>NC_134275.1:74072212-74672212 GCF_031893055.1 Leptodactylus fuscus
TGCACATATCAATGTCATAGTATAGGAAAAATGCACACAACAAGATCAAAGTACAATAATAATGCATATAGTGATATTGCAGTACAGGAAAAAATGCACACAATAAGATCACAGTACAATAATAATGCATATAGTGATGCTGCAGTACATGGATGATGCACACAGTGATGTCATAATATAAAAAAATAATGCACAAAGTGATGTCACAGTACAATGATGACACACTATAGGAAAAATGCACACACTCATGTCACAGTATACGAATAATGCACATGGTGATATCACAGAACAGGTTTAATGTTCTGAGTCATGGTACACTATAGGAACAATGCACACAGTAATGTTGCAGTACTGAAATAATGTGCACAGTGAAGTTATATTACAGATATAATGTACAAAGTGGTGAAATAATATAGGAATCATGCACACAGTAATGTCACAGTACAGGAATAATGCATACAGTCATATAACAGTTTAGGAATAATGCATGCAGTGATGTCAGAGTACAGAAATAATGCACACAGTGATGTCACAGTACAGAAATAATGCACACAGTGATGTCACAGTACAGAAATAATGCACACAGTGATGTCACAGTACAGGGATAATGTACAAAGTGATGATATACTATAGGAATAATGCACACAGTAATGTTACAGTACAGAAATAATGCACTCAGTCATTTAGCAGTATAACAATCATGCATATAGTGATGTCACAGTACAGGGATAATACACACAGTGATGTCACAGTAAAGGAATAATACACACAGTGATTCCATAATATAGAAATAGTCTACAGTAGTGATGTCATAGCATATTAAGTATACAGTGATGTCACAGTGCAGATATAAGGAACTGAGTAAAAAACCATGTACCTGTCATCTCGTTACAAACAAACAAAATATGTTAATGCAGGTTAACATGTCCACATGATGTCACAGTACATATAATACAGTTATGTCACAGCTAGGGTTGAGCGATCAGGATCGGAAAAGATCAGGTTCCGATCGGCGATGAAGAAAATTTCACGATCGCGATCAGAATTCCGACCCTATCTTTTCAAGCGGGATCAAAGTCAGAGATTTTTTCAAGATCGGCTCAACTCTCAAGTGACTTTTCCCATAGAGAAGCATTGACTAGGGTTGAGGATCGGGATCGGAAAAGATCGGAAATCGGATTTTGAAATCGATCCTGAAATCTCAAGATCGGCTCAACCCTAGTCACAGCACAGAAATAATAAAAAAAAAATGTTGCAGAAAAGAGATAATGTACACAACAGGGTAACCGTAGGACTTCATAATATATAAAAATCTAATAGAATGGGACCAGTGGGTTATATTGGGTTATCCATGCCCCCTTCCATAGTAATCACTGATTGACATTAGAGGAGTGGGGACCTCTGTCGGTGACACACATAGCACATGTCGCTGGACATCATATTCTAACTAGTGTTGCAGGTGCCATGAGCTCACCACAAGTAAACAACCACACATGGCGCATGTCAGAGCACAGAACATTACATCACTGGGAGTATAGGGTTACTTTACAGCAGCAGGGACTGAACCGTCCTTAACCCATTTCAGACCCAGTGGCTCACCTCCATGGCTTCTTACTGTCTGTGGAACCCAAGCCAAGGTAGAAGAGACCCATCAAATACCTTCATGAGCTCCACTCGTGTTAGCCAGTGCACACAAGAAGGATTTAGTGACTGACACAGCGGAGTGCAGATCTGGTCAAAGCCGAGTATATATGTACGCCTGATAGTACACAAATGTGCAAAAAGTCTTCTATTTTCTGTGTGTTTCTTTAACCTGGTGAAGCCCTAGTCTTGTAAGATGATCTCCACACAGCTGTCTTCTGCACTTAGTTAGAGCAACTTGGAAAGAAAAAGGCCAGTCAGAGGAATTCAGCTCCCCTAAAAATAGAATCAATATACAGCCTGTGACTTGCCACTTTTCAGATTACTCTAGTGTGAACTGCATTCAGCCCATGACCCCGGTAATTGCTCTTGACACCTATCCCGTATTTAATCAACTTACTTTTGTGGACAATATTAATAACAAGCGTCGTACAAAGAATTGACCAGGACCTATCTGTTTCAACGAAATCAAGAGGTTCCCTTGGGTATTACTTGCTGCATGGTATATTCTGCTGGGAAATACTGACGGATCACCATCAGGTAGGTCCAAATGTTTATCCAATTCTTCATTCTTCTGACCGTCATCCAAGTTTTTGGATATATCTATTATTCGGTAAATTGACTGATCACTAATATTTGGTGGAAGACTAAAATTGTAAATTAAATTTTATTGGGTTGTTTTTGGTCTTCATCTGGCTGCCCTTATATTTTGGTGGTGTAGTGTGCTACAGCTTTACGTTATGTCGTATGTTGAAATTCCGTTACGCAACGATCGATCCTCTGGAACTTTACTTTGTGCATATTGTAAGCAGTCTAAGGGTCATTTTAAACAAAGCAATTTTTGTAAAGATTCTTAACCAAAGCTAGAAGCACAAAAAGATACAAAAAGAATGGTGGATATAAAGGAAGGACGTCAACTTCTCCTTCCTGCTGGATCCGCTTCTGGATTTTGGCACAAAAACAACTGTGGCATTTTTCCAAAAAATGTTGTGTGTGAAACCACCCTAAAAGGATGTAATGCATTAACAGAGGCCAGTATACGGACTGATCGAGAAAAGTCTTATACGCTGTAATTTAATTGTTAGGACCATTTATGAACATTGGGGTAAAGGGACCATAGAATATTTGGGTACATACCCATGGCAATTGAATAAGACCTGGAAGGTGATAGGTTCATTGGGCTGATGCTTACATTTTCAGGTGAGGACATTTCATTGCAGAAGCCCTATAGTCATGGGGGGCCTGATACTCCTTATTCTATTGTCTAAGGGTCCATGGCTCCAAAATTACTGACGGATTCTGGTCCACAAGATGAATACTTGGCTACAGTTCATTGTACTGTAAGCTGCATTCTCATTGTTATCTAGAAGGCTCAGTGTATACCTCCAACAATCTTCCTTGATCTGTGCCACCATATTGGCATACAGGGGAATGCCTTACCCATTGACCCTGATGGTAAAAAAAAAAAAATGTATACCTCAAGAGCTGTGCTTTGAAGAAAAAAGGCATGCCAATGCATACCATACTGACAAAGGC
This sequence comes from Leptodactylus fuscus, assembly GCF_031893055.1. Classification (NCBI taxonomy): domain Eukaryota; kingdom Metazoa; phylum Chordata; class Amphibia; order Anura; family Leptodactylidae; genus Leptodactylus; species Leptodactylus fuscus. The sequence continues at coordinate 74,075,390 of NC_134275.1, forward strand.
CAAAGGGCACTTTTTGACTTTCATGGGGTAGTCCTAAGTTCTAAGTATACAACTGATGCATATTCTCGGAGCGTTTCCTACAATGTCCACCAGAATAAGGGCTCAGCTGCAGTGTGCTCCAAACCCTTAGAGCACGCAAAGTACTAAATTATATAAAAACTTGTGGGTCGGCGTCTCCGCTGGACAGTCCCGTGCTTTTGTCTATGGTAACGTGATGGTTCTAGGACATCAGCCTCACAATATCATTACTGTAAATAGATTGGCCCGGGCCGCAGGTACTTTTCAGCAGCTCACGTGCCAATCCCAAGTGTCACAGGATTAAAACACTTCTATTAGTTTGTGTCCGATAAGATGGTTAGCTTGCTGCCCTTAACATTTCACAGGCCTATCAAGCAACACCTACGGACTGTGGCAGCGAGAACAACAAGCTGCCTTAGATGAGAGTCACTTGAATGCTAAGGACTCAAACACATAGACCTGTAACATGCCTATAATAGGGCTGCTATACTGTACAACATCACATAAAGGCAGACATGGCATGTTCTATTGGATTCCATACATGACATGCTTTATCAGATCCTGCACTAGAAGCACGACACACAAAATCCAATGTCGCCTGTACAGAAGTGCATGGGGATTACAAGGCACTATACAAAGATACATACTGGCTCAGCAAACTTCCATTAATGTAATGAAAAAACTCTACAAAGTCTCTTTGAGTTCTGTGGTTTTACGTCTGGCCCTTGGAAGGTCTTGAAATTAGGTGACTAAAACCTCAGATCAACAACAACACAACTGATCCCCCAATTTCAACAAAAACTTAGACAAAATGGAAAAGTTTTGTGTAAAAAGCTAAGCGCACCCAATGAAGCAATAGCTTGTAGAACCACCTTTAGCACTAATAACCTAAGGTAATGGTTTCCTATACGACTTTATCAGTGTCTCAGGCCTGGTTCACATCTGCATTCAGTATTCCATTCGGGGAATCTGCTTAGGGTGAGCTTATGAAAGCACACTGATCCCATAGAGTATTATGGGGTCCGTGTGTTTTCAGTGTGGTGTCCGCACGAGTCATGGAGAGAGAAAAGTAGTTCACAAAGTACTTTTCTCTCCACTTGACTCGAGTGGAGACCATGCAAAAAACACACGGACCCCATTATAGTCTATGGGGTCCGTGTGCTTTCATAAGCTCACCACTTATCAATACACACGGTATTCGATTCGGGGGTCCCGAACGGAATACCGAATGCAGAAGTGAACCGGGCCTCACATTGTTCTGGAGGACTTTTAGCCCATTCTTCTTTACAACCTTGTTTCACTTCATTGACGTTTTCAATTCTACACAGTTCTCTTAAGTTTCCACTTCAGTAATTCAGTTGTGGTTGGGTCTTGTCATTGCAACACCATGATACTTTTCTTTTTCAGTCATTTGGTGTAGACCTGCCAGGGTGCGTGGGATCATTGCCCTGTTGCACTTCTGACTTTAAACCAAAGTTTAGCTGTATGATACATGGCCTCATAATTGACTTTAAAATATTTTGCCATACAGAGGAGTTCATGGTCAAGTCAACAAAAGCAAGGTGCCCAGGTCAGGTGTCCCGCTTCTGTGTAGTTTTCGCTTCAATGTGGCTCTTTGTATTATGGCCAAATATCTCTACTTTGGTCTTGTTTATCCGAAGGCCATTGTCCCAGAAGTCTTCCAAACAAGCCATAGTCTTTTCATTCTAACTGTACTGTAATGTTCTGGAACATTTAACAATGCTGACAGAAGCTTGTAGGGTCTGGGATGTAGCTTTTATATTTCTTGCAATTTCTCTGCACAATGCAATTTGCTGGATTGGTCAATCCTGGAAATATTGTCAACAATCTTTCCACTTATTTCCACTGTCTTTCACTCTGTAGAATGATGGACTTGTTTGGTAAATGGTCTTCTTCCCAGATTGATGGGCAGTAACAATTGCATCTCAAAATCATTGCTAATGTGTTTCCTCCTGGGCATTGTGTTAACACATCTAAATGCTACAGACGCACCTAAATGCCCCAAACCAGCAAACCGATAAAACTTCTGCTTTTATAGAGGATCAATTAATCAAGGATATGTCATTAGCAGAACTTGATTGCTACTTACCCTCTTTATTCCAATAAGAGCTGTAAAGGTGTACTTACATTTTTCACACACTGTTTTTGCATTTTAGCCTAGTTTTTGTTAAATTCTAACATTCTGTAATATGTTTAGTTGTTCATCAGAGGTTGTGTTTACTTAATTATAAGACCTACTAAGGAGCAGTATTTTTATCTAGAATTTAGAGAGTTTGAGCTTTGTTCTTCTCATGACCGTAGGTGCAGGGGAATATTCACAAATTATTTGGTTTATTTATATGTGTCCTAGACTTTTCTTGTGCTGCATCACTTCTCTGGCATGTGTTGCTCCTGACCATTAGGTTCATTCCTAACATCGACAGTTTTAGACATGTCCCAAAGTAACCATTGCTCCAATGTACACATAAAACAAGGGTTTGGTGACCCCAGTAGTTGCCCCATTTGCTTCACCATTAAAGTGACTATAAATCCCATTAGTATAAAGAGAATGTTTCGTCCAGGAATTAGCGAAGGGGTCATAAGGTCCCCATTTTCCTGATAGGGTATCAGTGGTGATATCTGCACCTATCAGGCCTATATTGCATATTCTATGAGATAAGTAACTAAAACAATGATCATTTATGGTTCAATCACGTGTGGTTGTTGCTGGTGTGCTACAATACCATGGCACCCTAATACATACATTAATTTGCACATAAATAAAAGAAACGTGTATATTTCTAAAAGAGAAATCTTAGATTTATTTCCTGGAAACAAAAGACAATTTGTCAGCTATGGCTGCCAGTCTCATGAACAGAGTTGGCAGCTCGCTGGCAGGAAGACACTTTCTAGATAATTTTCAAACCTCAAAGTGACTGTCAATTGGAGATGAACAAATCTGTGAAATCCACTAAGTCAGTGCTGTATCATTTTCCTTCATCTCCTATTATGGGATTGTATTTCTCCTATATCAGATAAAGAAAGCCGAAATACAAATCTGTGTTTTTCTTGTGTGGTGCCAATTGGCCAACGAGACAGATTTTCACAGTTTTGCCTCTGCTGGCAAACACTATTGAGCTGTGTTGTCAGTCTATGTACTATACATGTCCTGAAATGAAACCAATATACTAATAACACGGAATGCAGAGGAACTCATGAAATACAAAGATATTGAGATCAAAGTGAGCAGAGTGTAGAGGAGCAAAGCCAGGATGGTGCATGTGCTGAACAGAGCTGTAGATACCATCAAAAAAGGATTGGAAAAATGTTTTTGAGTTTTCAGGCCATTACAATGGCTGAGAGGTGAAAAAGATCACACTTATAGGCTCCACACATATTCTTAGGAAAGTATTAGGTTCAAATCCTATGTCCCTTGTCAGTACACGGCCCATATATACACCATAGAGAAGATGGTCCGCACTACGTCTATCTGGTGGTGAACATGGAGAGTCAATTCAATACAATCCAATGAAGTCCCAGCACTGACGATATCTTGATATACAGAATTATTCACTGTGGGGAATCGTTCAAGTACATGCTCGGTAGCAGTGCAGGAAACAGGGACACATAGACTGGGTTGCACTTAAATTCAGTATTTATTCATTTCTTTTGCATAAACTGCCTTTGCAGAGGCACAAATAAACAAAACAGAAACCTTCTCGGCTGAGAACTAACTAAACATAAGAAACTTTTCCCCCTGACTATACAGGAGCGTGACTACCACACTCCCACCTTGACAACAACAACGGGTGGCACAGTACCTGCTTTGTAGGTTCGGTCTGGACAGGTCAGCTCTGTCAGTGTGGTGCCACACTCCTAGTCCTCACTCACAGACTATTATCAGGCCTTGATTAGTCAGCTGACCTCCCTGGTGTGGGTCTTTACCAAACACCCTTTAGCTGCCTGGCTGGGACATACCTGTCTTCCCAGACCACACCCTTCACTCTCTCACATCACATATACATAAACTATTCACATATACATAAGCTAACACACAGACACACATTTCAGCCTATGCAAAGCAACTGTCGAAAGCTTACCGTATATAAGATACAGTGAGTGTCAGGACTTTTGTGGATCATATATATATATATATATATATATATATATATATATATATATCCAGTAGAAAATTAAGATATGCTAAGATAATGATAATTCTTTAATATTAGCAATTCTGTTTCTAAAAAACCAGCATTACTGGCTACAGTAATATAAAGATATTATGGGAAACAAATTTGTAAAAAGGTCCTTCTTGACAGAAAAGGGGAACTTGTCCTAGCACCACCTTTTGTAAGGTAGCTCTCTATAGATCAGTGCCTGGATTTTGTGAAACCTAATGATATAATCTGGAAAAAAAAGACAACTCAAGATAATATCTCCTCCAAATGGAAGAGAGACCCAAAAGGTGGAAATGGGGAAGAACATTCTAAGAAAAAGGAGCAGCACTATAGAAGATCGGAGCTCAGGAGTGAGAGGTGGGGAGATTGGGAACCAGTATTAGCGTAATGGGTGGTGAGTAGAGATGAGCGAACACTATTCGAAACAGCCATTTCGAATAGCATGCTCCCATAAAATTGAATGGAAGCGGCCGGCACACAGACTTTGCCGGCAGCCGGCAGCTTAACCCCCCGCATGCCGGCTATGTCCATTCATTTCTATGGGAGTGTGCTATTCAAAATGGCTGTTTTGAATAGTGTTCGCTCATCTCTAGTGGTGAGATAAATGATTCTGATGGCCATTTCCCATTTCAAAGGGAGTCCAATAAACAGGACAACAATGCTGGGATTTGTAGTTCTATAGCAGTGGGAGAATATCCTGCATGTCTACTGCAAGTTACCAATCCGGATACTGATCCTGCTAATAATAAAAATATCTCCCCGACTGTTCTATCTTCCAGAAAATGTACTTTAGAAAAGCAGAACTACTTGTTCCTGCTTTGATGCTTCAGGTATATACTAGATGTCTTATTTATGAGTCCATAGACAGAATCAGCAGGCAGAACATTGTGCATTCTGCTATACTCTGTAATGATACAATTAGATGAAGGAAACATTACAGGCTATTTTTCTCTTCGTTCTGCAAGTGCAAAATGTTTCCATATGTCTGGACTTTCATGGGACCGTCCTGCATTTTATCATTAGAAATAATTGATTCGGAATCTTTTCACATTTCTCATCTTTCTAGATAAGCCGACAATTACGGTTTCCTTATGAACACGATCTATGTCATTCTTGTATTAACTCTTCATATGATCATATCGTGTCTTCTGCCTGTAGGTTATAGATTTCACCTTATGTAAAGATACTGCCTGTGAACTACTGAATACAGCTCTGGGCTATCCAGTATTTACACCCAGAGATCATATCTTGAGACGACTCTGTAGTATTATGGTGCTCAGGAGCAGATTTCAGCAACTACAGTTACAGCTGAGGCCATAGACATAGAATGCATATATAAGGATCTACTTACACAGTCATCACCTGTCAACATGCGCTCCATTGGGACAAATACAGGAGCACAACCTACTCTGCCTACATTCCCAAATCTGAAGTCTGCAAAGACTTGCACTACATTATATCTTGCTAACATGAGCTTAAAGCCTTGTGCACATAACAGAGCCATTTGCATGTAGACTGTATGGAAGGAACATGCTATAATATGGAGCAAGCTATAATACAGGGGTAGGGAACGTACGGCTCTCCAGCTGTTACAAAACTACAACTCCCAGCATGCATACTTCCTCTGTTGTTCTTGGAACTCCCATGAAAGTGAATGGCGCATGATGGGAGTTGTAGTTTCACAGCAGCTGGAGAGCCGAAGGTTCCCTATCCCTGCTATAATAGGTTTTATGGTGGATTCATTCAGAACTTCATACAAAAAACTCTGTCTTCTCCCATACAAGGTCTGTGGCATACAGGGGTATGGTAGGGCCGTATTAATTCTTTGGCAGGAATATTAGACATATTAGATGTAGGGTTGAGAGATCGGGATCGGAAAAGATCGGATCCCGATAGGCATTCGAGCAAATTTCATGATTGCGATTGGGATCGGCTGAAAAATGATCGGAAATCGGATTTTGAAATCTCAAGATCGGCTCAACCCTAAAAGTGACTTTTCCCATAGAGAAGCATTGACTAGGGTTGAGCGATCGGGATCGGAAAAGATTGGATCCCTATCGGCAATCGAGCAAATTTCACCATTGGGATCAACTGGAAAATGATTGGGTATTGAAATTGATCCTGAAATCTCAAGATTGGTTCAACCCTAATTAGATGTTTATGGTATATCTATAGGCTATGCCATCAAGATCTAGGTCCCAACTTAGAGACCGACACCCCTGCTGGCCACAACATCAAGGCAAAGGTTTAGGTAGGAGTTTCATCCCTAAGATAACCATTAGTTTCTGCCTGCGCTTCTTCTTTTTTGCCTCCATCTTCATCAACATATCATCAGAAAACGTGATTTATGTGGACGTTTGTCTTCTTTCAACCTTACAAACTCCTTTTCTTTGTAGTAGCCTTACAAAATGTTTATTCGAAACTGTCAGTTCTAGGTGTTGTCTAAGACCCAAGGGTGATGAACATTGATAACCAGTCCACAGGATAGACCAGGGCTCAGTAACCTTCGACACTCCAACTGCTGTGAAACTACCACTCCCAACATGCTCCACTCATGAAGTAAAAGTTACATTTTAAATAATCTGATTGCCGGAGGAAATCCTTTTTGAATTATTGCTGTTGACCCCCACAGTCTGGAGTCGTCCATTGCAAATGTTGGACATACATAGTCAGATGTGGGGGTTAGTTTTTGGAATTTTTTCAATGCTCCACTCACTGCCCTGGTAGATTCAAGAACAGAAGAGCAAGTCTGCATGAAGGGAGTTGTAGTTCTACAACAGCTGGTGTACTGAAGGTTGCCTATCTTTGGGAAAGACCATCGGTATCAGATCAGTGGGGCTCTAACACAAGGACCCCACCCAGATTATCTGATCAGGCAATCTCCTGCAGTGGACTAGGAGTGCATGCAACTGTTCCTATTCAAGAAATAGTAGTGAAGCTGCCGTTCACCCAAACCATTGCTACACAGTGGATGAGGCTACAGTGCCACTCCTATTACTTGACTAAGAGCAGACCGTTTCCACACCTCATCCACTGCAATGGCCTCCGATGCCTGGAGCCTGCTGGAACAGCTGATATGTGTGGGGTCTGATTGTTGAACCCCCAAAATCAGATATTGATGACCTGTCCTGTAGAAAAATCTATATGTGGACCGCTTTTGAGCTGACATTGGTGACATGACAGTGGACAACGAGTGTTTACTTGTCTCGCCATGTCAGTGCACACTGCTATACATGTAAACTGTAAAGAGACATCAATAGATCAGTTGGGAAATAGCTGCAGTGGGAACAGTCACCCCAGGTCCATGTGCCTAGGGAGCCAACAGCTGCTCTGCAACGTATAAATCTATGTACTGTGCTCTATGTGTACATCATTTACACAAGTGCTACATTCTCTATGCAACACTATCATTTCTAAATACAGTACAGAATATCATTGATTCAATGGCAGATAGGAAATAGAGAACGATCATTCTGCCATATATTTACCAATAGGAGGAAAGTCCCCTGTAATATCCCGCAGCCTCAAAGTGTGTTTTCTTATTATAAGTAATATAAATACTACAGACACTTAGGACACACACTGAACGAGACACTAAGTCTGAGCAATAGACTCCGTTTTCAATTTCCAATCTGGCTTCTTGTGACCTTACATAAGTCACTTTATATCCCTGTGCAGAGAACCAAAATTAGATTGCAGGCGACAGGTTAAAGGCTGATTATGTTTGACAAAACTGGTGTCCAATGAGGGGTACGGTGTAATACAGTAGTATGCAGTGTACGCCACTTCTACAAGGATCACCACGGTTATATGTTACTCTTTGGTTATTGGTCTCCAGTCAGTAAATTAATTGAGTAATATTTTGTATCACTTTCATTCAATCCTATGTAAATAAAAGGCGTTGTGTCATTCTTAGGGGGTGTTCACACTACCATCAATGTCCGACAAGTAGTGTCCGCTCCTAGTATCTGTTCAAAATCTAGCACGGACATTAGGAGCGGACACTAGCTGTGTCCGTAACACTTGTCATTCATTTAAATGGCGATCGGGTGTGTTCTTTTACATTCCGTGCCCTTCCTTCACTGTCCGCTTGTAAAGATGTCCGACTTTGCCCCCCTTAAAGTGGCATTCCCATCTCAAGGATTCTTTTTTAGGTAGGGTTCACACTACCATTGGTGTCCACTCAGTAGGTGTCCGTTTAAAAGAAAAACGGACACCTATCATAACGGACACAAACGGACAGTAACTGATATGCCCATAGACATCAATGTTAAAAAAACCGGACACTTACTGTCCGTTTTTTTTTAAACGGACAGAAAAATACTGCATGTAGGATTTTTTGTCTGCTTGAAAAATGGACATGGTTGTAAACGGACACTACAGGACACAAGATAAAATCCCATTGAAATTAGAGATGAGCGAACACTGTTCGGATCCCATAGAAATGAATGGAAGCACCTGTGACGCTGACTTTGCCGGCGGCCGGCGTCACAGGTTCTTCCATTCATTTCTATGGGATCCGAACAGTGTTCGCTCATCTCTAATTGAAATTAATGTGAATTGCAAACGGACCAGCTAGTGTCCATTGCTAAAATCTTGCACGGACAATAGCCACGGACACCAACGTTAGTGTGAACGCCCCCTTATCTATGCGCAAATATCATCCTTTATTATCCCCAGGACGACGTTCACACGTCTCCAGTATCTACTGAACCACAAAAATGAAATTCTCATTTATATTCCAGTCGAGACCTCACATTTCATTTTTGCAAACTCCTCAGAAATACGCTTCCGAACTTTGCCATGATCCTTAATTCATTTAAGTAACACGGCACTGTCCCCCTTTCATCTTTTCTTTACTTATGCAGGCTTTTTCTCCAGCACGAAAGCCATGATGAGAGCGTATTTATGCATTACATATTGTAAGATAAAAATGTAAGAATAAAAGTGACATAAAAGGGTTGCGATGGCCACCGGTGAGGGCTCCATAGGCAGACTTCCACAATCACACTGCATTTGTGTTATGCAGAAGACCTCGCTCAAAATGCATCTGAAGCATACTTGACATTTAAGTCGAGCTCTGTCAAGCATTGGAGTGATCATTGTGACAAAATAACATTATATAATTCTGCGTGTCACCGTGATCCCGAGCCATGATATAGAGGAAGTTTCTTCTGAGGAAGAAAAAAAAAATATTAATAAAGATGAGAGCTTCATGTGAACATCATCCGATGCGAGTAGTGAAATTGTAGTAAGATGAAGTGTGTTTGATTGTATTATTCATTACAGAGACTTTTAGACTTCCTAGGGGATGTTTTATGCTGTTTGCTAAGCAGTCCTCAACTACAGTCCTATGAAAAAGTTTGGGCACCCCTATTAATCTTAATCATTTTTTGTTCTAAATATTTTGGTATTTGCAACAGCCATTTCCGTTTGATATATCTAATAACTGATGGACACAGTAATATTTCAGGATTGAAATGAGGTTTATTGTACTAACAGAAAATGTGCAATATGCATTAAACCAAAATTTGACTGGTGCAAAAGTATGGGCACCTCAACAGAAAAGTGACATTAATATTTAGTAGATCCTCCTTTAGCAAAGATAACAGCCTCTAGTCACTTCCTGTAGCTTTTGATCAGTTCCTGGATCCTGGATGAAGGTATTTTGGACCATTCCTCTTTACAAAACAATTCAAGTTCAGTTAAGTTAGATGGTCGCCGAGCATGGACAGCCCGCTTCAAATCATCCCACAGATGTTCAATGATATTCAGGTCTGGGGACTGGGATGGCCATTCCAGAACATTGTAATTGTTCCTCTGCATGAATGCCTGAGGATTTGGAGCGGTGTTTTGGATCATTGTCTTGCTGAAATATCCATCCCCGGCGTAACTTCAACTTCGTCACTGATTCTTGAACTGATTCTGAAGAATCTGCTGATACTGAGTGAAATCCATGCGACCCTCAACTTTAACAAGATTCCCGGTGCCGGCATTGCCAACACAGCCCCAAAGCATGATGGAACCTCCACCAAATTTTACAGTGGGTAGCAAGTGTTTTTCTTGGAATGCTTTTTTTTGGACACCATGCATAACACATTTTTGTATGACCAAACAACTCAATCTTTGTTTCATCAGTCCACAGGACCTTCTTCCAAAATGAAGCTGGCTTATCCAAATGTGCTTTTGCATACCTCAGGCGACTCTGTTTGTGGCGTGCTTGCAGAAACGGCTTCTTTCTCATCACTCTCCCATACAGCTTCTATTTGTGCAAAGTGCGCTGTATAGTTGACTGATGCACAGTGACACCATCTGCAGCAAGATGATGCTGCAGCTCTTTGGAGGTGGTCTGTGGATTGTCCTTGACTGTTCTCACCATTCTTCTTCTCTGCCTTTCTGATATTTTTCTTGGCCTGCCACTTCTGGGCTTAACAAGAACTGTCCCTGTGGTCTTCCATTTCCTTACTATGTTCCTCACAGTGGAAACTGACAGGTTAAATCTCTGAGACAACTTTTTGTATCCTTCCCCTGAACAACTATGTTGAACAATCTTTGTTTTCAGATCATTTGAGAGCGGGCTGTCCATGCTCGGTGACCATCAAACTTAACTGAACTTGAATTGTTTTGTAAAGAGGAATGGTCCAAAATCCCTTCATCCAGGATCCAGGAACTGATTAAAAGCTACAGGAAGCGACTAGAGGCTGTTATCTTTGCAAAAGGAGGATGTACTAAATATTAATGTCACTTTTCTGTTGAGGTGCCCATACTTTTGCACTGGTCAAATTTTGGTTTGATGCATATTGCACATTTTCTGTTAGTACAATAAACCTCATTTCAATCCTGAAATATTACTGTGTCCATCAGTTAATAGATATATCAGTTAATAGATATATCAAACTGAAATGGCTGCTGCAAACACCAAAATATTTAGAACTAAAAATTATTACAATTATTAGGGGTGCCCAAACTTTTTCATAGGACTGTATAGTTGTGCAGTTGCCTTGCAACAGGTGTGGTAGAGAGCAAGCGGGACTCAGAGGATGCGTTACTCTAAGAACACCTAGCAATGTGCATGGAGGCACTACTGTATATACTGATTCTATAGGTGGCCAAACACTTACTGTATAATACCTGTTGGACAAGTTACTTCTCCTGCCAATCCCATACACAATGGCTGACCATGTGGAGTAAGCCCCTTGGTAACGTTTTAACGTGGCCTTCCTTATTTACTCCTAACATCTTCTATCCAATGAGAAATGGCACACCCAATACCTATAAGGTCCCATGCACATGAAAAACGGCCGCGTGACAAACGTTATATCAGAACAATGATAGTTTATGGCAACAGCGACATATTGGCTTCCTAATAAACTCTGAATAATATCCATTTAAAAAATAAGACATGGCTTTCATTGATTAGACAGACCCGATAGAAGTCAATGGGTCTGTTGTGATGTCGGTAAAAATGGATTTGCATCGCAGTGGCACTGGCAACAATTAAACATGGGTCAGTGGGGCGGGTCAACAAAAAGATCAATGGAGTTTATCTATTTACTAATGGATAGTGGACAACTATCAAATTTTTGACAAATGGATGTTAAAAACAGCAAGATGAGTGCAATATGGATGAAAGTATGTCACACGTGGATGGAAAGTGGCCATTAAAGTGGACCTTTCATGTTCTCAGGCACATGCGGTTTTATATACTGAATTCAGGGCACTGTTGGCTTTCCTGTTATATGCCCCGGGGTAAGAATTATTGGTGCCATTACCGATCTCTTCCCACTGTCAGAAGGGCGTTCCTGACAGTCTAGCTGGACTGTGAGGAATACCCCCTTACTGACTGTTCTCATCCATAGACTAGTACTGGGGGTGTTCTTCACAGCTCACTGTCATTGTTGGGAGGTAAGGAACACCCCCTCTGACAGTACAGGGCTATGGACGAGTATTCTTGGAGGGGCAATCCCCACAGCCCAGCTAGATCTCTGCCCACTGTCAGAGGAACGCCCTCTGACAGTGGGCAGAGATCAGTAACAGCACCAATATCTCTTGCCCCGGGGCACATAACAGGAAAGCCGACAGTGCAGCAAATTCAATGCACTGTTGGTTTTCTTAGCGGTATATAAAACCGCATGTACACATGAAAGGTGCTCCTTAAGGCTATATTCATATTTGCACCATTATGTCCATTCGTAGTCTTGCAGAAATCTTGGGCAAAAAAGTCCTGCAGCACCAAACTTTTTTCACCCAACAACATTTGCTACAAAAACTGGCCAGGCTTGAACATGGTTGGTGGAGACTCTGGGTAATAGCTATCACTAATATGAGTTGAGCGTCTAATGTGTATGATCTTTTGTTCAAGCACAAGATAAGTGGAGCCAAGGGTATTTGGCAATTGCTTATTACCTATAATAATGACTTTATTACCTATAATAATAAGCATACATGCATGACTGGTGGATTTCTTCTGGTAAGCAGATGGATGGTTCATTGGAGCTTCATACAAGGAGAAGAGAGCTCCAAACCTCAGTGCATATACAGTATATCATTGATCCTTAGCTAACATCCATATTGTTGGGGATATTGTACATATTTCTCACGATCTCATGCTTTGCTGCGGCAAAGGTCTAGAAAAAACTTGGTGGCACAAACCACAAACTGGTGGAGATTTATCTTACCATTGCTGTAATCCAGCCCTATACGGATCTGATAAAAACTAAACATACAAAATTTCATTCAATGAATAAATAACAATACAATAAAATATTTATCCGTCTAACTATGGAAGCCTCACAGGCACTGAGTAAAGTTACAGAGAGACAGCGAGAGCTGCAATGCTCTGAAATTAGGATGTCACCCCTGAATTCTGCCATCGATATACAGTAGAACTCCCCTAAATTTACCCCTGGCCTATAAACAACCAGGGAAAACATTTAATATACTTACGTAAGCATACTTATGTGCTTATAATATGCTACACACCCGTCCTGTAATTCCTCATTCCCCAGGAGTGTAAGGGTGAGTTCACACGGAGTAAAGTGCCGCTTGCTTTCAATGGGAGCCGGGATCATATACACGGCGCTATTTTGCGGCCGTGATTTTGCATCACGTGGCACTTTACTCTGTGTGAACTCACCCTAACTAGCAAGACTGTAAGTATAGTAAGACTTGCCCCAATGGAAAGCTTTTGACTTGGAGCCCTCCCACCCCCACACAGCATAGTGCCCCCGTTTCTGGTGCCCATACAGAATAGTGCCCCCTTTACTGGCCCACACACATTAAAACACTCTCTTTACTGGCCCCCACATGGTCAACCACTTCCTTTACTGACCACACACATTATAATGTCCCCTTTTTGGGCTTCACATGATATAAAGCCCTGTACTACCTCCTTATTGGCCGCCATATAGTGTGCTGCCTCCATTCCTGGCCCCTCACCCAGTATACTGCTCCTTTATTGTCCCCATGCATTGTGACCCCTTTACAGCCCCCCATATAGTGCTTGTGACTGTCACCTGAACCAAGGCACCTCCATAATTTGTCCAATTCCTGGACAACCCATTTAAGAATAATGTCCCATAGTGCACACAGTATAATGTCCCACAATGGTCCCTTCACCAAATATAATTTTCCACAGTGGCCCCTCCACACAGTACAATGTCCCATAGTGTCCTCCATGCAGTATAATATCCCAGAGTGGCCCATTCACATAGTATGATGTCCCATAGTGTCCTCCATGCAGTATAATGTCCCATAGCAGCGCTCCGCATAGCATAATGCCTCACGGTGGCCAATTCACCAAGTATAATGTCCCACAGTGGCCCCCTACACACAGTATAGTCTTCCCTAGTGGCTCCTCCATGTAATGCAATGAAGTATTCCCTAGTGGCAACTATTGTGTTTATTAGAGATGAGCGAGTACTATTTGAAACTCCCGTTTCAAAGGAATGGACACAGCCGCTTCCATTCATTCCTATGGGTGTGTGCTATTCGAAACGGCCGTTTCGAATAGTACTCGCTCATCTCTATTTATTATGCATTTTGCAAAAATTTTGGATTTGACCAAACCTGGTCAAATTTTTGGGTTTGCCTACCACTAGCTATGATTATACTCTGGGATCTCTTCAGGGAAGTGATGAAATATAACTACCCCTATTTCCATGAAAATAAGACACCCCCCCCCCCCTTCACCTCCTGGACCACCTACAACCGGCAGTCATGCCGGCCCACTGCTAAGGAAGCACCGGCATGACTGCCTATCGTCCCCCGCTCCAGCCGTTGCATAAAACATCCCCCAAAAATAAGACAGGTCATCTATTTCAGAAGAGAATTTAATATAAGACACTGTCTTATTTTCAGGGAAACAGGGTAACAGTGTTTCTCATCTCTTCTGGGCTCCAGTGTGGGTCTTTAGCCTCTTGAATGATGTCACAGACCTGTAATTGGGCCTCACTAGTCATGTTGGCCACACTAGTGTGACGGTGTTGTGGTGACCCACGTGACTGCCGAGGCCCAATTACAGGCATAGCGGTCTGTGACATCATTTAAGAGGAGCCATAGTGGGCCCAGAAGAGGTGAGTAACACTGTTTTATTTTTAGTCACCTTTCCCTGGATCTTTGCTCATTATACTCTGTCGTCTGATCCCAGTTCTCTAGGTATAATAATAGCAGTTCTGTTTTGTATGGTACAAATTTCATAGTATTTTACACCAAAATTTACCATCTTATTATTGGAAAGGTTTCACATTTGCAGGAAGTGCTTCGATTATTAATATTATGCAATTTTTATTATCCATTTTTGGCTGGTTTTTGCAATAGGCAGATGCGCTGTGGAAATCCCATGGACACATGGAAACTTAGCCTTAATCTTCCTTTGTGGAAAAATATTTGTATAGCAATACAGTTCACATTTCTGTTATTACAGTCCGTTGCTCTCATCCGTCATAGGATGGAAGCAATGGTCTTAAACAGCGCTGGAATGACGCATCCATCTGCATTCACTCCAGTGTGAAAAAACATGACATGAAGCTTTACTTTTCAAATGGAACAAAAAGTCCTGCATGCATCATTTGAGTCCATTGCTCTCATCCTATGATGGATGAAAGCAATGAATTGTAATAACGGGAATGTGAACTTAGCCTTAGCTGGTCATAAACAATCGTCTGACCAATGGCTATGTTCCCTGATCCTACAACAAACATTTTTGCATTGGCAGGCTGAGTCTGCAGCTCAAGGTTCCAGGCAAGATGGAATAAGTGGCTGCCTGATGTCACTTGTCTTCAGGGGACAAAGGAGAAGACATGTCAAAATCAACCTTCTTATAGGAGACGTTGAGACCTATTGGGATACCTCTGTAAGCTTAGATCATAGGGAAATCCATCTAAATGTATGATCACTGATCAGCTGAAATTATTTTCTAATGATCTAAAATTAGATATTTTTTTCAGAAACAACACCACACATGTCACCACAGGTTTAGTATTGAAGTTCAGTTTTAATCCCTTCAGTGATGAACTGTAATACCACTCAGCCTATATATACAGACATGGTGCTGCTTTCTAATTTTGGCAAATCCCTTTAAAGCAGTTGTCCAGAATAAACTAAGAATTAACCTCTAAACTAAACTCCCTCCTCTCACCTAACTTCTAATTTACTTCCATTAAAAAATTCTGATTACCCATATACATGGAGCGGTCATGTGACTGCCCCAGGGATACTTTCTGATAATCTGGTGATGTTTCATTTCACCGCTTCCGAAATGTAATGTCATCATTATTCTCCCCCCCCCCCCCCCCCCTCATCCCCATCAATACTTACCAAACCTTCCTGTGTCCGGGAACGACTCCTCCCCTCTTCCCATCTGCTAGTAGTGGGGGGAATAGGTTATCTAAGGGGACAGGGAGGGTGGAAGTGGCTAGTAATGGGCAGGATCGTTATGCTAGGGAGACAGGGAGGATGGGAGGGGATAGTAATGGGCGGGATCACTAGAATAGGGAGACGGAGGGGGAGTGTAACAGAGTGAGGAAGGGGAGCTGAGTGAGAGGGAACTAGTGTAGAAGCTACACAGGAAGCTGCACAGAAGGAAGCTAAGACCTTGTAAACAAATGCAGAGGATGCAGCAGCAACCAGAGACACCCAGAAATCACTCCAACCACTGCTGAAGGTATAAGGTGTACTTATAACCCATTACTAGCACTAACAGACCTTTCTAAAAAAAGAAAAAAGATTTTCTGCCCGGAAAACCTCATTAATAGAGATGAGCGAACACTGTTCGATCGAATACATATTCATTCGAATATCAGGCCGTTCGAGGTATTCGTTTGGAATCGAATACAACGAGGCAAACGCAGTAAAAATTTGTATCCCCTCCCACCTTTCTTGGTGCTTTTTTTGCACCAGTAACTGTGCAGGGGAGGTGGGACAGGAACTACGACAACGGAGGCATCGAAAAAAAATCAGAAAAAGTAATTGGCTGCCGAAATCAGGTGACCTCCAAATTATACGAATGGTGGATTTAACATTCGATTAATTTGAGACTGTGAACTATGTGACTGTGAGACAGGGATAGATCTACAGGCAGGGTTAGCTAGGGATTAGGGAATGTTACTCACCCAGCTCTTTGGGGCTCTATCTGGTCGGGATCCCTGTCAGCATGCGATATGCGCGAGCTGACTTTTTCCCATAGGAATTCATTGACCAGCGTTGATTGGCCAAATGCCATATAGAGTATGGTATTCGGCCAATCAACGCTGGTTCTTCTGGAGGAGGCGGAGTCTAAGATTGGTCCACAGCAGTTTCCATTGTGGTCCAATCTCAGATATAGCAGTGCTGACACAGCTCTGCTACACGGAGAAGCAGCAGAGCTCAGCACACACAGAGATTCAGCAGAGCTGAGTGTGCGCTGAACCCTGCTGCACACTCAGCTCTGCTGCATCTCAGATGCTAAACGAATATCGAATATTTTACTCTTCGCTCATCTCTACTCATTAAGGCTAAGGCCCCACATAGAAAGCTGCAGTGCAAATGCGCTGTAGGAAAAACTGCAGTGGAAATGCATAGTGGTTTTTCCTGCAGAGCTTTCCCCTGCTGATTTTCTGTTTCAATTATACCTAGCATTTCCAAAGAAATAATTGACATGCTGTGATTTCCAAAAATTCAGAGTTTTTGGAAACTGAAGCATATCTCCTGCGCATATTTTTCTGCAATTTGTGAATGCAGTTTGCTAGAATCCCATCAACTTTGCAGGGACTGTAAAACGCAAGCGTTTTTTACCTTGGTGTTTGTCCCGGCCTAAATCTTATTGCAATTATGTTCTGTACTATATCTATAAATATAGAGCACAAGGATATACCGATACGTAAATCGGCTTCCTGCAAACAATGAGCGTCTATACGGCAGCTGCTATCTCCCCTACTATACAACGCTCCCTGCATGGTGAGAAATGCACATCACAAATGTTTGCCATTGTCTTTATTCTTTTATATTTTTATGTTTTGCACCTTATTGTACCAAACCATAGAACATGATAGTGATACAAATATTAAATATACAATTGTAATCTATATTGAAATAAACAAGCTCAGGACATGAGGAACAGGATAATATCTGGCTCCGGATCCGCCATCCAAACATCTAATTATACGGGGTATAGAGGGATACAAGAATAGACCGCACTAGACAACTTCTTTCACAGCATTATTATCTGCTTTGGAAAGATATAATTCATTAAAATAATTAACAATTACACATGTCAGTGGGACATGAAATAATAACGCTTACTGCGGCTTGCATTACTCCCCCCCGTACTTCAGCACTATTCAGTACATTGTCTGTATATGTTTGGTATTCAGAGCTCTCACCGAGCTAACGTGAGAAATAGTTTCAGCCTCATGCATCTCATTCCTGACGTGGATGTATGGATGGGCTTATAGTAAGAATGGCTGCTCCCCCCTTCATGTTAAACGCACAATGTCACCTGCTTCAGCTTGTCACATTTGGTCATTTATAAGGGAATTGCATATATAGTGCTTCCTGAATTCATTCTCATACTTGTGGGAGTATATTCCTGCAACTGGACACCTGGGGGAATTCTGGCTGCTGCCTTATTAAAGGGGCTGTCCAGTTTAGAAAATCTATTTGCGTATGCCCTCTAAGGGAATTTTGAGTCCTCATTGCTTGGCTGAAGTAGAGATCGGTTACAGAGTGTCATTTGCACTGGAGAACCTGCGCCTGTCCTGCATTACCTATATAAGCCATTTAAATTGGCGCTGTGCAATACCTAATCTATCCTGTGGTGGCACTGCAGGAAAAATCAACACTTACCCTCAGTTTCCTGCACTATTTACACCTAGTAGCTGTGGTATCAGAAGGTGCATTAGCCACTATATTACCAACTTACTGTTGAGAGACCTCCTACCGAATAACCCCATTACCCTTTATCCACAAATTTACCCAAATTGTCCAAACTGGCTGGTGCATTTAACGTGGGTGTCCCAAATTCTAAAATTTAATGCATTCTATATAGAGTTGGAAAATAAAAGTGCACTGATAGCTACCTGCATTGTCCCCTCTAATCCTGCGCTGGGCTGGTTGTCACCTGGTGACATCTCATCAGCTGCAGCCAAACACCTCTGTATACTGCTCAGAGTGGTTATTGACTGTGGGGGTCTTGCTGATGTGATGTCACATATGTGGCCACCTTATATCCAAATAGAGATAGATAGATAGATAGATAGATAGATAGAAGATAGATAGATAGATAGATAGATAGAAGATAGATAGATAAATAGATAGTATATAGATAGATAGTAGATAGATAAATAAATAGATAGTATATAGATAGATAGTATATAGATAGATAGATAGATAGATAGATAGATAGATAGATGATAGATAAATAAATAAATAGATAGATAGATAGATGATAGATAGATAGATAGATAGATAGATAGATAGATAGGAGATAGATAGATAGATAGATAGATAGAAGATAGATAGATAAATAGATAGTATATAGATAGATAGTAGATAGATAAATAAATAGATAGTATATAGATAGATAGTATATAGATAGATAGATAGATAGATAGATAGATGATAGATAAATAAATAAATAGATAGATAGATAGATGATAGATAGATAGATAGATAGATAGATAGATAGATAGATGATAGGTAGATAGAAAGGAGATAGATAGATAGATAGATAGATAATAGATAGATAAATAGATAGTATATAGATAGTAGATAGATAGATAGATAGATAGATAGATAGATGATAGATAAATAAATAGATAGATAGATATATAAATAGATAGATAGATAGATAAATAGATAGTATATAGATAGATAGATAGATAGATAGATAGATGATAGATAGATAGATAGATAGATAGATAGATAGATAGATATGAGATAGATAGATAGATAGTATATAGATAGATAGATAGATAGATAGATAGATAGATAGATAGATAGATAGATGTAATGACTATTGATATCTACTTACTGACATTTCTAACATGATTACTGTGTCGACCTGTTTAATGAATCTTTCTATGCCAAGAAAAAATGGAAGCATTCAGCAGAGCAGGTCATAAAGCGCGGTGTCTCTACAGTGTCTCGGACGTTCCTTTGAAGTCCTCACTTTTTGATGAAAATATGTCTTAAAAATGAAAGCAAAAAGCCTATAAATACATGTTATAATGACAACTGTCTGCAGACGGCCTCTACCATTCTCTTATGACAGCCCATCACAATTTAGCTTCAGCTCTGCAGCGCCTTATAAGCAAATACTGGCTTTTATTGGCTATTACAGAAATATCAGGATAATATAGAGATATCAGCTTGAGGACGGGGCCTCATGTGGCTCCACATGTTGTTTTACAGTCCCTGAAGAGTGAATAGGATTCTAGCGAATCCCATCTACACATTGCAGAAAAACACGCAGTTTTTGGAAATTGCGCATCCCCAGTGGTTTCCCTATAGATATAATTGAAGCAGAAAGTCCATAGAGCTTTGCTCTGTGAAAAGCGATGCAGGAAAAAACGCTTAGCCCTAAAGGGTTAATTGATTGTCTTTTATGTGTCACATGTGAGAATGGTTGTGTGACTGACCTTAAGTCCTTGTAGTTATTTTTATGCCTATGAGTCCAATGGGTGTTCCAATTCAGTCTACAGACATACCTAGCTTACAATCACTGTGTAAGACCGCCCACTGGACTCCTAAGCAGACACAGGCAGGTATTTAAATTAATAACATTTATATTAAATCCTATATATCAGTCTTCTGAGCCACTCCTTGCTGCATAACATGCGGCCTCCAGATTGGGCTACGTGCCAAATGTGACATTTCCTCCTGCTGGTTTCATTATTGTAATGCTTTTCCATGTGATGCATTGCTTTAATATAGGATATAATATAGGGTTAATCATAGGAGAACATGGGTTTCCAATTGTTGATCCTATATGTTGTAGAGTTAGAAGCAAAAATTATCTTGTGTGGCTTTGAATATTATAAGGTTAAAAAATATTGCAGTAAATAGAATTGTATCTGTTCTTATCTTAAAGGGGCTCTATCAGCAAAATCATGCTACTAGAGCCCCACATATGCGTGAATAACCTTTAAAAAGGCTATTCAGGCACCGCTAAAGTTATATTAAACTACCCCCAAGTTTTAAAATAATACCCTAAAAAAGAATGTGATCAACTTACCCATCGGGCACGCTGGGCGGGCATTCAGGGTCCGCCGTCTTCTTCACCCACGCCTCCTCTTCCTGCGATGTCCTCGGGTCCCGTCTTCCTCCGGCGCTCGCGAACTGACATTGCTAAAAAAAATGGCCTGGGCGCATGCGCAGTAGCCATAGTAGAAGCAGCATGCTACTGCGCATGCGCCCACACCATTTTTGTTAGCAATGTCAGTTCGCGAGCACCGGAGGAAGACGGGACCTGAGGACATCACAGGAAGAGGAGGCGTGGATGAAGAAGACGGCGGACCCTGAATGCCCGCCCCCCGTGCACGATGGGTAAGTTGATCACATTCTTTTTTAGGGTATTATTTTAAAACTGGGGGGTAGTTTAATATAACTTTAGCGGTGCCTTTTTAAAGGCTATTCACGCATATGTGGGCCTCTAGCAGCATGATTTTGCTGATAGAGCCCCTTTAAGATAACCTAGATGTATAGGGTCCTAATGCTTCCCATGTGATCTGATGACATCTATACAGTCTATATTGAAAAATAGGAATAAAGACATGCACGGGCATAGAGAGCGGTATGATACAATGGGCGTTATACCATAGCATGTCAGACATCACTGGTTGTACTGGAAACCTCAGTGATTGACATATCACTGCTGCACCCATCACTGGTTGTGGTGATGACCAGTGACGTGGTTATAGGAGTCCAGAGGTAGCAGTTGCTACCAGGTCCTGGACCCTGAGGGGGGCCCACAGGTCCTCTGCCACATAAAAAATACCACTATTCTAAATGGCACAATTACAGATTTAGCATTGGGGCTCTTTAGCTTTACATCTCTGATGAAGGCCTCAGTAGTGGTGATGATGGCTGTATCACTGGTCATAGTAGTGAACTTAGTGGTAGTGATGATGGCTGTATCACTGGTCGTAGTAGTGACCTTAGTGGTAGTGATGATGGCTGTATCACTGGTCATAGTGGTGACCTTAGTTGTAGTGATGATGGCTGTATCACTGGTCATAGTAGTGACCTTAGTGGTAGTGATGATGGCTGTATCACTGGTCATAGTAGTGACCTTAGTAGTAGTGATGATGGCTGTATCACTGGTCATAGCAGTGATCTTAGTGGTAGTGATGATGGCTGTATCACTGGTCATAGTAGTGACCTTAGTAGTAGTGATGATGGCTGTATCACTGGTCATAGCAGTGATCTTAGTGGTAGTGATGATGGCTGTATCACTGGTCGTAGTAGTGACCTTAGTTGTAGTGATGATGGCTGTATCACTGGTCATAGTAGTGACCTTAGTTGTAGTGATGATGGCTGTATCACTGGTCATAGTAGTGACCTTAGTGGTAGTGATGATGGCTGTATCACTGGTCATAGTAGTGACCTTAGTTGTAGTGATGATGGCTGTATCACTGGTCATAGTAGTGACCTTAGTGGTAGTGATGATGGCTGTATCACTGGTCATAGTAGTGACCTTAGTTGTAGTGATGATGGCTGTATCACTGGTCGTAGTAGTGACCTTAGTGGTAGTGATGATGGCTGTATCACTGGTCGTAGTAGTGACCTTAGTAGTGGTGATGATGGCTGTATCACTGGTCATAGTAGTGACCTCAGTAGTGGTGATGATGGCTGTATCACTGGTCAACTAGTAGAGCTAATATATCACCAATGATTGGCTTCAGCAGTCACACGTCATGTCAACAGATCATTGTTGGGGTACCAACGCCAAAGGCCTGCAATGGACTGTGGAAGTCACCTTACTGCTCCTATGCTGGCCCTGTCCAGTCCCCTGCCAGTCTCTGTACAGGGATCCTAACATGGGGAGGTGACCAGGTCCGTCAATAGATTTGTTTCTGCTTTTATAACCTGCTTTTTTTTTTTAGCTTTATTATATTATCTGCTTTCAGTGTATTACCAATACGTCAGATAATATATAGAGGGTACAGAAGTTGTGCTTGTACCAGAGTCCTGCACCCTAAGAGCACTCACCTGGGGCTTCAGGTTATTCGTCTGCTACAAATAAAATATACAAATTGTTGTCTTTATTATGAGGTTATGTAAGTATTATGAATCTACAGGCATATTATACGCTGTATTATTAGGCATTTCTCTGTGTATGCCACAGTAGGATTTGCAAAATGATCTATCTCTAAAAGAGTGCAAAATGGGTTAACCATATCAGCTGATGCTGCGAGATGTGACATAATTCATACTCTGCTTTCCTGTATTATGAATGGGCTCCTAAGCAGATGCAGCCCCCTGCTTCAGCTGAGTGAAGTGCTACCTCTCATTGGTAAAATGGATGTTTGTAGTCAGACACATGATGTGATGAGATTAACCTGTAGGCAGCTGCGTCTGAATGTAAATTATTAATCCAAGCTGCAATCCCTCATTACAGTCCCAGCCAGGAAATGAAGAGTTTATATACTTGAGGTGTGATACAGACAATGTAGATGGATTGCTGTTTCCATGGATAGACTGCAGCAGTCACTTCAGCCATGGCAGCAGTGCAAGGGTTCATAAAAAAATCACACCAAATCTTTCGCACTGGTCATGAATGTTTTAACAGTGCAGTCTGACGTCCTATAGATTCAGTGTCAAGCGCTGAATGTTGCTCTATACGTGGAGGTACTGGGAAGGAGAAGAAAACAAATCCAGCTGTGTTTATTGCAGGGATATTCATATTGTTTCACTCAACAAAAAAAACCAAAACACGCCAATACTCTGCAGTGGAGAAACAGAACTATGGATCTGCATTGGCTGCGCGGGAGATCTGTACAGACTAGCTATGGGTCTCAGGCACAAAGGGTTTAGTATAGGAGACAGTGGTACAGGATCTGCATCTTACTCTGCTCTCATGTTGTATCTTAAGGTATTGTGTAAAATACATTAGACAATCACTTAAGTAGCAATTCCTCCAAGGTAATAGTATCACATTTCTCCATTCAGCTGTAGGCTACACTAATAATAACAATAGCAGTAGCAATAATAATAATAATAATAATAATAATAATAATGATAAGTCAAACATAATAATATCAAAAATGCTACTAATTCTAATTATAAATATAATGATAAAATACTAAACTAATTCTACTACTACTACTAGTAACACTGCAACTAATTATTAACATAATAGTACTACTACAGTATAGGTATTACTACTACAATATAGGTATTACTACAACTACTACTACTACTACTACTAATAATAATAATAATAATTAAAAAAAGCATAATAATAATAATAATAATAATAATAATGATACTAGCACTAGCGATACCACTACTACTAATAATAAGCATAAGCATACTAATACTATTAATACTACTACTACTAACCATAATGATACTACTACTACTACTACTACTACTACTAATAATAATAATAATAATAATAATAATAATTATTATTATTATTATTATAACAATAATAAGCGTACTACTATAATTACTACCACACTACTATTGCTTATACTACAAATACTACTGATACTATTGATAATAAGCATAATACTACAATTAATAATTATAATGATATTGCTACTACTAAAAATATACACACTACTACTATTACTACTACTGCTATTACTACTAATGCTACTACTACTAATATGCATAATGATACTTATAATACACATACTACTACTAATAATAAGCATAATAAAATACTACTTCTAATGATAATAATAATTATTAATAGTAATCATGATACCATTATTATTGCTACACTTTGACTACTACTACTATTAATAAAGATAATAATATTACTGCTTTTACTATTATTATTATTATTATTATTATTATTATTATTACTACTACTACTACTACTACTACTAATAATAATAATAATAACTACAATATCAATAATATTAATAAGCATACTACTATAACTACTACACTAATAATAACAGTATTAATAAACATTACAATAAATACTACTTTTCCTACTACTACTATTACTATTGCTTATAATAATTAGAATAGTAATAATGGTACTACTACTATTACTTCTGCTACTGATAATAATAATACTTATATTACTACTATAGTATTGTTAATACCACTAATAATGAGCATAATGATACAATTACTACTACTAAGCATAATTATAGAGCTAATGTTACTATTACTACTACAACTTTTACAAACAATAATAAGTATATTACTATTACTACCACCAAACAAGGACTGCTGCTACTACTACTACTACTACTACTACTACTACTACTACTACTACTACTACTACTACTAATAATAATAATAATAATAATAATAATAATAATAGTAATAAATAGTAATATTCATGCACAATGAAACACCTACTAAAACTAATAAGAAGCATACTACTACTATTAATACTACTGATAATACAATTGCTACTAATAAAAATAATAATGAACATACTACTACTACTACTAATAATAATAATAATAATAATAATAATAATAATAATAATAATATCTTTTTTGCTTAATAAACAGTCTGGTAGGTAAAAGCTGTAACTGTTTTAAATAATATTTAGGGAAATTCTGTTATCCAGTTCCCTAAATTCTGGATCTATGGTTTAAATTTAAAATAATAATAATTATAATACATTTTACTTGTATACCATCAACATATTCTGCATCACCTTACATATGATAGGATTCATATACAGACAAAATAAGATATTATAATATAATAAATCAATTGGAGTGAGGGCCCTCCTTGCAAAAACTTATAATGCAAGAGGTAGAAGAGGGAGGGGGAGACGAGGTAGCATTGCTTATACTGTGGTTCAGACATTTTTATTGTATAGGTTACTTTAATTAGACAAATAAATAAAGCTTTATGAGCCCGTCACCAGCCAGTGTCCTTTTATGTGCAGATCCTCAGTGTGGAATAGTGTGTGTGTGTGTGTGTGTGTGTGTGTAGTGGAGGAAGGGTGAACAGAGGAGGGTTGGTTTTAGTGAGTGTAACTGCATGTGTTAGATTAGGAAATATGATAAGCCTGCCTTTAGGATGTGCTTGAAGCTGTAGAAGCTGTGAGTTAATTTGATTGCCTGCGCTAGAGCATTCCAGAGAAGTGGTGCAACTCAGGAGAAGTCTTATAGTAGGATGCCTAGGACACAGTTGCGTGATATTACAGATTCTATGATCCCACAGCACACCCTGAGTACTACAAGAGTTACTATTACCCGGCTTCTGATCCTCCATTTGACTCTGGTTTCCAGCATAGGACTGTAATATGTGGAATTTTCTAAGGCCTGAAGTTGACTTCTCTAATAATAAAAATAATAAAGGGAAAAAGGTGCTTGCAGCAGATTTTGTGTTTCTTCCTAGAGATTCACTATGTCTCCCTGTGAAGCAGTACTTTTCTATGATTCTTCAAAAATCCAGAATATTCTATCATCCATTCAATTCTCTATAATTCTGGATTACAGTGATTTTACTGCACGTAGTAAAATGTGCAAGAAACATATTTTGTAGAATGACTTTGTATCACATATTATCTTCTAGTCTCATTCTGTACATACATCTATGTGCATTGTCTACACGGCAATCCTGTGTATTACTAATGTATGCGCCCCAACATGTCCTTCCAGACAGAAATACATAGATGGGTCTGCAATGAATGTATCGCATGATGTCACCTGTGTGTCATGTCCATTACAAGCAACACATGGTAGCAAAATTCTGCATTCACAGGACATCACACACTGTGAACATTTAGAAAGACGTGGATGAGCTGCAGTTATAAAGGGCTCAAGTGTTTATTCACTCCCAATATCATATCAGATTCACAGAACCTTAGCCATGGAGTGACATCTCTGCCAAATTCCACCCCCAGTTGTCATGTCGTACTATGTACAATGAACTATGGCATTCATATTCATTAGCTATTCATTTTAGCAATAATAATATTTTGCATATAAGTATTCCATTATTGTGTATTTGTAATACAGGTATTCTACTATAGTGTATACATTATATAGGAATTCCATTTGTGTCTATATATTTTATTGCCATTCCACTACAGTGTATATATTATATAGATATTTCAGTAGTATATATATATATATATATATATATATATATATATTAGTGGTATTGCATTATACTGTATATATTGTGACAGTACGGATAGCCGCCCACTCTGATCCATTTTTCTATGTGTCCCCACACAGTATAATGCTCCTACAGTCCCCCATTATTGCCCCCACATTATAATGTTTATCTCCAATTAACCCACAGTATGAAGTCCCTCTCCTGTTGCCCCTGTTTAAATTGGGGGAAACTAGAGGAGGACATTAAGCTGGGGCATCTGAAGAGTGACATTAAACCATGGGGGTAGTTGGATGGGTGCATTAAACTGGGGGCAACTAGAGGAGGACATTAAACCATGGGGGTAACATTAAACTGGGGGCAATTAGAGGCAGACATGTTGCCCTCCAGCAATCCCCATAGTTTAATGTCCCCCTCCAGCCACCCTCACGGTTTAATGTCCCCCTCCAGTTGCCCTCAGTTTAGTGTCCCCTTACAACTTACTTCCAGTTTAATGTCATGCACTATTTGCCCCCTTCATATCTCCCCAGTTTAATGCTCCCTCCCTCTGTCCCCCAGTTTAATGTCCTCCCCTCATCTGTCCCCATTTTAATGGCCCTTCCATCTGCCCCAAGTTTAATGTCCTACTTCATCTACTCAATTTAAAGTCCCCTCCTTCATCTGCCCGCACTTTAATGTCCCCTCCTTCATCTGCCCCCAGTTTAATGTCTGCTCATTCGTCTGCCCCCAGTTTAATGTCCTCCTTCATCTGCCCACAGTTTAATGTCCTCCTTCATCTGCCCACAGTTTAATCTCCCCTCTTCATCTGCTCCCAGTTTAATGTTGCACCCTCCATCTGCCCCCAATTTAGTGTCAACTTTTCATCTACCCCAGTTTAATGTCCCATTTTCATCTGCCCCAGTTGTTTCCCCTACAGTTTAACATAATAAAATACAGGAGCCCAGGGATGAAGCAGAGGCTGTCTGTGGATGGCTCCTGCTTCATCACTGTGTTCAATTCATCTGTTTCCTCTCTGGACATAGATGAGTTGGGTCAGGGACAAACCTGCCGACTGCGGGACAGAACCCACAATCCGGGACTTTCCCACCAAATTTGGGATGGTTGGAAGGTATGTATAGGTATTCCATTAGTGTCTATTTATTATACTAGTATAATTCCATTAGAGTGTATATATTTATAGGTATTCCATTTCTGTCTTTATATCAGGGGTCAGTAACCTTTCAACTTTTTTTTTCAGTTTGCCATACAATTAATGTAAGGATGTCGACCCGTACATGAAACATATATAACACACACCAATTAACTGGTTGACTAAGCTTTCTGTGTGATTCTTGTTCAAGACTTTTTTGTGCAAAGCTGATTCTTCTCAGGTGGATGTGACTTTTGGCTGCACACAGAACTGAGTGATCTGCAGTATACATTGTGGGGGCAGAGGGTACCCTGCCTGCTTCTTTTTGTTTTTTATACCTATACAGCCTTATTGAAATGAACAAGTATACTCAGCTGCCATATCATACTTCACTTTTGCACTTGCTTCAAGGTACATAAGTGAAATACAGATACAATTGCTGCCCCCTGACTAGGCAGGATCACAGCCGGCGACTAGGACGTTATGCCTCATGCCTTCCCTCTTAGTGTCTCCTCCCTTCTGGACTGAGTTTACATGATCCATAAGAGAGGGACTACATGGAGCAGTCGCCTTTTACACATTAGGGAGATCCATGTACTGAATAAATATACGTCTAAAGTGCCGACCTCGGCAAAGGTGACCCCGCAATATATTATATTGGTACTGCATTATGTATATATATTATACAGGTATTCCATTATTATGTATATATTATATAGCTATTCCATTGTGGTGTATATATTATACAGATATTCTATTACCGTGTATATATTGTGCATATATTATGATTATATAGGTATTCCATTATAATATATATATATATATATATATATATATATATATATATGTATTCCATTGGTGTCTATATATTATATAGGTATTCCATAGTGTCTATATATATTATACTGGTATTGCATAAGGTCTATATATTATACTGGTATTCTGTTATTGTCTATAAATCAGACAGGTATTCCATTGTAGTGTATATATGATATAGATATTCCATTACCGTGTACATAGATATTCCATTGGTGTCTATATATTATATAGGTATTCGATTGGTGTCTATATCTTATATAGGTATTTCATAGTGTCTATATATATTATACTGGAATTGCATAGTGTCTATATATGATACAGGTATTCCATTACAGTGTATATATACAGTATATAGGTATTCCATTTGTGCTTACCAGTGTATATGATACTAGTATTACATTATCATACAGGTATCCCTGCAACAATGTTTCTACATATACAACATAGAGTAATATAATGTCTAATCATTTTCTGTGGTTACTATTCGGTATACGGAAGGATTACAGTCCATTCCTTCAGCTTTCAGCACACAGATTTGTTTATATGTCTATAGACACGTGATTCCTCCATAGATCTCTATGTACATAGCTCTTCCATACAGACACATGTATGTAAACAAACACCCCCCTCCCCTATAAAGCATGATTTCCAAGGTCAGCACTTGAAAGCGCAGAACGTGCGGCATTGTGAGTAGCCCTACATGCGCTCGATTATTTTATTGTCTATTATCTATGCAATATATAACATTCTGTACTGTAAATTGTTTGATACAAGATTCATGCGGATTCAGAAAAATGCAGAATTGGGCTGGAAAAGCAAATTGATAAATACATAGTAGATGAGGTTGGATGAAGACATCAGTCCATCAAGTCTTGTATATAAATATACAAGAAGAAGCAAATGAAATGGCAACAAGATGTAGCAGTGCTGAGTTTGTTACCAGCAGTTGCTGGTAAATATACTGCATTATCTTAGCTTAGAAGACATCAGGGTGCACGGGTAATGCAGACGTAAGGAGTTAATGGAGACATCTGTACAAGGACTAGATCTAAGGGCTGACATGTGTTGCTCTCTTAGGATTAGTGATGATGTGTATATATATATATATATATATATATATATATATATATATATATATATATATATTTGCAATGTCGGGTGGTTGTCTCAATGAGGTTCGGCGGTATATATCGGTTATTATATACGGCTGATGGATACATAGCTGTGATGTCACAGCCTCTCGTCCTCCATGATGTCACAACAGGTCGTAGAAGACACAGTGTGATCTGGGGATGGTGGACGACTGGTCTTGCTGAGGCTGCCCTGGTGTGGTCCAGCAGAGTGACAGGAGGCGGACTTCCAGTTCCCTCTATTTCTAGAAGGAGGAGGCGTATCCAAGGAGGTTATTTCCAGCTCATTTCCAGCCCCGGCTGTCTGATCTGACGTCGGCAAGCTCCAGTTAGAGCATTGCTTACTACAACAGGCAGCTTTTGTGTTTCGATGTCTCAGCCAGAGCATCTCTGCTAGTTCCATTCACTTGAGAGGGAAAGAGAGAGAGAGCGAGAAAGAAAGGGACAAGGTAAGATGCTGCGACCAGACACCTGACATCAACCCGCGTCCTTCTTGGCGCTTGACATATGACATTAACCCATTGTGTGCCAGGGGAGCAGACAAAACCCTACAACGTTCTTGCACGGTCACATAGTGCCAGAAAGCCTCCCCTACCTTACGGATGTTTGCTTTTGTTCGCATTGGTGTCTATTCTTGGTACGGCTTTAAGTGGTGATGGCATGCAATAGGGGGTGGGGGCTCTTAGAAAAATGTAAGGTAGAACACGTCTCTTTGTCTGTTTTCTCGCATGGTGGGGACAGTAGTAAGATCTTCAAGTGACAAGCATTCACCCTATGTCTTTCTCTTTGTTCCTTCTAGTCATTGGGGGACAGAAGACACCCATCTAAAGACATTTGTGGGGGGAAGAAGAAGGATAGTCTGACGTATTCATCTGAGTCCTTCTTGCAAAAAAAAATTTAATCTCATTTGGGAATTTTTACAAGCAAACTGGGATCTATGAGTGGAAAGGTGATCAAACCGAAGGAGGAAAAAGATGCTTCTAAGGGTAAGCAGCTCCTAATGAACTAAATTGGAAAGAGTCATTGCAGCAGGTGGCGACCTTTTCTTCTACCTTTAACCCTTCACGGGGACCATGCCTTCATGATACGGAAGGCGAAACAAACACACATTATTGCATTGTATTGTACATGCCTATGGGAACAAGTGTCGGCACGCTGCGGGGAAAGGGGTCAGGTTGCAGATGTCCCCTGTTTTTAGAAGTTGCAGGTACTCTATGGTGTCCAAGCAAGAAGACATCTTGTGGTTAAAGGGCCACTAAACCTAAAGCAAACATATCATCCCCCCATATATGTGTATAACGTCCATGCAGGATCTCGGTTTATGTGGCACGGAGTAGTGACATTAGTCTGGGACACCTACAAATCCAATGTGTGACCCCTTGAAGGCCAGAAATGGCTGCTTGCAGGGTATAATAGACCGTAGAATCAGGACTTTAGTTTTTGCGCCTCTAGCGTGCTACTTTGTCACATGTTGCAGCCTTCCTATGGCCCTGCACTGGGGGGCACATGGTGATGGCCCCCAGCTCCATGTAGCACGTAACGCCAGGTGACAAGAAGCAATCAGCTGCTCTTCCATAGGATCAATAATGCTAATCTTCAGTGTCACGTTAAGAAGTCTCTCCCCCTACAGAGAAAGACTGTGCTTTCTGCAAGAATTGGATGTTTGCTATGCTGTTTCCCCCTATTACCGTGCAATCGACTGGATGTAAACTGGGTGACAATTGCCATGGAGACAAGGAGGGCAGGAGGGTGGGGGAGGAGAGGTAGATTACACTGCAACTGCATTACTTTCATTTGCATCCTGAACACCAGCGGCGGCGGCGGCGATGGCGGTGGCGGGGACGCAGTCAGGGGCTCACAGCTCATACATACAAGTCCATGCAAGTTTATGACTGACATGTGAGCAATACAGACACAATAAGACATGGCAAGACATGCTCGGAACAATGCGGAACAATCCTGTATTCATTCATGTATTATTACTATTAGTGTTACTATTATTACACTATCACATAGAAACTTTTCCAAAAGATACAAATCATTAAATACCTTGGTTTGTTTATTGTAGTGCTGATACTATCTATTATCTATCTATCTATCTATCTATCCATCTATCTATCTACAGTATCTATCTACAGTATCTATCTATCTATCCATCTATCTATCTATCTCCTATCTATCTATCTATCTATCTATCTCCTATCTATCTATCTATCTATCTATCTATCTCCTATCTATCTATCTATCTATCTATCTATCTATCTATCTCCTATCTATCTATCTATCTATCTATCTATCTATCCATATCTATCTATCTATCTATCTATCTATCTATCCATATCTATCTATCTATCTATCTATCCATCTATCTACAGTATCTATCTACAGTATCTATCTATCTATCCATCTATCTATCTATCTCCTATCTATCTATCTATCTATCTATCTATCTATCTATCTCCGATCTATCTATCTATCTATCTATCTATCTCCTATCTATCTATCTATCTATCTATCTATCTATCTATCTCCTATCTATCTATCTATCTATCTATCTCCTATCTATCTATCCATCTATCTATCTATCTCCTATCTATCTATCTATCTCCTATCTATCTATCTATCTATCTATCTATCTCCTATCTATCTATCTATCTATCTATCTATCCATATCTATCTATCTATCTATCTATCTATCTATCCATATCTATCTATCTATCTATCTATCTATCTATCTATCTATCTATCTATCCATCCATCTATCTATCTACAGTATCTATCTACAGTATCTATCTATCTATCCATCTATCTATCTATCTATCTATCTATCTATCTCCTATCTATCTATCTATCTATCTATCTCCGATCTATCTATCTATCTATCTATCTATCTATCTATCTATCTATCTCCTATCTATCTATCTATCTATCTATCTATCTATCTATCTCCTATCTATCTATCTATCTATCTATCTATCTATCCATATCTATCTATCTATCTATCTATCTATCTATCTATCTATCTATCTATCTACAGTATCTATCTATCTATCTATCTATCTATCTATCTATCTATCTATCTATCTATCTCCTATCTATCTATCTATCTATCTATCTATCTATCTATCTATCTCCTATCTATCTATCTATCTATCTATCTATCTCCTATCTATCTATCTATCTATCTATCTATCTATCTATCTCCTATCTATCTATCTATCTATCTATCTATCTATCTATCTCCTATCTATCTATCTATCTATCTATCTATCTATCTATCTATCCATATCTATCTATCTATCTATCTATCTATCTATCTATCTATCTATCTATCTACAGTATCTATCTACAGTATCTATCTATCTATCTATCTATCTATCTATCTATCATCTATCTATCTATCTATCTATCTATCTATCTCCTATCTATCTATCTATCTATCTATCCATCTATCCATCTGTCTATCTATCTGTAAAATACCAACTTTATAAAGAAAACAATAGTATATCAGTATTGTAATAGTAATATTTTCTGTCTATCACTACCTATCTATCTATTATCGTATTTACCTACTACCTACCGTTCTATAAAAGCACTGGAGTACCTACATCTGTTTTATAATGACAATATTATTTTATCTGTACGAGGGACAGCATATTGGCTCAGTAGTTAGCACTGCAGCCTTGCAGTACTGGAGTCTTGGGTTCAAATCTTGCCAGGAACAGCATCTACAAGGAGTTTGTATGTTCTCCCCGTGTTTGAGTGGATTTCCTCCCATTCTACAAAGACATACTGATAGTAAGAAAAAAATGTACATTGTGAGCCCTATATGGGGCTCACAATCTACATAATATATATATTTTTCTATCTTTTTAATTAGCCCTGTAATATCTTATCCATGTGGGAACATTGGAAAACATTGGACTACCTATATTTGTTTTCTAATAGTTTTATCTATCTATCTATCTATCTATCTATCTATCTATCTATCTATCTCCTATCTATCTATCTATCTATCTATCTATCTATCTATCTATCTCCTATCTATCTATCTATCTATCTATCTATCATCTATCTATTATGGTACATGCAGAAGTAAAATACCAACTTTATAGAAAAAAGTAGCTACAGCAATATTATTTCGATTTCTATCTATATATACCTTTATATACAAGGTTATAGTGCCAGCTGTTCTAGAAAAACAATAGCGTGCCTACATATGCTTTATAATAGCAATATTACTTTGATCTATCTATCTATCTATCTATCTATCTATCTAATATGTCATCTACAGGGATACAATACCAACTCTTCTAGAAAAAATCCTGGAGTACCTATATATGTATTGTAATGGAAATATCATTTCATCTATCATCTATCTATCTATCTATCTATCTATCTATCTCCTATCTATCTATCTATCTATCTATCTATCTATCTATCTATCTATCTATCTCCTATCTATCTATCTCCTATCTATCTATCCACTATTTATCTATCATCTATCTATCTATCTATCTATCTATCTATCTATCTATCTATCTATCTATTTAATTATCTATCTAATAATTATCTACAGGGATATAATAGCAGCTGTTCTAGACAAACACTAGAACACTTATATCTATGTTATAACAGCCAGAGCAGCACAACATGATAGAAATAGTAAAGTCTGCACTACAACCAGTACAATTCACCCAGAGGGATTAATTCCATGTGTGATGTTTTGGAACTTTAATCTATCTATCTCCTATCTATCTATCTATCTATCTATCTATCTATCTATCTATCTATCACTCTATCTATCTATCTATCTATCTATCTATCGCTCTATCTATCTATCTATCTATCTATCTATCTATTATCTATCTTTAGCTATCTTCTTTTACACAGTCAGCTGTGGAACTTTTTGCCTCGTGCTGTCAGCCAAATAAATAAATGCAAAAATATATTGCTAAGGTAAAATATCCGCCACTTAAACCAAAGGAGAAGTATTTCTCTTTATGGATGTGTTGAGCAGTAAAAGTCGAAGTGGTGTTGGTGCTGCATATAGTGTATAAAATGCTGTGCTGCAGTACACTAAGGCTTTATGGATACACTGCAATCTCCATAGAATACATACAAATCCTAAATTCCACTTGATGCAATGATGCTGCAATAAACCCTGTCTGCTTTGTCTTATGCTGAAGACCTAGTGATTGTATCTTCCATGCACGGCTGGTGAATACAGACAGGAACAGATAATACTAGAAACACCCATAGAGTGTCTATATTAGCTCAGGGCACTGGTGATAATAACATCAGAGAATATGGATTCTGCATGTAAATGTATGGATCATCCATGTGATAGAATCCTGAGACTGAACCCTCCAAATGTTAGAAATCTCAATGTGTGACATATAGACTGGGCTGCTGATAAGTGAAGGTTCAGAAGAGGGAAAAGCTTTATCATCGTCCTTCTTGGATAGATATCCTGTATATGCTCCTAAACATGCATAGGGTATGTGCTTATTCTATTCACCTGTCATGTCAACACTGGGGCAGATTGATCAATGATGTCAGTACAGGTTGGCACTGTGCAAAAACTAATGGAAAACTCCATCAGGAAAGGTACAATTTCAGGTACATGACATCGTTGAGCCTTAAAATGAGCTTTTTGAAACCTATTTTTGTCCTTTATGACACTTTCTTAAAAAGTGGGCAGAACATGGACAAGACTCAAGGAGGAAGGGAGGAGGGTGAGACCCATTTAAAATGACTTATGCTAGTTTACTGGTGTAAGAACCGCCAAAATCTATTCCCACTATTACTGTTTTATGTCATTATTGAGACATATCAAGCTGTGTAACAGGATGTTTCCTAATCCCTTTGTATCTGCTTGTACCATTGACGTGAAAACCGCATCAAAAACTGCATGTGTGGTGTGACACGGTGGCTCAGTGGTTAGAACTGCAGCACTGGAGCCCTGGGTTTGAACCCTGCCAGGAACAACATCTGTAAGGAGTTTGTATGTTCTTGTTATGTTCGTGTGGATTTCATCCCATTCTACAAAGACATACTGATAGGGAAAAAAACAAATTTCAAAAAAGCTTTGCTCTCATCAGACGAATGCAATGGCTGCTGAAAGATAAGAAACCTTTTAGAAAAATGATATAGTGGCTACATCTGTTCTATAATACCAGTATCTCTCTCTCTCTCTCTCTCTCTCTCTCTCTCCTATCTACCTATCATCTATCTATCTATCTATCTATCTATCTATCTATCTATCTGTCTGTCTATCCATCCCATATCTACCTATCATCTATCTATCTATCTATCTATCTATCTATCTATCTATCTATCATCTATCTATCTACCTATCTCCTATCTATCTATCTATCTATCTATCTATCTATCTATCTATCTATCTCCTATCTACCTATCATCTATCTATCTATCTATCTATCTATCTATCCATCCCATATCTATCTATCTATCTATCTATCTATCTATCTATCTATCTATCTATTGATCTAGTTATCTCTTTCCTATGTCATATTTATTCCTCCTGTCTACCTATTTGTTGTCTCACATCTATATCCCCTATCTATCTATCTATCTATCTATCTATCTATCTATCTATCTATCTCCTATCTATCTATCTATCTATCTATCTATCTATCTATCTATCTATCTCCTATCTATCTATCTATCTATCTATCTATCTATCTATCTATCTATCTATCTGTCTGTCTTCATACTAAATGACTGGATTGAATATAACCCATTTTCATGGATAGCAGATATGACACTACAGCTATTCATCATGTGACATGCTTAGTTGAATACTACAATATAGAATACAACCATACATTTTGTATCTGTGTCAACAACTGTGGAGCACAGTGTAATGTAAGATAACAAGGTACATTAGGTATACTACACAAGATATATTAGGTATATACATTATATAGAGAGAGATAGAAAGAGAGTGTATATATATATATATATATATATATATATATATATATATATATATATATTACTCAGAAATCCTTTTGATGGCATGTATAGGGTCTCCATTCCGTGGTATTTCTAGGGTTAATCTTCTCTGTCACAACAGGTTTGGCTTGTATAAAGTATCTATAAGGGCAGCGTGTTTTATTGCTGAGAACATACAATATCAATGATACTCTAGTTTTACCGCACTGTAAAGTAGGAGCCTGGGACTTGTGTTGCCTATGGGGCTCTCTGTCCTTTGTGCCAATTTCGGAAGTCATTTAGACTGTAGCGTTTGGCATTGTTCTCCAGAATCCCATGCCCCTGTATGCAAAAGTGTATTTAGTGTATTCCTATAAGGCAGCGGTGAGTAGTCTGGATATTAGATGTATCTAATTATATATCAGCACTAAGAAAACATGATAAGAAGTTCTAAGAGTTGTTACCATTAAGCAGGTGTGATAAATAACATTGTACGAGCGCTCTGCTTAGTCATTTATCATCACAACCAGGCCGCTCCTTCTTGTTTTATCCGCACAGGTCACTACTAGTAAATGCAGTAAGGGGGGAGGCGAGGGTTCAAGAGCATTGGTGCCCAAAACGCAGATGGCAACATTTCTTTTTTTTCATATGCCACCCTCCTTATACTCATTTTGGCAGCTTCTACATATACTAGATCACACTTGTCCATATGTTAGTATTACTTTATGTTGTTCTAATATTACTGGTTAATGTTTGGGGTGACAAGGAGTTAATATTGATATGGTCTAGGGTGGATACAGAGTAATATCTAATCTCGATGCAGGTCTAGGATGGTTTAGTGGTTAGCACTATATGTTACTTAGGCTAGGTTCACTTCTGCATCTGATGTCCACTGGGTGCAGATCTGTCAAGAATCACCGGAGGAAATACTGTGTCAAGCCTGACGTTTCATCCATGAATTTCAGTTAAAAAAACAGAAATCCAATAGACACTCGAAGGACCCCAATATAGACAATGGGGTCCCTTGGGTTCTGTTCACGTCTGCTATTTTTGCTATTTTGACGGATCAAAAGAACATCCACCCAGCACAGATGAGAACCTAGCCTTACTAGTATATGGTTATAAGTTTGTGTTATTGGGTGATGAAAGGGTTAATGGTGGTGGTCTCCTTGGGCATGAAAGTGACAATTTACTTTTATCCCCTTGTTGGTAGGTTTGCTTTTATCTGAAGTAACAGAGGTGTTAGAGATGACACAAGAGAAAATAAATCCAAGTTAAACAGAACTGGCATCAGGGTAGTGCAAGAGACAATGCCGTCAGGGGTCAAGCCACAGAGAAGGGCCCATCTGCATATAGTGGGCAACAACTTATATTGGTGGAGGTCCAGGCATTGAGGAACTTAACAGTTGGCTTTTTGTATCTTTGGTTGCTTTCGGCTATCTTTTGCCTTTCCTTGGATAACGTCACCTGTTAGAGGATGGGTAAAGAGATGTTGACTGCAGAAGAAGGGTCACAAGTCTAAATGTATCGGGCCCTGAAATGTATGATGACATAACAAAGCAATGGCAAGCCCTGTCCTCCGTAAAAAGAAATGTTCCCTCCACTATTGGTCAAACATTCAACAAGGTCAATCCATACACTATAGACAACTGTTGGCCAAATACTCCCCCATCAGGTCGCCTATTACACGTCTTACATGTATGTCTGATGGAGGAGAATGCCTATAAGGGGAGAATATTTTTACCAGTCTCCTCTAGCAGCGACTTAAGATCTCAAGAAGAAATGGATCAGGTATTTGACTTCCATCTGCCCGATACTTATTTTCTCCGACATCTGTCATCAGGAACAGTCACTAGGCCCCCATACACATTAGTAGGTCAGTTGAACCTGTTGAAATTGACAGGTTTGGCCTATACACAT
Organism: Leptodactylus fuscus; assembly: GCF_031893055.1. Taxonomy (NCBI): domain Eukaryota; kingdom Metazoa; phylum Chordata; class Amphibia; order Anura; family Leptodactylidae; genus Leptodactylus; species Leptodactylus fuscus. The sequence continues at coordinate 74,114,293 of NC_134275.1, forward strand.
CTAATTGTATGGATAGCTTGAGGCAAATAATAATAATACCGAGCCATAAGAACACATGAGAGTAAAGACTCTGCTGAACACCGAGGATCTAGTTTTTCATTTTTTTTGTATTATTCTGATGTATCTTAAATAACATGAACAGTTTGGGATTCTGCTTTTCTTGTGTCTCCAATGTCACTTGACTTCAGTTTTCCGTACCAAGGAGAAGATACAGTTTTCATGAAAGAATTATAGAATTAAAGAGTAAGGGCCCGTTCACATGGCGAAATTTGGTACTGATTTTGAGTCCTATGTTGACTCGATCTGCCGTCTCATTCAGTGGAAAGCAAATAAGCAAATAAGTGTCTTTCTTGATCTTACTGTGGATTCTACCAATGATTGAGGGCCCCTTCACACGCCGTAAGCGCTCGGCTCATTCCGAGCCGTACACGCGAGCGCTTCTAAACACTTCCCATTCACTTCAATGGGAGTGCGCGTAAAGCCGGCTTTAGGAGCGCTCCCATTGAAGTGAATGGGAAGTGTTTAGAAGAGCTCGCGTGTACGGCTCGGAATGAACCGAGCGCTTACGGCGTGTGAAGGGGCCCTTAGAGTCTTCGGCCCGAGCCACTCCGCTGGTTAGACCCATTCATCTCAGTCTAATCATTGGCTGAAAGTCATGTAAAATCTACAATTAATGTACATATTAAGTAGAATTATTGTACTTCTTCTATGCATTGTATTGTTTATCTTAAATAACAGCCTCTGATGTGTTTCACAGCTGCATTTACCATCCTACAGACTTCAGAGCTGAAATCTCCCATTGTTAACTCGGCACACAGCTTTTTTTGATATTCTCCATTCTTAAAGGTCCATATCACAGCCGATCATCTAATCTGGTTGGTAACCATTTGATAAGGTGTATGCCAACTGGTTTTAAGACTGTTAGCAGAATTGTGAGTTCAGCTCTGAAGTATAACTCTTGGACTTACTGAGAGTTATACACCGTACCAACTGGAGAGTCTTGTTAAAGACTAGAGATGAGCGAACACTATTTGAAACAGCCGTTCCGAATAGCACGCTCCCATAGAAATGAATGGACGTAGCCGGCACATGGGGGATTAAGCGACCGGCCGCCGGCAAAGTCGGCGTGCTGGCCACTTCCATTCATTTCTATGGGAATGTGCTATTCGGAACGGCTGTTCCGAATAGTGTTCGCTCATCTCTATTAAAGACCACTGCCCTATGTAGCGCCAGTCATAGTGTCACTGTATAGCGAGCTGTGTCTAGACAGTGAACCGCAATAAAAAAGTGTTACGGTCTATGTGTAGTAATGGGGAGTAGTTCATAGTTCTCTTCTTGGCTGGCAAAGTGATAGCTCGTTCGGGTAGGAAGAGTAATTAGTTTAATAGCATTATAATTAAGGAACGTGATACAGACTTTTCACTTTGCTCTTACATCTTCAATCCCTTTGATGATAAGGACATAATACAATTTACAAAATCTTTAACAGGCCCTGGAGTATACGGTACATCATGCCTGTGCGAGGCGCGAATGGCAATCTACGACAGGTGTATGTCCTAATAGCTCCAAACTTCTTGTTGTGACTGAATCTGAATGACGCAGTTAAGATGTTAATTTTCCATTCTCGTGAAGGGCGTTAGAAATGCAGTATAGTCATCTGAAGCTCAAAATTAGCTCATGATCCCATTGATACGTTGTTCTTTTTAATACGTCGTTATTGAGTGTTTTATTCTGGTCATTTCATGCATCGCTGTACATCACTCTCAGCGGTTATATTGGAAGTTAATAATTCAACAAAATCGGTTCAAAAGTAATATGAGCATGTTGTAATATTCTTCACATCAGGGGTCTCATGTCAATGTTTCATAAACATGTCAATTATTTAAAGGATTGTTACACAATGTATAGGAAGACCATGAAAAATGGATGTCAGGGTGAAGGATGGTACCTGGAAATAACGTCTAGTAAAGATTTACCCTGAGCGTTAAAGGGGTCGTCTGACTTGGAAAATCTGTTTTTAAGTAGTTCTTTACTGAATTTTGAGTTAATAAAAGGATTTGAATGGGAACTCTGCAATTTTTCATTTTGCCTCTAGAGGTGCTGCAGGGAAATTAGGGTATAGCATCCATATCAGATTGGTGGGGGGCAGTGGCGTACCTAGAGTCTTGTGGGCCCCACTGCAATCTTTTGCCTGGGGTCACCTACCTCATCCATACAGTGAATTCATCATAGTGATGGCTATGAGTGATAAGGAGTTTAATCCACCTCGGTGTGGTTAAGGTTATCAGTGGGTCTCCTTGGCTTATGGGCCAGATGGAAGCTGCAATCTCAATAGTGATGCTGGTGCTTACTGGCCCCTATGGCTCCTGGGCCCAGGTGCAACTGCACCCCCTCAAGATATGCCCCTGCTGGGGGTGTGGGATGGGGCATTTACCAGATTTGCCATTGAGTCTCCATTAGAGTTGAAATGATGGCTATTTCTTGATGACTGGTCAGGTCATGGTTTGTCTTTACCATTATTCTTGTAGGCACAGTGTTATAAAGAAGTTTTGCCAATTGGTCCTCTCTTTGTGATAAGCTACAGACAGTAGGATTGAATGCTATTGGAAGAGAGTAATACATACCTGTAGGATCAGAACCATAAAGACTCTTGGGGTGCATTCACACGGAGGAAAATGGAGCTGAAATTGGTGTGGAATCCGCATCAGATTCAGCACTGGAAAAAAGCCTCCCATTGACTTCAATGGGTTCCTTTCTCAAAAAGGAACCCATTGAAGTCAATGGTAGGCTTTTTTTCCAGTGCTGAATCTGACGCAGATTCCACACCAAATTCAGCGTCATTTCCCTCCGAATGAATGCATCCTTAGGACTATATAGCTACAAAACAGCTGGCAGCACAGATAGATGGCGTGTAAAGGAGGTTAAACATACCTAGCTCAATGGTCGTTCTAGTTGCATGTCCATAGAAACAAAGTTATATTTCTCCTGTGGCCGGAATCGCAAACGCCTTGGTCGGTCCCTTACTTCTGCAGTATCCTGAGCTCTCTGCACTGTACGCTCCCCAATCCCTACCTCTGCTTTTCATCAACAGGTGTAGCAGTCTCCTAGATGGATGCTAGAAGTAAGAGACCACCCAAGACGTTTGGGATTCAGCTCCACGAGGACTTCCTTTAATGAAGACTATTTACAAAGTTCCCTTATTAAATGTATTAAATACATTGGAGCAAAGCCTTCGAAATGACTCCAAACGTCTATGTAAAAGCACTACTTTGTGAAGTATTATATTGCACCAGATGAGCACTGTAGGTGGTACCATTCTGACTCCATATTCCTGATCTCCATGCAGAATATTGCTCGGTTCATCTCTGGCACCAGTGATCAGAAAAAGCATTTTGTTTGGGTTATTGTGTATTCTTAGCAAAATCTAGAACTGTCTATAAATCATGCTATATCTTCCAGTCTGTCTCTTCTTATGTTCTAACCACATCTTAGCCCCCGGCTGCCGCTGTCAGCCCCTTTAGGTCAGTAGTCGCTCAGCAATTAGCCCATTGCTATACTGGGTGTCTGCTCCGTCCAAGGATGGAACATTTCTGAAGGAGTTTTCAATTAAATAAATCCCATAGTGCCTGAAGCTTACAGAAAATGCTGATCATGTTCAGATGGAGCAGAGTTGAAAGAGGGAAGAAAAACTAGACAAGTGGGTTAATATTGCTGAAAAGACAAAGTGTAGACAAGATATTGCAGTGTCCTATAGTAAGACTAGTGAGTTATTCCTTCCAGAGATGTATAAGTCACCGCTAGATACCTCTGACCGCTGCTTAGCTAACCTCGAAACAGAAGGATCAGGGGTTGAAGTTCAGCATTACAGATTCATCCTCTCCTTATCATATTGTAGTTGGTCAGTCCCAATGAAATTGGCAGGTTTGGTTGACTATTCTCTTATTTGTATGGGGGCTACCAGAACCCAGCCCTGTAGATAGATAGGTTAGGGTCACCTGAATCAAGCCATGTTTCCCCTTGTGAATCGGGGTCTTGTTCAATTTTTCCGCAGCTTGAGACTCCCTGCAGGTTAGGCCCATTTGTTCCCAATGATGAAGTACTGATGCACTGCATCAGCATCCCGTCATGGCTAGACCGTGGCGAAAATGCCGGTGGTGGAAAATGAAGGGGAATTCCTATTCATTTTCTATCATGTGAACAGACCCTTCCACTCATTCCCCTTCCAGATATGCCTTCCACACCATATACAAATGTATATTCAATTCAGCCGAGTATAGTCAATGTGGAGAGTGGAGTAAGCCGTTGCCAGACGCCATGATGGCACTTATCTTCTTGGAGAAGAGATTGATTTAAATGTGCAACATCTTTATAAAAAAGCACCTAACAATAAATTGTAGAAATGAGATCTTCTTTTTAGTATCATTAGTATTGACTATGAACTGAGTGGTTCACTGTCAGGGGGTATCTACATAATCTGTTAGAGGTCTTCTATAACCTCTTTTAAGCTTAAAGCCACATGCATTTACAATGTGCTATTGAGTCACACTGGGTATTAAATAATAAAATGTCTCTGAAAAGTAAAGTGAAAATCAAATATATGATACGGTTCTGTGATGTAAGTTCCAGTGATATGGTTACTTTCCTGCTCGGCATATGGTTCCGTCTCGGGTGCCCTGTTTTAGTAACGCTGTGATATCCCTGGAGTCTTTGGTACATAATAGTAAGTACAGCTGCCAACAGCTGGTGAGCGAGGTTCAGAGGAGCCGAGTGCCATATACTGTATGACTCCAGAGTTTTGGTTGGGGAATTCTGCTACAGAGGATGTAGGAACAGCAGTCACAAGTGGTCCACACTTACAGGAGCCCTATATCTCTCTATATGAACACATGAGCTTAAGCTATACACACCCTATAAAGCAGAATATTCAGAAAATAGCTAAATGTAAAATTGTTGGGTGGTGAGCTTGGGTAAGGAAAGAGTTGCTCAAATATAAGAAGCAACCCCCATCAAACAGCAATATTCTGGCAATGGTGGCCGCCTCAGGTTCCGGTCAAAAATACGGGTAGCCGCAACTGAATGTCAGTACACGGCATCGGCATCCAGCTGCGCACTCCGCTCCAGATTAGGCTCAATGAATGGGTCTAGTCGGGAGGAGGGAGTGTTGCGAGGCAAATCCGCCTGAAAGAATGAGAATGTCGCCGGAACAAACGGCTCCTGGAAAAAAAGAGCTGACCGTCTTTTTGGGCAGGATTTTGAGGCAGATACGGCCTCAAAATCCTGACCAAAATACCCCGTGTGAACTTACCCTTAAGGTTTCGTCATTGTGGATTGTATATTGTGAAAACTACAGTAAACAAAGACTAATGCTGAGTTCACACAGTTTTTTTTGTATGGAATTTGGTCAGGAATCGGCCTCAAAATTGGCCTCCAAAAAAAGCCTCCGAATAGAACTCTACATCTACATCTCACTCAGCACTGCTACATCTCACTCAGCACTGCTACATCTCACTCGGCACTGCTACATCTCACTCAGCACTGCTACATCTCACTCAGCACTGCTACATCTTGCTCAGCACTGCTACATCTCACTTAGCACTGCTACATCTTGCTCAGCACTGCTACATCTCACTTAGCACTGCTACATCTCACTCAGCACTGCTACATCTCACTCAGCACTGCTACATCTCGCTCAGCACTGCTACATCTCACTCAGCACTGCTACATCTCACTCAGCACTGCTACATCTTGCTCAGCACTGCTACATCTCACTTAGCACTGCTACATCTCACTCAGCACTGCTACATCTCGCTCAGCACTGCTACATCTCACTCGGCACTGCTACATCTCACTCAGCACGGCTACATCTCACTCAGCACTGCTACATCTCGCTCAGCACTGCTACATCTCGACAGCACTGCTACATCTCGCTCAGCACTGCTGCATCTCACTCAACACTGCTACATCTCGCTCAGCACTGCTGCATCTCGCTCAGCACTGCTACATCTCACTCAGCACTGCTACATCTCACTCAGCACTGCTACATCTCGCTCAGCACTGCTACATCTCGCTCAGCACTGCTACATCTCGCTCAGCACTGCTACATCTCGCTCAGCACTGCTACATCTCGCTCAGCACTGCTACATCTCGCTCAGCACTGCTACATCTCACTCAGCACTGCTACATCTCGCTCAGCACTGCTACATCTCACTTAGCACTGCTACATCTCACTCAGCACTGCTACATCTCGCTCAGCACTGCTACATCTCACTTAGCACTGCTACATCTCACTCAGCACTGCTACATCTCGCTCAGCACTGCTACATCTCACTCGGCACTGCTACATCTCACTCAGCACGGCTACATCTCACTCAGCACTGCTACATCTCGCTCAGCACTGCTACATCTCGACAGCACTGCTACATCTTGCTCAGCACTGCTACATCTCGCTCAGCACTGCTACATCTCGCTCAGCACTGCTACATCTCGCTCAGCACTGCTACATCTCACTCAGCACTGCTACATCTCACTCAGCACTGCTACATCTCACTCAGCACTGCTACATCTCACTCAGCACTGCTACATCTCGCTCAGCACTGCTACATCTCACTCAGCACTGCTACATCTCGCTCAGCACTGCTACATCTCACTCAGCACTGCTACATCTCGCTCAGCACTGCTACATCTCACTCAGCACTGCTACATCTCACTCGGCACTGCTACATCTCACTCAGCACTGCTACATCTCGCTCAGCACTGCTACATCTCACTCAGCACTGCTACATCTCACTCAGCACTGCTACATCTCACTCGGCACTGCTACATCTCGCTCAGCACTGCTACATCTCGCTCGGCACTGCTACATCTCGCTCGGCACTGCTACATCTCGCTCAGCACTGCTACATCTCGCTCAGCACTGCTACATCTCGCTCAGCACTGCTACATCTCACTCAGCACTGCTACATCTCACTCAGCACTGCTACATCTCACTCAGCACTGCTACATCTCACTCAGCACTGCTACATCTCACTCAGCACTGCTACTTCTCACTCAGCACTGCTACATCTCACTCGGCACTGCTCCATCACATTCTGCGCTAGTACATCAGGTAACATTAGCTCCGCTGCACCTGTAGCTACACCTATGGCCAATTTTGCAGTTTGCAGGCGATGGTATATTAATCTGATTTGATAGGCTTTCATTTATTCTCGGACAAGGCGCGTACTGTAAGGCGGTTTTCTGTGCGACTAGCACTATTACAGCAATAAGTAAACAGCTCATTTTCTCGGCGTGCACAAAATAATTGGAATTCCATTTTCATTTTAAATACAAAGGCAGAACGCGCCCCAGACGGTAGCAGGACCAGACTCAGTACGGGAATACATAATAATTAAATGTCCCCTTAAATGTGCAGCTCAGCATAGACCCTTGTCAGGGTTTCTATTTTTATCTTCCTGGAGGAGATGCAGACATTGACAAGAACGCGTAATGCCTATTTCTGAATCTTGAAGAAACCGAGGCCCATCTGTTTAGCCAACAATCTGAAATGCACATTCAGAAACAAATAGGTGCAGCAGAGCCTCAGGTCTGGGATTTCTATCTAGTTCCGGCGCTAGACAAATGAGATGTAATTGGCCATCGAGATGCTCACATTGATATTGGGATGTGTCCGGACGCACACAATGTAGGACGCCGTCATAGCCATATATAATATCTGATTCATTAAAAATTTTCTTCTGAAAATCACTAAAATATTTAAATAAAATCACAGTATCGAGATTCATTGTAGACTGGTAATGTTATATACAAGTAATGGGGCAAGTAAATAAATTGTACAAGTCAATAGTGTAGAATCTAAAGGAAGATTTCAGGGGAAATGAATAAACTTTGATACATCCGAGTACTGAGCCTTTTATGGGTCTATGTGTCGTGGGTTGCTCGCTACGGGATTGTATCAATAAAAAAACAGCCAATTGGGGCGCATGGTGGCTCAGTGGTTAGCTTTGCAGCCTTGCAGTGCTGGGGTCCTGCTGTTCAAATCCTGCCAAGGGCAAAAAATCATCTGCAAGGAGTTTGTATGTTCTCCCCATATTTGCATGGATTTCCATCCCATATTCCAAAAAGACACACTGATAGGGGAAAAATGTACATTGTGGGGCTCACAATCTACATTAAAAAATGGCTGATTTTTTAGATATTTTTATTACTTTTTCAATTGTTTTCATTTTTAACCCCTTAATGACACGGCCTACTTTGCCCTTCAGGACAAGACATATTTTTACATTTCCCAGTAACCATGGCTTGATTTTTTTAAATGTAGATAGTGAGCCCCATATAGGGATCACAATGTACATTTTTTCTTATCAGTATGTCTTTGTAGAATGGGAGGAATTCCAATGTCCTTGCAGATGTTGTTCCTGGCGAGATTAAAACCCAAGACTCCAGTGCTGCAAGGCTGCAGTGCTAACCACTGAGCCACCGTGTTGCCCCCACCATGGCCTGTTTTTGCTGACACAAGTTGTATTTTTAAATGGAACCATTCTGGTTCATATAATGCATTAAAAAACTTTAATTTAGATTTTTTTGTTTGTTTTGTATTCGCTCACGTACAGTATAAATTATATTTTAACTTCACTACGTAAGTCAGTATGATCACAGCAATGCCAAATTTATAAAGAGGTTTTTACATTTACTACTTTTGCACAATAAAAATAAATTTCTCAAATCTTTTTTTTTTTTTTTTTTTTGCATCAACATATTCTGAGACCAGTAACTTTTTAAATTTTGTAATTGACCGAGCTTTGTAGGAACATAATTTTTTGCAGGGTGAGATGTCACTATTGACAGCAGTATGTAAAGGGTTAAACTGTCAGGATTTAGAGGTTTCCATCCCTGGCAGTAGCAGTAAGAACCCTGCTGTGTGCGCCAGCTGGGCTCCTGCTGGACTGTCAGTGCCCCATCAAACACTATGACGATTGTATTCATCATTAATTATATATATATATATATATATATATATATATATATATATATATATATATATATATGTCATACAGCGTTAAGGGGTTAATGTGTATATTCACAAAAAAAAACCATTGAATATTCCAGTTTTTACTCTTTTTACAATGGCCACACTTTAGGATGACATTTGTACATTTCTTGTTTTCTGCAGCTCACTTGTCAGCTTATCTGTACAGACTGAGTTATGATGTGCAGGGTTATCTCATTATCATTAGAGGGAGAGTGTGTTACTCACATCTCTATTGTACTTTGTGAGACCTAGTTAAGCCAAGATAAGATCACTATACACAATGTGTCTATACATTCCATACATATTAGATGTACAGATGTAACCAAGTCTAACATGACTTTTACAGTGTTAAGTAAACACCTTGACTTTTTTCATTGCTATTGTTGCAAATTATCATGGTGCAGAGAGATCGCTTTATCTGGATGTGGGTCCATACTGCTAATTTTGGCAGGAGTAAATGACTATGTATAAGATCATCCAGACTCTCCCCCAATGGAGATGCTAAATAAAGATTAGGCCGGGTGTGCATGTCTATTAGGGAGTCAGACAAGGTAGATGTTGACGTAACTAGTCTTGCTTTTGGGGAGAAGGCTGTGCCATAACCAGCCTTACGTTGGGGGTGAGGGCTGTACTCTCTAGTACTTCCAGGGGACTATAATAGTCTACCACACTTCTCTACCAGTCGGTGTGGATAGTGGAGTGGACCATGATGAGGATTTATTGGACTGACAAAATTGGCATTGGTTACATAGGAATTGTACACCAGTCCCTGACTGACATAGATTTACCTTATTAAGAGGCCAAACATACAAACTCCTTGCAGTTGTTGTTCCTGGTGGGATTCGAACCCAGGACTCCAGCACTGCAAGGCTGCAGTGCTAACCATTTAGCCACCATGTTGCCCAATGTCCTGCTTTCTATTCTCCTATTCCATTGGAATCCATTTCTATTTTGGTGAAAATAAAGCAAATAGTAAAGCCCAGGCCTCCCACACTGTGTGTATGGACACTAACCATGAAGAATATATGAGATTTTCTCTGACAGTGTTCCCACTAGTTCAGTCTGCTATGAATTCCCCAATAAGATTTCTTTTTGGCGTGATTTTTGCGGCTTGCACTATTAATGTAGTGTCAGACAGACGGGATAAATCACTGCTGCTTTAGTTCTCACTTAGTATTATCGTCTTGTAGAATATTTCTTCCCCCCCATAAATATACAGCGCCTCTCTATTATTATAATTAGCTCCTCTAGGAAGCCGTACCATGTAATATATAACAGACTTGTCTCTTTGAGATATTTATACAGCGATCCTGCCCTCCTCAATGTCCTATACTAAAAATCACTAGGATAGGCTCAGTAGATAGACAAAAGTAAAGGTCACGTACAAAGTGCATCGTGAATAACATTGGGGTGAGTCACTGGAGGTGAAATAGGGCATGCGATATATGACATCAATGACATGAATGTAAAGGCCTCAACCACGCACGGCAATCTGCTAATGAAGATTAGATTTCTCTCGAAGGATATGGCATTAAATACAGCAACTGTCCACTTAGCCCGCCAGGGGAGAAATATTCTTGAGATATGTACATAGGTTTCTTGTTTGTGTTCACGTTGTGCCTACAAGGTATATTATCATTGAGGTCTAGTTGATTGTTTGCAGACCTCGGTTGTCTCACACTAGACCTTGGGGTGTTGCATCCATGCTCTCCCGGTGGATTTGATGGGCCAATCCAATCTTGTGTGTATAGGGACATAGAATTGGTTGGACTAACTTATACTAGTAATCCAAGTCAGGACTTGCTACTTTTGTGATCGAGACCACCACTCAACATTGCAGCTAATTAGACTTGTAGGGTTCTTAAAGAACAGGGCCAATATCCTACTAATATTATAAGTGTGAAAGTTTGTGTGTTTGGATGTTTGGATGTTTGTGATTTTGGATGTTTGTTCCTCAATCACGCTAAACCGCCTGGACGGATTTGCGTGCAATTTTCCACAAACATAGTTTTCCCTTAGGATTGAGTCATAGGCTACTTTTGGTGCCACTAAACAACATGGCTTCCTAGCAGGAGACTCACAAAAGCAGGACTCCTAGCCCCAGCTATAGACTCACACACACTGCCTGGCATTTCCTGCCTCAACCTGCCTGCACACTCCTTACTGTCACCTCAGGAGTAGCCCTCACTCTACTCACTTTTACAGATCACATTGTCTGTATCACATACAAGACACTACATACACAATACAAGACATCACATTGTCTGTATCACTACATACCCAATACAACAGATCACAACCTCAGGAGTAGCCCTCACTCTACTCACTCACATTTACATATAGCTTTCCACTATTGTCCGCCCAATTCTCAAATCACCGCAGACGAAGTCGCGGGTAAAAGCTAGTATATAATAAATCTGTGTCAGATATATCTGGTCTAGTTAGTGGATGTTCTCTTCAAAGATGTGGATTTTTGCAGAGGTTTCCCTTTAGGTTACTTTGAAACCACAGGGCTCTTTAGGACATGACAACATGTCTATGAATACCATGTGATGATACATCTTGAACATCCATCTGTACAACTCCAGGGTCCTCCCAGCTAATATTTCATTGCTCTTTGCAATATTTCCTGCTCTGCTGTGTATATTGAGTGTCAGCAGTGTTTACCCCGGGGAAAGTTTTTTTCTTATTAGTTGCTTGCATGTATAGACCAGGAGCTTGGTAATTATTTCTATGACTTTATATTCATCCACGGTGGTTCATTCAGAATTCTTCTTCTGTGCATTGCAGGATCTCAGATGCCTCTTACACCTGAGAGCTAAGCTATAAAGTAATACGTCTAACATGGGAATATTTGTAGACTGCTGTCTGTTTCCAAGGTCAACCAATAGAATTCTGCTAGCAGCTATGCATACGAGTAGAGATGTTCAAGGGATGTTCTTCCTGGATGTCTTGGGATTCTTTGCACTACTTTTTGCTGGTCTCTTTCTTAAGTTATACATTTTGAATACTTTATTTTGTTGGGGTTCCTTTTAGAACGCCATAGCATTGTTGTGGAAACTTCATAGTGATTAATTCATTTTTAGGGTAAGAATAAATTCACATGTAAGGGATAACACCACATATTAGTGTCCGCATTATACTTGCAATGCCAATACAGTTGTCTCTATATGTCTGGTGGAACAGAATTTGAGTCACTATAGGGTCCTACCAAGACTTATGTTTGAGTAGGAGGTCTGGGTGTTGAGGTTTTAAGAAAATATGGCTGCTATATCCATGTGTAAGGCCTGGTTCACATCTACGTTCTGTATTCTGTTCGGGGAATCCATTTTTGGACCCCCCGAATGGAATACCAAAAGCATTGACAAGCGTTGAGCAATGAAAATACAAGGACCCCATAGACTATAATGGGGTCCATGTGTTTTCCAGCGCGGATCAGCACAAATCATGCGGTGAGGAAAGAAGTAGTTCATGAAGTATTTTCCTCTCCACATGATTCATTCAAACAGCGCGTGGAGAACACACGACCCCATTATAGTCTATGGGGTCCGTGTGCTTTCATAGGTTCACCACTTGTCAATGCATTCAGTGTTCCATTCCCCAAGCGGACTCCCGAAATGGAATGCCAAACACGTATGTGAACCAGGCCTTACCTGGAAACTTCAATATCTATAAGTGAGATTTGGATCAATATGACTGGCTGCGTTTATTGTAATTCAGGAAGAAACTTTACATTTCTAATTTATTTAATTATTTACTTCTTTTTTACCAAAGTACTAAAAATTTAATTAAACACTGTTTACATATGGAAACCTCGTAAAAACTTGACCTCTTTAAGAAGATCGACCCCTTATCCAGGACAGATTTCTAGTGACAAATTTTTAGCTCCACCATTTCTTTTGCATCCCCCGTAGAAGACAACTTTTCAATGCGATTGTGGGAGGTCGTGTCCAAAAATTTCACTGTAAAGATCAGAATAATTAATATCCACAGAAGTGACGGCTACGCGATGGCTTTTCATATTGAATAGACCTAAAGTTTAGGATTTTCTGCCCTGTGTAAATGTAATTCTGTTCTGTGTATGAGTCATTGAATGCTCTGATCACATTAAGATCAATGAACCTCCTCTGATTAAAAATGTCAGAAAATTCTGCTAAGTCAACTTGTCACTTCTTGTGTTGATAATCCAGTGATATATATTCCATACATTATTTATCCTGCTTTCGTTTTTGTTCGAGGCGTGAAGATCCTCTATAATGGGCTATTCAGTACAATGAGAACAATTAAGAATTTTCACTTTGATAATGATATAATTTCTTAGACATATCATCCTGATTAAGAAATTCATTGAAGAGAAGAAATTTCATAATGCATTATTCCGGAGTTTTATATGGAACAGGTAGAATGGTGAACGCAGGAAGAAGGTTTAGCTGAAAATTGGTGCTAAAATAATTGACCTCAATAACCTCACGTAATCGTAATATTTTAGATAGTCAAAGAGGAAGAAATGCAAAAAAGTAGTTACTCAGCAGCACCACTACTGGTTAAATGATGCATTACACATTTCTTATGGAAATCAGTAAGTTGTCCGAGTAATATATAAATATGGCATATCCTTCAGCGAGAGAAGACCAATCTTAGCAGCCTCTTAGATGGGGATAGATAAGGATGTACACCTCTATATTAGTTATTAATAATAGGAATTAATGAAATATATGGATTTACAGCTAGTGCTTGTATCACTGTCCCTCTTGGATTCTCAACCTATCTCAACACATATGACCAGCCTTTCAAAACAACATGATTTTAGTGATACTTGAGGCGTCTGTCCTATATATGTCTGTGTGGCCACCCATTGGGTGAGTTTTGATATGAAACTTCTCAAGAGTTTTGCTAGCATATCTGATATTGTTTTGTGAGAAATTTGATATAACCAGATTGAAGCCAATATAAGGTTAGACACATCTATAGGGTCATGAAACCAAACAACCCAAACTGTAGGAGTCTAAAAGCCAAAATTTGCATTAGACAGTCTAGACCTAGTCAAGAGTGTCTTAACTTTTGCAGTTTTGTTCTTTCTCATATGTAAATAAAAAAGTGAAATCATACTATGAATAAACACCGTCTCCATGAGGTATCAACCATGCAGTGGTTGTCGATGTCTGCTGTATGTCTTTATGGTTTGTGAAAACCAAACAGATGTTTCTTTGTCAAATGGAAGAAACAGGGATTATAGGAGGCCATATACACTACGTGAATGTAAGCCAGAGCTGCAAGTTTTTCTGCCCTGACGTGTATGATGTTGTCCCTACTCTCCAATCTTGACTTTGGCTGTCCCAACTCTCCATTCTTGACTATGGTTGTCCCAACTCTCCATTCTTGACTTTGGCTGTCCCAACTCTCCATTCTTAACTATGGCTGTCCCAACTCTCCATTCTTGACTTTGCCTGTCCCAACTCTCCATTCTTGACTTTGCCTGTCCCAACTCTCTATTCTTGACTTTCGCTGTCCCAAACCTCTATACTTGACTTTGGCTGTCCTAACCCTCCATTCTTGACTTTGGTTGTCCCAACTCTCCATTCTTGACTTTGGCTGTCCCAACTCTCCATTCTTGACTTTGCCTGTCCCAACTCTCCATTTTTGACTTTGGCTGTCCCAACTCTCCATTCTTGACTATGGCTGTCCCAACTCTCCATTCTCGACTTTGGCTATCCCAACTCTCCATTCTTGACTTTGCCTGTCCCAACTCTCCATTCTTGACTTTGGCTGTCCCAAACCTCTATTCTTGACTTTGGCTGTCCGAACCCTCCATTCTTGACTTTGGTTGTCCTAACTCTCCATTCTTGACTTTGCCTGTCCCAACTCTCCATTCTTGACTTTGGCTGTCCCAACTCTCCATTCTTAACTATGGCTGTCCCAACTCTCCATTTTTGACTTTGCCTGTCCCAACTCTCTATTCTTGACTTTCGCTGTCCCAAAACTCTATACTTGACTTTGGCTGTCCTAACCCTCCATTCTTGACTTTGGCTGTCCCAACCTTTCATTCTTAACTTTGGTTGTCCCAACTCTCCAGTCTTGACTATGGCTGTCCCAACTCTCCATTCTCGACTTTGGCTGTCCCAACTCTCCATTCTCGACTTTGTCTGTCCCAACTTTCCATTCTTGACTTTGGCTCAAAAAACTGCAGCTAAATCTGCAACAAAAAAATAGCTTATCCACAATATGGGGCTTTAGCCTTAACTGTTTTTCTTCCAGTAGTTTAGGGTCTGAAACATTTGATACACAGCTTTGTGCTCCACTTATTTTACATTGTCCTAAGGTTCATTTTTCTCCACTTGTCGCATTGTCCTAAGATTCTTCATATTTGTCAATTCTGACATTTAAGAGCAAATGCACTGCAAACCTTCACTGGCTATAACTGAGCCAAATGAAAAGCCCCGTGGATAAGTTTTGTTCTCACAGAAATCTTCTATAAGCACAGACTGCAATACAGTTTTATAACACTCATCCCCTTCTTGGTTTTCACATACACTGCAACACTTTGGTTGCTAAGTTGGAGTTTGTTGCTAGTTGTGAACTTGACCTGCGACATTACATCTGCACCTGCTCCGCACATGACATGGATTATGCGGTTACAATCTTAGAGGTACATTGTGTTAATACACATTATTACAGAAGGCTAAGTAATACATATTGTATACATCTATCCCATCAGAAGGTTGATGAATATAATGTATCCTGCATTCCAGGAACATATAAAGCTTTTTTATTTTTAGCGCAGGCACGGATGGCTTTACAACATGGCTATTTGGGACACTAAACCCCTAGCCCATAAGGACCTGTGGGTGACTTAGTGTCCCATATTGCCCTGACAGGTTCCCATTAGCAAATCCTGTTTATCATAGAGGACCCTAGTCGCACTATGCACTAAGTTTTTTGTAAACTTTACTGATGATGGGTAAAAATAGATCAACAATCTGAGTCTAAAAAGGATGTCTTCACCTTTAACTTCAAGTATTCTACCTATGTCATCTTAACGGTAGAGGGTTCTACAACTCTTCAGATCTAAACAATCACATTTGTAACTGCAAATATACACTTATTTCATGAGAGAAACCCTTCAAAAGGGACCTGTCACCAGATATGAAAAGCCCAATGACATACATAATCAAAGAACCGACTACAGTGTTACCACCCACTTGGCTAATATACACTAAATTGTATCAAAGCTATAGGGCCTATATATTTGGGTGGTACAAAAAATAAAATGTTCACAATGACAGCCCCTAATGATGTATGTGATTGAGCTTTTCAGACCAAGTGATAAGCCCTCTTTAACCCTTTATTTATTATTATTATTATTATTATTATTATTATTATTATTATTATTATTATTATTATCCATTTTAGTTATTGTAAACCAAGTCCCAGTATAGGATTTATAGCATTTCTTTGCTCTTTATTTTTTCCCCCAGAAATTAGATAAGCCCTTAAACCTTATAGGCTATAGGAATAGCATTTCTGTGCAGTTAAATCGACCTACTGTTCTCTGTTATCTGCCAGTTCAGGCTGGAGAAGGAAGGTTTTATTCCTTGTAGTCAATTCTACACAAGTTCTGGGAACTGACAGAAATATGTATACACTTGTGTGTGGGCTGTTCTATGGATAGATAATAAAAGATAGATAGATAGATAGATAGATAGATAGATAGATAGATAGATAGATAGATAGATAGACAAATAGATAATAGATAGACAGATAGATATGAGATACATGGACGGATAGATAGATAGATAGATAGATAGATAGATAGATAGATAGACAAATAGATAGATAGACAGACAGACAGACAAATAGATAGATAGATAGATAGATAGATAGATAGATAGATAGATAGATAGACAAATAGATAGGTAGACAGACAGACAGACAAATAGACAGATAGATAGATAGATAGATAGATAGATAGATAGATAGATAGATAGATAGACAAATAGATAGATAGATAGATAGATAGATAGATAGATAGATAGATAGATAGATAGATAGATAGATAGGAAGAAAATAAGGGTAAATGATAGTAAAATAGACTTGTAAAAGGTCCTGATGGGTCTGAAACAGTCCACAGTTCTTTAAATCCCTGCATTACAACAAATGTGGTTATTGCTAAATGGTAAAATATGGCTTCATTTCATGATTTTACTATAATGACATTGGTGTTTTGTTTTCTGCTCACACAGAATATATTTTAGATGTTGTTTATGCAGAAAATGAGAGCGTTCCTTTATTTCCTGCTGAATGAGTCATGGCTGCTCTCGGGTGTTACACACATGGCTTTCTTTCCTATGTGTTTCTGACCTGCCACTGTTAACAAATAAGAGAGGCTTAAATACATGGAGTGAATGAAAGCAAAACCTAATGTAGTGAATTACCCTGCCACACGAGAAAGGAGACAGAAAGCCTTATAGGAATAGATTTATCTGTGTACAGCCTTGTGTGAGGCTCCCGTTAGATAGATAGTAAGACTGTTTCCAGGTGTATATGGGCCCCTGAGAGATGAGTCACAGGGGGCCCCATGTTTGCCTTGCTCAACAATTGATCAGTGCTGTCTGTCTCAGATTGCCTGCTGATGAAGCTGACCTACATAGATAGATATATAGAGATAGATAGATAGATAGATAGATAGATGATAGATAGATAGATAGATAGATAGATGATAGATAGACAAATAGATAGATAGATAGATAGACAGACAAATAGATAGATAGATAGATAGATGATAGATAGACAAATAGATAGATAGATAGATAGATAGATAGATAGATAGATAGGAGATAGATAGATAGACAGACAGACAGACAGACAGACAGACAGACAGATAGATAGATAGATAGATAGATAGATAGATAATGAGCCAGAGATAGATAGATAGATAGATAGATAGATAGATAATGAGACAGAGATAGATAGATAGATAGATAGATAGATAGATAATGAGACAGAGATAGATATATCCTTTATATATCCTCAATATCACTTCTATTGAAATGCTTCCCATTTTTTGGTTATACATAGATATATAGATAGTAGAGATGAGCGAACACCCAAATGTTCGAAGTTCGAAATCCGATTCGAACAGCCGCTCACTGTTCGACTGTTCGAATGGGTTTCGAACCCCATTATAGTCTATGGGGAACATATACTCATTAAGGGGGAAACACAAATCCGTGTCTGGAGGGTCACCAAGTCCACTATGACACCCCAGGAAATGATGCCAACACCCTGGAATGACACTGGGACAGCAGGGGAAGCATGTCTGGGGGCATAAAAGTCACTTTATTACATGGAAATCCCTGTCAGCTTGCGATTTTCGCAAGCTAACTTTT
This sequence comes from Leptodactylus fuscus, assembly GCF_031893055.1. Lineage (NCBI taxonomy): Eukaryota > Metazoa > Chordata > Amphibia > Anura > Leptodactylidae > Leptodactylus > Leptodactylus fuscus. The sequence goes on from NC_134275.1 coordinate 74,132,707, forward strand.
TCCCATAGGAATGCATTGGCCAGCGTTGATTGGCCAGTCTTCAGAATTCGGCCAATCAGCGCTGGCTCTTCCGGAGGAGGCGGAGTCTAAGATCGCTCCACACCAGTCTCCATTCAGGTCCGACCTTAGACTCCGCCTCCTCCGGCAGAGCCAGCGCTGATTGGCTGGAGACTGGCCAATGCATTCCTATGTTTATGCGGTGATGCAGCCGAACTGAGCGAGTGCACACACTCACCACTGCTGTGCGAGCTCGGCACACACTCAGCTCTGCTGATTCTGTATACTGATTCTGTATACTGGCCAATCAACACTGGCCAATGCCAGCAGTGATGCAGAGCTGAGTGTGTGCCGAGCTCGCACAGCAGTGCTGACCGGCACATGGTGTAGTTGAGCAGAACTGGCTCAACACTGTGAGTCTCTGCACGTCTTCTGTATCTCATTCAGCCAATCAACGCTGCTCAATGCATTCTTATGGGAAAAAGTTTATGTCACAAAAATCACAATTACACACCCCATAGAGCCCCAAAAAGTTATTTTTAATAACATTCCCACCTAAATAAAGGTTATCCCTAGCTATCCCTGCCTGTACATCTATCCCTGTCTCATAGTCACAAAGTTCACATTCTCATATGACCCGGATTTGAAATCCACTATTCGTCTAAAATGGAGGTCACCTGATTTCGGCAGCCAATGACTTTTTCCAATTTTTTCAATGCCCCCGTTGTCGTAGTTCCTGTCCCACCTCCCCTGCGCTGTTATTGGTGCAAAAAAAAGCGCTGTGGTGTTTGAGGTGGCCTCCCAAGAACACCCAAGAACCCAAGTCTCTTTGTAGCCCTAGACTTATGGGGTGTGCAGAAGTTTTAGCTTCATCAGTGCTGTGGTGTTTGAGGTGGCCTCCCAAGAACATCCAAGAACCCAAGTCTCTTTGTAGCCCTAGACTTATGGGGTGTGCAGAAGTTTTAGCTTCATCAGTGCTGTGGTGTTTGAGGTGGCCTCCCAAGAACATCCAAGAACCCAAGTCTCTTTGTAGCCCTAGACTTATGGGTTGTGCAGAAGTTGCAGTCTCATCCAGGCTCTGGTGTCTGAGGTGGCCCACCAAAGAACACAGCTTACAGATATTGCCTCAGGAAACTTCAAGAAGGTGTTTTGGTTCTGCACAGGTTCTCACATACCAATAATATGAGGGAGATGAGTGAAACCTGAGCCGGCTATTTATGGCCATGACACGAGCATTATGAAATTCATAGATATAGAATAACCTCCTGCTCGATTCATGGAGACGATGCCCATCATCTAAACGGTTCACTGACACGTTGAAGTCAAAGAGATCTATAAATGATGCTTTCAATCAAAACATCTCAAAGCAGACAGAGGAGTCATTTTTCAAGCACTTAGATCAGACATCATCTTGTGAGGTTTCTGATGTGCAGGTTGGATGTGCTGAATGTCTCACGTTAACATCTGGTATCAACAGGAATTAAATAAATACTCTTTACAGATTTTGCGGATCACATTTCCCCCCAGCCATTTGAATAATCAAAAATGGAGCAAAGCAAATTAACTTAAAGTGTTCATTTAAAGAAACTCTTGAGGATTCACAACACATTTACCTATTTACACAAATGTACCAGTATTTTAAGGGACTGTCTCAAAAGCTAATTTCTTTTATGGAAACGGATTCACAAATCAGGTGCTCTTCATGGGTCTGGCTTCTTTAACCCTTTTTCCGCCGATGGCATTTTTTGATTTTCGTTTTTTTTTGTTTTTGACTCCCCTCCTTCTAAACCCCATAACTTTTTTATTTCTCCGCTCCCAGAGCCATATGAGGTCTTAATTTTTGCAGGACAAATTTTTCTTCATGATGCTATCATTAATTATTCTATATAATGTACTGGGAAGCAGGAAAAAATTCAGAATGGGGTGGATTTTAATAAAAAATGCATTTCTGCGACTTTCTTACGGGCTTTGGTTTTACGGCGTTCACTATGCAGCCAAAATGACATGTCCCCTATATTCTGTGTTTTGGTACGGTTCCAAGGATACCAAATTTATATGGTTTTATTTACATTTTGACCCCTTAAAAAAAATCCAAACTGTGTTAAAAAAATTTTTTCTAAAAGTCGCCATATTCCGATGGCGGTAACTTTTTTTATACGTAAGTGTACGGGGATGCATAGGGTGTCTTTTTTTGCGGGGTCGGGTGTACTTTGTAGTTCTACCATTTTCGGGACATGTTATTGCTTTGATCACTTTTTATTAAAATTTTTATCAGAATCAAAACTGTGAAAAAACGGCGGTTTGGCACTTTTGACTATTTTTCCCGCTACGGCGTTTACCGAACAGGAAAAATATTTTTATAGATTTGTAGAGCTGGCGATTTCGGACATGATGATACCTAACATGTATATATTTCACAGTTTTTAACTACTTTTATATGTGTTCTAGGGAAAGGGGGGTGATTTGAACTTTTAATACTTTTTATATTTTTTTATATTTTTTTAAACTTTTTTGTTAATTTTTTTTTTTTTTTTGCATTTATTAGACCCCCTAGGGGTGTTGAACCCCAGGGGGTCTGATCACTAATGCAATGCTGTTTCCTATTTAATGGCGCGACGTACATCACGACCGCAGATATCTTCATTTGCATGGGTGTCCAAATACTTATTGGTAGACAGTGTATATATGAGTCGATAACCGGCCACAATAAGGATATCATAGCTGAGTTTATGACCAAAGAAATTTGTTGCATTCATGTAAAATTTTTAACGACTTTAACTCTTAATTTTCTATAAATTTAAATATGGTTCTTTTCATGGGAAAATCCCTTTAACTCCCAGAAAACTCCTTACTTATGAAATATCTCCGAGTCTGAAGGTTCTCTTTGCCACATAAGGAGTTAATTTCGGGCTGATAATGATTCTCGGTTACACATCTTATGACTACATCTGTGGCTTTGTAATTTAAAGCTGAGGTTAACAAGGACTGAGCCCTGGGGAATACATTGAGGCAGAATCCTTATACTACACGATAATGATAAAGGCTTCAGAGTTTGCACGATAGTGTTTTAACCAGCTTGATAGATGCTAACACGAGGGTAATTTAGTTGCCAGAACATGACTGTTGATTTTCTGAGGTTTTAATTAGACTCCTATTGTATAATAAACCTTAAGAACTAATTTAATGTCATATTCTGCATATTGTATTGTGACAGGGCATGCAAGTATAATTGTCAGATCTTCTGACGCTACATGCCGGGCTTTGGCAGAACATGATCCTCCATTGTTTATCTTACGATATTTGATATTCTATTGCTTCCCTGCTAATTTAATTATTTATACATATCACATATTGATCCGACAAGATGAAGACAAATGATTTGACCAAAAGAAGTTTCTCATGGGAATCCAGCACAAATTTCTAAGGCTTCACTTTTTTTCTAAATTATTGAATGGTTCCAGATCTTGGATTAATATATTGGATTATATTGGATTATAGTATATATGGATTATATTGGATTGGAATATATGGATTAACAGAATATATAAGAATAAAATGGTTTGGACATTGATATTGATCACTCGTCCTTAGGACTGGACTTCACTTTCAGGCACCCTCACCAATCAGCTGATGGAGGGATTATGGCACCCTGCTAAATTCTGCTTCCTCTGCATTGTATACCAGGCACAGCGCTATGCATTTTGCAGTGGCTTCAGGTGGTATTGCAACTATGTTCCATTCACTTGAGCTGCAATGCTTATAAAACGTGTACTGATCTATGTCTAATAAACAGTGAAGAGAGTACAACATGTATGAGAAAGAGTGGCTCCTCCACTTGGCTGGTTGGTGGAGGTGCCAGGAATCGGACACTCACCGATCTAATATTTGTTACTAAGTCTAAGAATACTATACTTATGTTATCCTAAGACAACTGTGATAGGAAGCTTTTGGACTAACAAGAAGACTGCTACATGATGTGTACTTGTAGGGGCTTTACCCACTGCAAAGTACAGTAGTAGTGAGGCCGATGAGGTTTTAAAAAATCCAATTCAGACCACACAGACAAACCTGTGGCGCAAAGTGTCTTGACATACTGCATGTTTGCATGAGGCTTACAGATGAACGAACCAACTTATACCAAGCCTGGTTTTACCCAAATATTCCAAATTGTTTGGTTTGCCTTATTATAAAAGGTTGAGGCCCAGGGGGTGGTAAATAAAAATTTAAGAACATTCATACTCACCTTCCCTCTTTTTGGCCTTCTTGTAGTGTCTAGTGCTCTCCTGATGATGTCATGCACCAAATGTCACCACTGAGGCCTGTGATTGGCCACCAACAGTCACATGAGGAAATTCACACAAACATGGGGAGAACATACAAATTCCTTGCAGATGTTGTTCCTGGCAGGATTCAAACCCAGGACTCCAGCACTGCAAACCACTGAACCAGTGGTTGCCAGTCCAAAGAGACTCTAGAGTATAATACTGACGCTTTCACTTTGACATAACTTCGGCTGTGTTTGCCTGTGCTTGAGAGCTAGAAATTGGATAAATATGTTCCTAGGAGCTCTAAGAAAATTCTTTTTTTTATGTAGATTGTGTGCCCCACATAGAGCTCACAATGTACATTGGAATATGGGATAGAAATCCATGCAAACACAGGGAGAACATACAAACTCCTTGCAGATGGTTTTATACCCTTGGCGGGATTTGAACACCAGGACTCCAGCGTTGCAAGGCTGCAATGCTAAGCACTGAGCCACCATGTGGCCCCTGGAGCCCTAAGAATATTCTATACTATTTTTTAAGTGGTTTAAGTTATAGTTCGTACTGAACTTGTTCAACCCAAAACAAATCCTGAGACGTTTGTCCATCTCTACTTTTAACCATTGCATTACCGGGGACAAGAATTGTGTCTAAGAATTGCGGAAAAAGGAGCCATTGGTGAGACATTTGGCGTCTTAGTTTTTGACGGCTGATCGCGGTGGGGTTGGCTCCGGCAAACCTATAACAAAGAGTTGTCATTGACTGATCATTTCCCATGGAAAATTCTGTTTTACAAACATACATTAAAATGAAGGAACATGTAATGCAAGGATGGCCTAGAATCGCCAGAATGAAAACCACTGCTTGTCATTAGTTCTTATAGAAGGGTGTCCCAAATAGTGGACCCTGTCTACGGTATCCATATGGCTGGGTGGATGGGAAGGGACTACTGTAACTCCTTAATAATAAAAAAAAAAAAAAAAAAAAAAAAAAATTGTTACAAATTATACAATTATATCGCTATTTTTACCACCAACATATATTTTTCGTCGACCTCATCATTGACCTACAGAAAAAGCTCTTTATACAAGGATTTTGCAATGTCGAGTTTCCCCCTTTTTTATGAAGAAAAATCCATTATATTTTGCTGCCTGTATAGTTTCACTCATTTAAGAGTCCCTGAACCACTGACCTCCAAGCTGGGGGACATTTAGCTCCGGCAGGGTGTTTGTAAAAACTTTCATGCACTGTGTTCCTTATACAAGACGTCGCAGGTCTATATGAGGTACAAAATGTTCTCTTGTATGTCCTGACATATCATCTCAGCTGTCAGCGACGGCGATGGCGGATTTTTATGGTATGATGAAAAAAAGTAATTTGTTTAGGAATAATCATTGCGTTGCGACCTGTCAAGTCTACAGATTTCATTATCTTTCTGCCTTTTTCACCCAGTAAGATACAAGAATAGGGTTTCAGAATTTCTTCTGTGAACAATGTTTCAGGGCTCTGTGTTCAATATAAGCGTGAAAGGGGAACTGTCACAATAACACTGAAATATGATTTGGATAAGGTTATTTTTGTATGAAGCTCTCAGACGACTTTTTTTGTATTTTGGATTGTGTCGCGTTGCAAAGTATGGGGTAGAGATTAGTTCTGTGTGTATGGAATCTGTCACATAGTCATAGGTGGCAGGACTGGCCATATGGATTGGTAATAAGGCATTAGAATACAGTATACAATCAATATTGTATATTCAAGTATAACACATTGAAGGAAGCACCAATTTGGGGGGAAATTTATAGTATAAGGCCTCAGCATTACAAGTTTATATGATCTGAGTACAACCTTCCAGGGGCATGGAGCCATTTTATAGCGCATAGACTTATATTGAGCCCTACTGCACCGCTCTATGTCCTTGATCTTAAACCAAAGTCACGGCATGCGCCATAAGATACCATATTATGGAACACCACTATTAACTCTTACAACCTCACCAGATCCATCAGCAGACAGTCCTGGCTCCTAATACTCAACAGTATCCAGGATTTTTTTTTTAATAGGATTTTTTTCTGATTTTTCTGGAAGACCTTGGTCAATTAGAACCAAAAGGGGCAGATAAAGTTCAACGATTTTAAAAAAAGTAGACCTTAAAGGGAACCCATCACTGATTAATATGGGATCAGCATGTTATAGAGCAGGTGGCGCTGAGTAGATTGATACAGTTTTTTGTGAAGGATTCAACATAACTTGTCATTTATCTATCGAAATCTCTATTGAAGCCATGGAGGTGGTCCTATCAGTGATTGACAGCCCCCCTCTATGATGGCTGATCACTGATAGGACCGCCTCCATGACTTCTCAACAGAGATTTCAATAGATAAATGGCAAGTTCTACTGCTCTATAACATGTTGACCACAGATTGAGCACCTTTTCCATGTAACAGGTTCCATTTAACGTTACACCATATTACAATGTTTTAGAAAACTCACCTGACCATGCAAGGGCCAAAGTCAATCATAAGACCCATGAAGGACCCTCAATGGATAGAAGAATTACAGAAACCACTTCCGATGGCTATGCACCTAGTTGGTTGAGGACATAAATGGAGAAAAATTCAAAAAAAAAATAACAAATAATATATGTAAAATTATTTCAATTTGTCATTATGGTATTTTTTGCTTTTGCAGTTCTATTGATACTATAAATGAGAAAAGTAAACGATTTTATATGGTTGCAAGTTTCACCTAGCAGGAAGCCAAAGAGATATAAATTCCGAATTTCAGAAGATGAATAGTATGTCCATAGGCTTTAAGCTTTCAGAAGAATTGGGTCACACATATTTCAAGATTAAGTCACTTTAAATTTTCTATACCAGATTAGAAGATAGCATATAAATTATTTACCTTATCTGCAGCTCACGGCTATTTCATCGATGGTGCGCGGAATGTATAAGTGGGCAAATGTAATAATCCAGGTGATACAGTGAAAATGGAATCATTTTATGAATATACTGTATCACTATCTGATGTCAACCCATCTGTTTGGGTAAATGACTTTACATATAGCCAAAGGAAACGATAACTGAACCTTAAAAAATAAAGGATGGAAATCTTCTGTAATTTTTTTCGTAATAGTTGCTTCATTTTAACCCAAATCGACCAGGGGACAAAACTATGGTCACAACTATTGTTTATACTACAGTAACCATCGTGGCCCCTAGAAGTATTGGAATCAGAAGGTGTATTAATTCAGTGTATATAGGGTAAAATGTCAGTGAAGTTAAGGCTGGGTTCAGTATTCCATTTGGGGAGTCTGCATGGGGACCCCCTAAGCAGAATACCAAACGCATTGACAAGTGATGAGCTTATGAAAGCACACGGACCCCATAGATTATAATGTCAGTGTCTGCACGGAAAATGTGGAGAAAAAAGTACTTCATGAACTACTTTCCTCTCCGCATGACTCATTTGGACACCACGCAGAAAACACTCAGACCCCATTATAGTCTACATGGTCTGTGTGCGTTCAGTGCTCACTGCTTGCCAATGCGTTCGATATTCCATTCGGGGAGTCTCCATGTGCACTCCCAAACAGAATACTGAATGCAATTGTGAACCAGGCCTTACTGTGTGACCAAGGAATATGCAAATACATTCTCCTTGATGGGAAGAGGAAAACTCACTCTAGCGCCACCTTTTGCAACTTAGAGACTTGGAGTCTTGCCTTCTTGATTCCCTTAGTCAGCAAAGGCGCTCAAACTGGTTGTCCTATTACAATCCATCTGTGCTAAGAAGCAATGAGTTTTGCATTCAGATACATTGGTTGGAGCACCAGCATTGCATATAGCTGTAATTACCTTGTATGTGCCCGTTCCGCTGACCCCTTACCTTAATAAACTGTTTTATCTACTTTATACACTTTATCTTAAAGGGGTATTCCCACGTTGCATACTCGCTAGTAAGTAGCATACTGCTACTTCGCTGCAGTAAATTCTTCTGTCTTCCGGCTTTGTTGCGTCATTGGTGGGCGGGGTTACATATGCAAAGCCAGTGGCGAGAAGTCGTTGCTTCTATGCCGCTGTCCCTGCGTGTGCGCTGCAGATGCACTAGGCATCGGACGTAAAGCCTGCACAATGTAATACAGACCCGGCATCCGCTGTAATAGAGAGGCGGATGCCGGAGAGTGTAGACGCCGGCACAGGTGAGGCCGGCAGCAGCAGGAGCGATGCTGCTTTTCCGCTCCTCTGCCCTCCCCTCCGGAATACCAGCATCACTCCTGCCGCTGCTGGCTTCACCTGTGCCGGCGTCTACACTCCCCGGCATCCACCTCTCTATTACAGCGGATGCCGGGTCTGTATTGCTGCCCCCCCCCCCCCTCCAGGCTCGCTCCCCTGCACTTAGCCCCTCCTCCCTCCAAGCAGCAGATACATCACTTGACTTATGACCAGATACGTCAAGGGATGTGTCCCAAAAAAATGAATAAAGTGAGATAGTGGACAAACAAAGCAATTTTGCTGAAGCAATGTATTTAGGAAAAGTCTTACATCCACATTAACAAGCAGTATAGATAGGATCCTTGTGACGGGACAACCCCTTTAATGTTTTTCCTTGATCCCACAATTCCTTGTATACTCGCAACATTGTTGCATGAGCAAACCCCACAAGGTTGATAGTATATGTGATGCAGACTCCAGCTAGTCTACCACCAACGACCATGCCTCACTTTAAGTCATCTAAACCGTGCAATTTTTCCATTCTAAGGTGAAACTGACTGATAAAAATTCTGCTGGCTTTATGTTATTCTACACTCCAGGGTCACATGTTTAATTTCCATACAGTGAAGCTCCAATCATAAAAAAGAGGGGACTTTAAATAAAATTATGTGTATAAATCCTGAAACAGGTTTTAGCCACTTCACTAGGACTGGAGATGACATCTTAAAAGCTTGTCCTAGCACATGGAAACATACTCGCTAGCTCACGCATTCTAGTGCAGGTTATACAAGGGGTTAAAAAAAAACATGATAGCGTCAAAATTCCTTAGCAATAAGCCATCATTATTATTCCAACGTTTATTACATATCAGTTACTTAGTATATACTGGCAAGAAAACGGGCAATTTTTCTTGCCATCGTCTAAGGTTCTTGGATTAGGGCGTGCTGCTTCGCAAACACTGATAGCAGGCATTATAGTTCCTTTAGTACTCAGCAGCTGAGAGAGACCAATGATAATGGCAAAATTGAATATAAGGACTATTCAGGATTTACAATAATTTGTCCCAAACCAGGAAATGGGGTAAAATTTTGAAAAAACGTAGGGCCCCAATTTGAATAGAAGGATAATCGAGCAGTTGGATACCACCAATCATTTGTTCTGTGGATAGGGGCTATTTTTTTGATAGTTTGGGTTATGGGAGAAGGTAAGACAGTCCTTAGACCTCTTACGATTCACTCGGCTGCCATGTCACGTGGTAGACCGTTGAATTTGGAGCCAGCCATATAACCTCATTACTTGCGTCAAGTGTAGAAATGTTCTGATGTGTCACACTGTTGTATGATCAAAGTTCTGGTCTCTCCAAGTTTCTAGATTATACGTTTTAAGCTTCTTTATTGCCAGCGACATTACATGATTTCAACAATTTAAAAAAAGAAATGAGATAATTCTCCGGCACACGGACAAGTCCCAAAAAAATAAGACAAGATGAGAGAAATGTCCTATCCCGGCCAAGCTGATTATATTAAATACAGATCTTCTCAGCCACACAAAATGGTTTATGTTTAATGCCACATATTATATGTCGATACTTCAAAGTACAGGGATATACATATTAAAAATTCAGAATTATCTTTCAGTTGCAAATGTAATAACGCGTGTTCTCGCTTTGGGATGAGAGCAAAGTCTAAAAAAGTTTTGGCAAAGATTTACAGTGAAGGAAAAGCGTCCATGATGTAAAGGTTTTAAGCTGAAAAGTTGGGGAGGCTTAAATAAAAAAAAAATCCTCACTTTCCATAATGCAATATAGTTTGTAGATACAGGACATGAGAGTGACGGCCATTGTCTAGCTTGTAAGTGATGGTCATAGGAAACATAGGCCTGGTAGCTACAATGGATCAATAGTAGGCCTGGTAGCTACAATGGATCAATAGTAGGCCTGGTGGATACAATGGACCAATAGTAGGCCTGGTAGCTACAATGTATCAATAGTAGGCCTGGTAGCTACAATGGATCAATAGTTGGCCTGGTAGCTACAATGTATCAATAGTAGGCCTGGTAGCTACAATGGACCAATAGTAGGCCTGGTAGCTACAATGGACCAATAGTTGGCCTGGTAGCTACAATGTATCAATAGTAGGCCTGGTAGCTACAATGGATCAATAGTAGGCCTGGTAGCTACAATGGACCAATAGTAGGCCTGGTAGATACAATGAACCAATAGTAGGCCTGGTAGCTACAATGGATCAATAGTAGGCCTGGTAGCTACAATGTATCAATAGTAGGCCTGGTAGCTACAATGTATCAATAGTAGGCCTGGTAGCTACAATGGATCAATACTAGGCCTGGTAGCTACAATGGATCAATAGTAGACCTGGTAGCTACAATGGATCAATAGTAGGCCTGGTAGCTACAATGTATCAATAGTAGGCCTGGTAGCTACAATGTATCAATAGTAGGCCTGGTAGCTACAATGGATCAATACTAGGCCTGGTAGCTACAATGGATCAATAGTAGACCTGGTAGCTACAATGGATCAATAGTAGGCCTGGTAGCTACAATGGATCAATAGTAGGCCTGGTAGCTACAATGGATCAATAGTAGGCCTGGTAGCTATAATGGATCAATAGTAGGCCTGGTAGCTATAATGGATCAATAGTAGGCCTGGTAGCTACAATGGACCAATAGTAGGCCTGGTAGCTACAATGTATCAATAGTAGGCCTGGTAGCTACAATGTATCAATAGTAGGCCTGGTAGCTACAATGTATCAATAGTAGGCCTGGTAGCTACAACGTATCAATAGTAGGCCTGGTAGCTACAATATATCAATAGTAGGCCTGGTAGCTACAATGTATCAATAGTAGGCCTGGTAGCTACAATGGATCAATACTAGGCCTTGTAGCTACAATGGATCACGGCTCACACCTTGGGCTCTATAATGGTTTTATGCCTATTGAAGTTTGCCTGGAAAGACGTTTAAAGACAATTTTATTTTCTAAATCCTGAAATTTTGGTCTCCAAAAAGCCAAAATATTATACCTGAATAAAAATACAGGCTTTCTAGATGGACCATTCAGTGGGTGAGGATAGAAATCCAGGGCCAATATAATTATGATAAGACATACGGGTGCACATGACCTAGATGGTGGAGCAAGCTGACTACTCTCATATGGCTAACATGTTTCTACACTGACCGTACATATCAGTGTTTCATCACAGCGGGGGCGGACTGACCATATACATTACCGGGAAGATTCCCTCAGACGGCTCCATTTGATCACACGTTGGGCTGTCTGGTTTGCCTCCTAGCCCCATGTATAAATAAAGTTTCCCCACAGCATCTTCTATGAAGAGACCAGCAGGGTTTTCAGGATCTTCTGTAGTGGTCAGTGAGCGTGAACGCTAAGACAGTAAGGGATCGGCTGATTGGCGTGTTTGTGTCCTTTTGTCTGCATACCCAAAACGAGCGGTGTGGTGGCTCAGTGCTTAGTGGTTTGAATCCTGCCAAGGACAACATCTGCCAAATTTTGCATGTTCTCCCTGTGTTTGCATGGGTTTCCTCTCACACTTCAAAGACATACTGATTGGGGGCAGGGGTGAACCTTCCCCTTTCGCCGCCCGAGGCGAACTACAGAAAGCCGCCCCCCCCCCCCCCGAGGAGGGGGCATGGCCAAGCGGAGGGGGTGTGGTCTAGCAGAGGGGGTGGGGCTTAGCACTGTTCGCAGGCAGAGAGCAGGCATGGAGAGGACCTGCTCTCTGCCTGAGCATGAGGGGAGGCTGCTGGAGCGGCGCTGCTCCAGTGGCCTTCCCAAACCACCGCTCAGTGCTAAGCCAGTCCAGGACAGCTTGTCCTGGACTGGCTTAGGGAAGCAAAAATACCGCCCTCCCTGGGGCCCTGACATAGCGCCGCCTGAAGCGCTCGCTTCAGGTCACCTCATGGGAGGTGCGGCGCTGATTGGGGGGAATGAGAGGAGCAGAACTGTAGAAGTGAGTGGAAGACTGAAAATAACACTGCATTAATGGTATTAACCTAATGGTGTGCATCACTCCATACAGGTTTTTCTATTTGTAGGATCACCCTATTAAGGAGCCCGTACACATTAGCTTAAGGCTAGTCAGTCCTGAGGATTATGTTTATATGCACTGAGTTCAATGGGGGGGATAAACCTTAATTCACACCTGAGTCTCAGACCAGCCACCTGTCCTAGACCTGTATATGTTAGTTCTCTTGGACAAGTATTACATAATGCTTTTATTAGATATGTAGAAGTAGTGTACAACGCCCCATCTATCTCCTTGGAGCCTGAGGTTTTTTCTTCATTTGTCAGGTTAATTCAAGTGTAAGATTTTAATGTCTCCTGTACTAATGCTTACCGTTTTCTAGATTTCGTCAGGGCATGCCACTAGCTTTATTGTGCTTCAATCTAGCAGTCAACCAGCTATTCCGAAAGTCTTGTCGAGCCTTATTATATTTATTATTATGTCAATGGCATTTATTTTTGTCTCCAAATCACCTGTACAAAGACGCGTCATTGAAGGCCGCGCTATAAAGAGGATAAGGGGAGCTTTGTGCGTACAGTAGATACTGTCATATTGCATTATATACAACAAAAAGACATTGAAAGAGTTGCGATAACACTCCGTGCCACAGTATTGTTAACACCGTAGGTGTCAGGTTAAAATTTGCTATATCTGTAGGCTTGTGTTCCTCTGTAGATCTTCTTCACATTTCTCCAACACTCAGTCTCAGCTCCTTTTGTCTTTTTATGAAAGATGGAAACTGAATGATTCACAATGCTATCAGAGTAATCCATTGTGCCACTTTTTTACAGCCAAAAATATCTAGCAGTAACATCAATTTTTTTTTTTAGATAACTTGCTGTAAAAATGCAAGAGAAAACAGGACGTTTTGTTGCTGTTTTCAGGTGAAAATCCGACTAAATCACAGATAACTAATTGGGTTTCCGTTTTTCAGATACCCAAGCGGTCCCAAAGAATGGAAACCCCAATGCTAGTGTGAGCTTAGCGAAAACAGATAGGATGAATGCCGTGTTCCTAACAGGTGGACTGTAGGGTCAATGGCTTCAATGTCTCACCAGATGAGGATGAAAGATTTCAGATAGTAGTCTATCATACCCATCAACATATCTACATATATCTCACTCAGCAGAGACGATTGCAGGATTTTACGGAGCAATATCACATTGTGGCTTATCATGTGTGTGTGTGGGGGGGGGGGGGTTATTGTCGGGGGGCATATGTTCCACTTAATAATAACACCCCCTGCACAGACTAATTCTCTCCTTAGTGCCTCCACGCAGTATATAGTCCCGGGACTTTGGCTTCTTGGTGTTACATGAATTATAGTTGGTGGTCATCCTTATCATTCTTACTGTATACGGTAATTTTCAGGTCAATAGGTTAGATCTATACCATGTCTATAATTTTACTGTTTCAGTATTGCTCTTTTTGGTTCTGTTGGAAGTATAGACTCAATGTGTCTCTGGATCTTCATCCAAGGTCTTCTCGGAAGGTTTCACCAACACCAAAGATAATCTATTGTCTCTTTTTAAAGAAGTTTTCGGGCATCCTCAAGTTTTTGAAGTTAATGCCCTTCCTTAGAATAGGTCATCAGTAGGGTTGAGCCGATCTTGACTTTTCAGGATCGATTTTGAAATCCGATTTCTGATCATTTTTCATTCAAACCCGATCTCGATCCCAATGCAAGTCAATGGGAGTTTTTTACTAATCGGAGATCTGATTTTAAAAGCAATCCTATTCACTATACAGCATGGAATCTAACAATTGCTTTGTTAGAATCCACGCTGTGTAGTGAATTTTTTTAATCACTAAGTAGCCAGAGGATTTTTTTTAATCCTCTGGCTACTTAGTCCCCCCTGGTGTCCAGTTACCTGAAGAGATGGCTTGTCCGGTGCTCGGTGTTCTCGGTCTTCTTTGCCTCGCTGGCCCCGCCTCCCAGGTTAGTGTTTAAAGAGCTAGGAAGGCGGGGCTTGTAGCTTAGGAGAGTGTAGGCGGGAACAGGGTGGGGAGCCGTGACGTCTCCCCTCCCAGTACCCGCCCAAACTCTCCTAACCTGGGAGGCAGGGGACAGTGAGGCGAAGAAGAACGCGAAGAACGGGCACTGGACCAGCCATCTCTGCAGGTAAGTAGCTACTAGAGATGTTAGCTAGTCTCCCATTAGAATGAATGGGAGACTAGCTAGCAAAGCATTATGGGAAATGATCACTGATCTCGATCCCACCTAAAAAGATTGTGTTCGGGATTCCGATCACGATCATTAATTTTTCTCGATCGCCGATCAGAATCCGTTTATTTCCGAATACGATCGCTCAACCCTAGTCATCAATGTTAGTTACCCAGTACCCCCACAGGACAACTCTGGACCTGGAATTGTACAGTGTATGTTGCCAAAAGCAGAAAACTCTGTATGAATCTCAAAGAGAATAACTGTGTGACTGCAGGAAATCTGGAGCATATGGAAGTACAGTATGTCCTCATAAACTTCCATGGGTGGCGTATTTTAGCTCTGTACAACCCAGAGGATATACAAATCTGTAATATAACTAGATACATGAGCCCTAAGCCAAAGAATCCTGTAAGACTCTGTTAGCGCAAGCTGTAAACTTTGCAATAAACTTTTTCATCAATGACATTCGCCATCGTGGTGCCTGTACTACGACTTTTCCATTTTCACTCAAAAATGACTGTAGGTTATAAACGTTTTTCCTTCGCTTGATTTTCACTTAATGTTACTTCCAATCCTCCTGTTCTTGAAGGTAACTGAAGTCATTTGAAGTAAATTGTTCATAAATTACATAGCTGTGTACCAGGATTTGATAGCGATGCATATACACTACGTTAGGGCAATTTGCTATGTCGCCAGGTTTTGTTAGCATCATTTCTTTATTGTTGTATAAAGTTCAGTTGGCATGAAAAGCTTTAACAGAAATAATTGCAAGAAATGACTCAACTACAAATCAACATTTGTCTTCCTTGTCATTTTCTGCGATGCTGAGTGGTCATAGGAAGTCTAAGCCTTGAATGAAGTAATCCAATGCCCGGAACAGGCTTTTAGGTTGTAGGCATTTCTTTACATTCACATTGTGCAGTATGTGTGATTAGGGATGATAAAAAGAAACTATTTGGTATTGTATCAATTCTAGAATTTGGGTTTCACTGTCTGAGCGGAAGCATACAAGTGGATAATGTGAAATCTCAATATTGTCTCCCATACATTTACAGCTACGTGTCTAGGTATTGATCCCCACTAAGTTAAATACCAGAAAATCCCAATAAACTTAAGGTATCCAGAGACATAAGAGAAAAGTCAGCTGCAACCACCAATTTTACAAGGTCTGGGCATTTATTTATTTTTTTTGTACGGGGGCCTCACAACTCCCCTTACACAAATTGGGTGGGGAAGAAGATTCTGTAATGCTGAATTTTATGAGATAGATTGATGCCATATGTGCCTGACAGTGTCTTACCCTCCTCTCATAGATGAGCTAAGTATGGAATTGTATCGGGAAGTTGGGAAGAATGGCTGTTGGCAAAATAAATTGTTTTGCTGGCAGCTATTAAAGGTGTGCGTTCAGTGTAATGCCTAGGCTTCAGTCTTGAACACACCGAAAACACTGATTTTGGCATGGACAAAAAATAAAACAATTGGACTTTAAAAATTGGACTTTGCTTGGTTTAAAAAAACTCATTACAAATACCCTATTGGAGAAATATGTGTTACAAGAGGTAGCTCACTCATTCATGTATTACTAGAGGTGGATCACTCAATCATGGCTTAGTATGTGTTACTAGAGGTAGCTCACTCATTCATGTATTACTAGAGGTAGGTCACTCATTCAGGGCTTAGTAGGTGTTACTAGAGGTAGGTCACTCATTCAGGGTTTAGTAGGTGTTACTAGAGGTAGGTCACGCATTCAGGGCTTAGTAGGTGTTACTAGAGGTAGGTCACGCATTCAGGGCTTAGTAGGTGTTACTAGAGGTAGGTCACTCATTCAGGGCTTAGTAGGTGTTACTAGAGGTAGCTCACACATTCAAGGCTTAGAAGGTCGTACTAGTGGTAGCTTACTCATTCAGGGCTTTGAACTATGCATATTAGATAGACAACTCACTGATTTTAGTGCAATCTGTAATGCTTTAATAAACCTGTGGTGGTGCTGTAGGGATATTGAACGCTTGCTGTCCAGTTCCCCTATAGTTTACCGCAGGTCTCCAGCTGATCCTGAGATATTTTCTATTATCAGCTTGTAACAAAAAGTGACCGATCTAATGCTAAGCTTCTATTCTTCATTGCATGAGAACCAGTTCCTAGTAAAATAATGTACAAGATTCTATTGGAATAACCAATGAAGTAAGAACTTTACTGAGAACCACCTGAGAGCAGTTCTCTATATCATAAGTTGTTAAGGTACAGTATTCCTTAATGTGTCTCCAATGTACAGTACTAGGTGATTTTTGCTCAGTATGATGGCAATTGATATCAGATATGTCATAAAAGGAGCATCGATGGGATTTTTACATATGACCAAACCTCTGTCTGATTTCCCTCAGGTGTGGTACAAAAATGTTGAAGGGAAAATGAGGACACAACTGATGACATAGTTTCCTGAGACCAGTTTTGTGTCTGGTGGCATGAGTTGTAATGCCAGATGTCTCAGGCTATATACAGAAACATGGCATACAACCTTTAACTGCCTGTCTGTGGACTCTGTACAGGGGCACAGAATGCTAAACGTCTCCATCACTTGTGTGAAATGTAGGGAAAAAAGTTATGTGATCAAATATTACAATATGTCACTTAGAAAATGGTAGGAATGTAATATATTAGGTCAGGCAGTAAGGTTGTAACTAGAATGCATGGGCTGTTATGAAAATTTCAAGAGGCTATCGACTAGAAGCTGCCTACGCCACAGCATCACCCAAACCAGCCTTAACCCCCTTAGACAATACACACAAATGGTCCCACAGAATCTGTTAGGGGATGTTCACACTACCATTGTGGATGTCCTTCATTCTCATCCATCATAGGATGAGAGTAACAGACTTTTACTCGATAGAGTGGTGACAGATCAGGCTTTTCTTTCCTTATTTTTGTAACAGAATAAAAAGTCTTGCATGCAGAATTTATTCTTCTCCCAAAAAAGTAATAATAATAATAATAGAAGATAGAATTTTTTAACATGAGAATAAATACAAATACAAATAAACAGGGTTTCATGTAGATGTATGATGGATGACAGCAACGGACATTAATAACGGTAAGTATTAATAATGGTCCCAATATGCTCCACTTCCCTATTCACTACTTTTCATTAGCACCTGGATCTGACTCCTCATGTGGCCTCGTCTTACCTCCTGGGAGGACACAGAATCTAATCTTTAATAAAAAACAACAGTAGTACTCCATTCTGTCTTCTTCTGCCAATCGCTACAGACAGGGATGATATAGTCGCCTTTCAAGATCATAGCGGAAAAGGAAGATAGAAAGTTGTGTCATTTTTTTCAGTTGTTATCAGTATTGTAATTGGTGCTAAGGACAAGTCATTGAAATCCCCAGGACTCTGAATGTCCTCAGTAAATTACAAGTGATCAGAGTGGATTGTAGATGACATATCTCAGTTTGCTCATTCAGCAGCAGAGCATTGCCTCCTGGCACACTATTAATCACAGGACATAGCTCACCACCCACCCCATTGTCACTGACTCACCATTCAACGCCAGCACTCTGCTTACAAAACACTCCGATATTATTTTCAGTAAACATGTTATGATTTTCAGTATTTAAAAAAAAAAAAAAAAAAGCATCCAATTGTTCATTTTTTGGTCCTGATGTAGGAAATAGTTAACACTCCTGTTTGGATATACTGTACATATAGTTTCCTTGGGCAGAACTAGGACAATATTTCTGACAGTATTATGACAGTATTTAGATTTATTCATGTATGTATAATAATAATATTTATATTTATCTACAGTTGTGACGATATTTATATTCATGTAGTTACATTTGTGTCAATATTTATGTACACATTTATTATATTTATTTTTATGTATATTTATGATAATATTTCTTGCAATATTTATACTTATGACAGTATTCTGAAAATATTTCTAATTATTTATATTCAAAACGGTATTATGACAATATTTATATTTATATACCTATGTTAGATTTCTGACAGTATTAGGACTATATATATATACAGTATATATATATATATATATATATATATATATATATATATATGGTCCTAATACTGATATATATATATATATATATATATATATATATATATATATATATTAGGACTTATATTTATTTATATTTATTAGAATAAATATATTCTAAATATATTATATTAAATATATTATAAATATTATATTTATTTAGTATTAGGACTACAATACAACACAATGCACCAAAAATGTGCCAAAATTGTGTGAAATTTGGCTTAAGGAAAGCCAACTAATAAAATGTGGTATAAATATAGACTAGAAAGTCTAAAGATCAAGTTTTTCATCTATGAATCTGGTGTATTTTCAGGCTGACCGGTCTAAGTTTGCACTGTCTTTACCCTGCCTTTTTTTGGAGGGGGGGCAATTATATCATCTTAATATGGTCCTATGATTTCTATCTACCTCAATGGAAGAACCCCAAGATTTTAGAACCCCTCAAAACAAACACTGGGTGGAATATAAGGACAAGTACTTTTGGATTTTGCCGAACCTGTCCTGTTGTTCTGACTTGCACTTTCAGCTATGTATGATACAGTTTCATTACATTCTCTTTCTTATGAAAGTAAATATATAAGCAGATTGAAAATTGAATCTCCCAAAGGTAGCATGTATTTAATGACTCTTCTACTATTTAAAGCCGGTTGCTAGGAGCTATCGTCTAGCTTGGCTGCTGATGTAAACTGTAATACTTTCTATTAATTAAAGCCCAAAGCATGACATGTCTTCTTGTTATGTTGCTCTTCACACCAGCATCGAAATGTACTGCACAGAAATAAGAAGTGTTAAGTAGAAGCCTATACAATGGCCACCTATTTGTTGAGGGTGATGTAAGATGATTGGGAAGATAATCTTCTGTAGCTTAAAGAGTATTCTAGTAATTTTAAGTTACCGCATATACAAGCAATAGGACATAACTTGCTGATCATGGGTATATGAGTGCTGAGATCCCCCTTAATCATGAAACGGGGGTCCATTATAGTTTCAGAGGAATGGAATAGGTAGCTACACTAATAATTTTGTCTAAATGTCAATGTACTTACCTAAGCTGTTCATAGTCTTTTTTTTTTTGCTTTGCATTTTGCTCCAGCACTCTTCCCATTCACTTCAGCTGTTTAGGTGCATAAGGGTCCTACCTGAAATTTCCCCACTGTGGGACTATTAAAGGATTATCTTATCTTATCTTACCTACTAGACCTCTCTCCTTTAACTGAGGTTATATGGTCAGGTGACCTTTTTGAGATCTGTTCACATGTGTAGTGGTGTATAGTGGAGTGGTGGGGCTCACCGTCTTGGGGCTTAGCTTGGTATCAGTGCTGCTGTGGGGCTGCCGGGTCACTCCCCCCCCCGTGGGTACTGTTCTGCAGTGGTTGTGGTCGCCATGTGGTACCCCACCCAATTGAGAAGGGATACACTATTCTAAGATCACAGTGAAGTTGGAATGGGTTCTTGTACATCTTGTTGAAAATATATAGTTAGAACCACGTGTTAATTTTTGTACACCTTGCTGAGAAGGATAGATCAATGTATTTAAAGCGGACCTTTCATGTCCTCAGGCACATTAGGTTTTAAACATCAATAGAAAGCCAACAGTGTGCTGAATTTATTACACTGTTGGCTTTCCCGTTATGTGCCATGCAGACAGGGCTGGAGATATCTTTTGCATTATAACAGCAACAATCTCAGTCCACTATCAGAAGGGCGTTCCAGAGAGTCTAGCTGAGCTGTGACAGTACTCGTCCATAGAATAGGACAAGGGGTATTCTTCACTTCTTAGCGTCATCACTGGGTGGGGGAAACGCCACTCTGACAGTACAAAGCTATGGACAGTACCTTCAGGAGGGGTGTTCCTCACAGCCCAACTAGACTGTCAGGAACGCCGATGGGCAGAGATCGGTGCCGTTGTAACAGCAACAATATCACCAGCCCCAGGGCACAAAACGGGAACGCTGACAGTGAACTGAATGGCTTTCTAGTGATATATAAAACCGCATGTGTCTGAGGTCATGAAAAGTCCTCTTTAATACTGTGATGTAAGATGGTGAAACTGCCGATTCTCCCCACAGTGACTCTGTTACAGTGTTTTTGTTGTTGAAGATGTCTTCCTAGTATAGTGAAATGTGATGGACCAGGCCACATGTCTGGCTTAGTGGTGGAATCTATGAGAAGATGAGTGGCAGTACGTTGGGGACTGATATCATGGACCTGGTCACAGGACATGTCTGGCTGAATGGAGGCAGTAGTGGTAGCTGTGGCAGCAGTAAAGTATGGATTAATATGATTTACTTACACAAAACTCAATTATTGGCAATGGAAGGGTTAACTGTAATGTGTCTGCCTGCAGTAAGGATCCCACAGCCCAGATATTCTTCCTCACTCCTATCCATGATTTCTATCCCTAATCTGCCTATCATTGATATTTTTACGGCCATTTTAGTTCTCCCATCATCCTCGGTTCTCCCATTTCTAGTGAACAATCTAAATGTTTCTGTTTCTCAGTAATCCACTAGTTGGGATGTGAGTGACCCTCTGTCGCTTCTTACGCTGACTCTCAAGGTAATATGTTCTGCCTTGTTCTTGGCCGTCGGCTTCTGTCTCTCAATGTGCATGTTGTGAGCACCAATGTCACATACAGTTCATGGTTGGACTCAAGGTCTATTTCGCAAAGCGCCTGCATGGTAAATACATAGCACATGTACAGTGAGAGGAATCAGACAGATATTGGGTACAGAAAAGTGACATTTTTTGCACAAGTATTTTTGACAAGTACGTAAAGAGAAAGTTTTGCAAAAATTTAGCAAGTCCTTTCCTTAAACATCTGACACTTCCAAGACATGTAAAACTATGTAATAGAACTGAAGAGCCGTATAAAGCACAAAAAGAATGGAACTTTAGCTTTTTTAACGCAATCAAACTAAAAAAATGTCCTTAGGGTTTCATAAGAAATGCAGCTCTGGCTCTTATGTAAGATGGTGAAACTGCCGATTCTCCCCACAGTGACTCTGTTACAGTGTTTTTGTTGTTGAAGATGTCTTCCTTCAAGCATTATATTACCGTCAATGACTTTTTTATTATATTACTGTGCGGTCCATGGCATAAAGTGTATTCTTGAAAATGTATTGTTATGTGAAATTATGTAACAGAGGACAGCAATGACTTTCCTTAACAGTTTGTGGCCTCCGATTTCATTGAAAATGGCAATGGGTAACAATACGGCCCCAGGCACCATTACCACCAAGGAGTACTGTCTTAATAATTCAGGATCTTTCCATAAGGACTCCCTGTGTGGCACATACAGAACTCAGAGGAGTGAGAATGTTGTACTGTGTGGATTTCACATGGGCAGAGCGAGAAGGGATACAATTTAGAACCTTGGGGTGTATCCTGGTGGTGACTGATACATCCTTCTGTGCAGAACAGATCAGTAGTGGTGATGCACTTAGAAAGTGGGTCTGTATAGATGGTCACAGAAGGAAAGTAAGTGATACTACTACTAAGATTGGATCCAAAAATAATAAGAATCAATCATAAGGAGTCATCCTACCGAGAAATAAGAAGACAAAAAGAGCGAGAGAAATCCAACATAGTCTCCTTTGTTTGGTTACATGTTCTCCCTATTGTAGAAATCACTTATACACACGTGGACAAAATTGTTGGTCCCCCTTGTTTAATGAAAGAAAAACCCACAATGGTTACAGAAATAACTAGAATCTGACAAAAGTAGTAAATATAAATGTATAAAAATTCTATGAAAATGAACAAATGAAAGTCAGACATTGCTTTTCGTTTCAATAGAATTTATAAAAAAAAAAAAAATTCATGCAACAAGTCTGGACAGAAATGATGGTTCCTTTACTTAATATTTTGTTGTGCAACCTTTTGAGGCAATCGCTGCAATCAGACGATTCCTGTAACAGGAATTTTGGCCACTCCTCATGAGCAAACTGCCCCACTTGTCTCAGGTTTGAAGGGTGCCTTTTCCAGATGGCATGTTTCAACTCCTTCCAAAGATGTTTAATAGGATTTAGGTCAGGGCTCATAGAAGGCCACTTCAGAATAATCCAATGTTTTCCTTTTAGCCATTCTTGGGTGTTTTTAGCTTTGTGTTTTGGGTCATTATCCTATTATAAGACCCATGACCTGTGACTGAGACCAAGCTTTCTCACACTGGGCAGCACATTTCTCTCTAGAATCCCTTGATAGTCTTGAGATTTCATTGTACCCTGCAGAGATTCAAGTCACCCTGTGCCAGATGCAGCAAAGCAGCCCCAGAACATAACAGAGCCCCCTCCATGTTTCAAGTGTTCTTTTCAAGATATGCATCATTTTTCCATCTGTGGACATAGAGCTGATGTGCCTTGCCAAAAAGTTTGATTTTTGTCTCATCTGTCCACAGGACATTTTCCCAGAAGCTTTGTGGCTTGTCAACATGTAGTTTGGCAAATTTCAGTTTGTCAGATTCAAGTTATTTCTCTGACCATTGTGGGTTTTTCTTTCATTAAACGAGGGGTACCAACAATTTTGTCTCGTGTGTATATACCCACAGTTCACTAAGTGTATAATACAAAGGCACACAGGAGTTTCTTGCTATATTATGGGGGCATTGTCCAAAGGTTCAGATGGAAAATAAGCAATATCAAAATCACAGGTCCTCTGTAAATTGTTTATATGTAACTTTAAGTGTTGTTTTGGGGAGAATGTTTTTTCTCCAGTTTTAACAGTCCATTGCTGCTTTCGGGAAATATTAATGTTTACGACTGTAATTGTCTACTCCATACTTCTCCGCACTACTTAATCATTTTATTTTTTCCTATTATACAATCTTCAGCAGCTATAAATAATCGCCCCCACTTTGGCTATTTTTCCCTATAAAGTAATCACCAAGTAGAAATGCCGCTTGACTTCAGTAAAGATTTATGGCTGTTCGGGAACCATAAGAATAAAATAAAATCTGTGGAGTGCATTAGACACGTGTTAGGTAACTGTGAATTAAGATTGAGGGCAAAGTGTTCTAAAGAATTCATCAGTAATGAGCCAATAAAAGGAATTAGAAGACACCTTGGCTGAACTGCGTTGGCTTGGAATACTTGATTTTGCACAATCCAAAACCCTTAAAGACACCAATGAGAATTTGGAAATTTTTTGCTGTTGTAAATGAAATCCAAATGAGTGAGATACTGTGACGCGAAGGAGGTATTTACAAGTTCAGAACGTACTCGCTGATGCATCGTACAGACACATTAATATTCTCATGCGGGATTCCACTTTCCTCATTTATCACAACTTGACTTTGAAAGTCGTCTGTAAGGAAATATTTATGTTTGGGCTACTCAAGTGAGACTTTAACCCTAAGTTTAAAGCACAAGAAAATCACATACAACATCTTAATTTCGGAAACGATATTGAAAGCTATAAGGAAAATGTTTGTTTTTGTACCGTGTTAGCCAGTGGGTAGGAAATATAAAAATCAAAAAACTTGAGACTTTTTTAAAGGCTAACTAATAATGATGACAAATTACAAAGTTTCAAAGCTCTGGGCTTAATAATATGCACCAAATGTTCCACTGAAAATTTGTATGTTGGAGAGACTGGTCAGAAGCATCGTTATCGGCACGGTGGGGTAGAGGGCCCTGCCCGCAAGGGCTTACAATCTATGGGGGAAGGGGGTAGAGACAGAAGGAGAAGGGATCAAAATTTGTCTTGGGACAGATTTGCTGGATTCAGGCATCAGATTTGATTTGGACTGAATAAAGTTCATCAGAATCATAAGGATCCTATTTCCCTGTAAAGACGTTTATTGAACTTTTTGGACATGCAGTATTTTACCATGTTTCCAAAAAAGTCCAACTAGTAACTCCTGGTCAAAGACTCAGTTTCAATTACTTAGAGTAACCTCCCAGATCATGTAAAGAAAACCAACCAATGGTAGCAGTAGAATGATTACAGTTGACGTTGACTGGTTTACATTGGATTCTCTTGAAAGGCAATGGAATTGGATAATGCCAGCATTGTGAGCAATTTTTCCAAAATAAATACTAAAAGTTTCAGATTTTCCTTTTATTGTGGGAAAGTAAGACTAATTTATTTCTTCGATGACCAAGACTAATGTCACCTTTGTGAACAGTTTGTCCAAAATTAACACAAAAAGTTTCAGGTTCGCCACCATCTGAAATTTTTGAGAGACTTGGACTGAAATCAGTTATTGACACATTGGTTTGCTCTTCTCTGTTTGTCGAGGATTTTTTTTTTTTTTTTTGGACCCTAAGCCAACAAATGGGTGGTATAAAGTTTGACTAGACAGTCTATAGATGCGCTTTTTCATCATCCAGCCTCAGGCACTGTGATAACTCTGGTACAGTTTGAGACTGTCTAGTTTAAGTTTGACCTATCTTGCTATTAGTTTTAGTAAATTTACCCACATATGTTTTCTAGATGCTTACATGTATAAAGTAGCTTCAAGACCACTTTTAGTTTCAGTATCCTCTTGTATTGTAGATAGGGTTGAGCAGTTCTTGAGATTTCAAGAGCGATTTTAAAATCCGATTTCCGATCATTTTCCAGCCGATCTCAATCCCGATCTCGATCGTGAAATTTGCTCGATCGCCGATCGGAATCCGATCTTTTCCAATCCTGATCCTCAACCCTAGTCAATGCTTTTCTATGGGAAAAGTCACTTTTGGGGTTGAGCCGATCTTGAGATAACCCCCGATCTCGATCCCGCTGGGAAAGATCGGGTCGGAATTCCGATTGCGATCGTGAAATTTACTCGATCGCCGATCGGAATCCGATCTTTTCCAATCCCGATCGCTCAACCCTAATTGTAGAAGGATCCAGATTTAAGACCTTACAACTGCAATAGTTTCAATAGAACCGTTCCTCTTGTAACACGTGTGTTTCTCATGGCTGAATGTGGATGCGGAGGAGATAGTCAGAGTTTGCAGGATGTTAATTGCACAGAACGTCAAAACTTGGACACGTTGACAAAAGAAAGAAAACATATCTAATCTGAAAGACACATTGCCTTCTTGAAGAAATGTATATTTGTGGTTCAGAAAGTGATAGTTGGAAAGATCCTGCAGTGTATTTACATGGTTTGAGTGAAATACTTCAAAGCAATTTTACAGAAATTCAGTCTTTGAGAACCTTTTTAATTATTTATGTGACGGTGGATCTTCTTCTCTTTGGAAGTTAGGGAAATTCGGAGTCTCAGTTCTGAGGAGTAAATTTTTAATTTAGGTCCTTTTTTTGAAGTCAGTATAATTGGAGAAAAGGAAGAGAAAATCTAAGACATCATATTTACATGCCATTGCTGCACTGACACGTTTTTTGGAAATATTATAATGAAAGTTTAACAAAATCTTGGTAACATTTTTCAAGTATTTCTGCTTAACGGGGGTTTTGGCTGTACGTGAAGTTTGAGAAATGCATAGTGAAACTTCTACAACTTTCTGATCTACCATGTACTTCTATTTCTTGCCATTCTCAAGATTTCTGTTTGCTGGCAGTGATTTAAAAAATGTAAACCCATACAAATGAAGTTATCATATACAGTTATCATATATACATATACAGTTGTAGTAGTAGTTGTGGATGTCAACTGATGTTGTACAGTCTTTTGTAGTAGTTGTGGATGAGGCTCTTCATTTTCTCAGATGGTAAAGCTGCCCATTCTTCTTGGCAAAAAGTCTCCAGTTCCTGTAAATTTTTGGGCTGTCTTGCATGTACTATGCACTTGTGATCTTCCCATAGTGGCTCAATGATATTGAGGTCAGGAGACTGAGATGGCGACTCCAGAACCTTCACTTTCTTCTGCTATAGCCAAAGACAGATCGACTTGGCCTTGTGTTTTGTATCATTGTCATGTTGGAACGTCCAAATACGTCCCATGCGCAGCTTCCTGGCTGATGAGTGCAAATTGCCTTCTTGCTTGCTGAGAAGTAAGAACAGAAACCACATTTGATCAGGACTAAATTTTCAATAAGTCTAGGAAGGATGCCTAATTCTATATTCACACTAATGTTCAGGTTTCCATGCTTTGTGTCTGCATGGGGACCCAAAAGATGGAAATCCTGTCCACTTAAAAAGTGGTTACACGGAGAAATCCACAAACCCCCATGGGCTATATCTTAGGTCTGACGGGTTTCTGCCATTTTAATACTTAAATCAGTGGAGAGAAACATCCTCCTGGCAGGACATTTCTTTCCGCCGATGTTAAGCAGAATCTGGGACAGAGAGATTTGAACACTAGTACTAGCGGAACAACAAAAAAGTGAAACCTCACCTAAAGGCCATGTCTTTGAGAAGACTTCCCTCGTGAGGACCACTTTTTCAAACAAAATTTTGTGTAGTACTCTCAAAAGAGGTTTGACTGTATCACTTTTGGATTTTCTTGTTTTTTATGTCATTAGATTGCTGTATTATACCTGATGTAACAGATACATAATAGATCCTCCCAAGGAAGAATCAGCAGAATAAGATCTGCGATGGAGAAAAAACACCTAAGATCCATGCTCTAAAGTTTTGATTGGACAACTGGGCATAGACATTTATCTTCTACATTTCTGATAGACTTGTCACCAGATTCTATTAATTAATACATAGTAATTCCACATAATGGAATATAATATTTGCCCTATTAATTTTTAATTCTATTAGCCCCCCGAGACGTGGAGTCTAAAGTGATCCGTGCCTCCACAATATCATTTCTTTACTACTATTTATACTACTTCCAATAAAAAAGGAAAACAATAAGTTGGGCGCTGCCCGGAGAAGGTGACGGGGAAATGAAATTATGCGGTTCTCCATTTTTCGGAATCTCATTAGAAGATGTTATTTAAATGGAAATGTAAGACACATTTTCCACCCGTAATTATTCCGCAGTGATAAAGTCGCAGCACATAGCTGACAAGTTTTACTTGAATGAGTTGCAGACTACAAGGTAAAATCTTTAAAAAGGAACATTCTCGGTGGGAGATGATAAGAAAAAAAATCTGGAGCCTATAAACGGAGATATTTTTACAAGATTCTGCAAAAAGGATGATTATGGCTGCATCTTATCATGGATGAATCAAAGAGTTTTTGAACTTCTGATTATAAAATATGTAATAGGATTTTCCTTGAACCTTATGTGAGAGCGTTAGGGTGCGATGTCTTATTGCATGGAACAAGGGAGCCTAAGGAAAGACATTACCGTCTCCATGTCTTCAGTTTTCTAGGTGGTTGTTTTAATCATATCAATGTCATCTTTGTGTCATCATGTCTTTTCACAGGCAGCCATTTATGTCACCTGGATCAAGTAAAGCCATATTTGTCAAAAAGTGTCTCTGATACCATTGTGTTACTGTCAGGCATTATCTATTTGCTCTAGTTTTTGGTAATCTTGGGTTCCTAGCGGGATTGGATTTATCTTTTAGCATTAGATCAATGGTTGAAACACCATGATCTTGGTCACTTGGGAACTTAAAGGGGGGTTTCAAGGAATTTGAGATTTATGACACCTCCACTGATCAGCTGTTCTCGGCAGCCCTCAGTGCCATTTCTATACAGGTTATGGAGACAGAAAACAAAGGCTCCATACATATTGGAAATCAATACGAAAATCCTAAGAAAGAATTTTTCAAGTTGGCCAAAAATTTGCCCTTATAAAATAATAAAAGAAGGATTAATTATCCACTTAGTCGCTGCCACTCTGGTCCTTGGTGCTCGTCTCTGTTTGCAGTCATTGTTAGGTGTATACTCATATGACTTCAGTGGTCCTGTGCCATATACCACTAAACAACCACATGGGTATACAGCACATCACTGATACAACCAAGTAAGATAAGATAAGATAATCCTTTAATAGTCCCACCTTGGAGGAGCAGTGGTAATGGAGCTGCCGGGGGATAAGGGAGTATGTCATGTCTGCCTTATTATTTGATCACATTTTCATCCATTGAGCAATTTTTTGCCCAACTCAAACAAAAAACTTTTTAAAGTTTTGGACTTCAGGACTTAAAATTGGTTTGGTAGGGGTTTGACCCCCGGGACATCCACCATTTAGTACAATAAATGGGCTTGGCTAGTCATCCAAACTTATCTTATATCTATCCTAAGCAAATCGTACCTGATACAGTACCGCACCTTGTAGGACTTGTGAACGATCAGTTGTACAAAGTATAAAGAGCAAGAGTGTTACAGCATTATCGCTACACTACACCACCAACTATATATCATTAGCATATCCCAAGTGATGAGCGCTCCTCATATACTTTATACTTAAGAGTATAATTGTTAAAGTTAAGGGGCCATCTTCACCATGCAACATGCCCAACAAAGTGCCTAGTCCATCTATCTTATTATGCTAGCAGCAGTCAGGAGACGTACATATGGAAGACAAATTATAATCTGATATGATATTCACCATAGACCTTGGGTTTGTTAGAATATTGCATTGGCTCAAAATGGCACTCCAGAAGCTTCTGGCTGTAGCTTAGTCAGTATAGTCCTCCTCATATTCACATTGCATGACGAAAGAAGGTATAATAGTAAGTGTATGTAATACATTGCTGAAACATAAAGTCTCTGCAGCTATGTCCTGGTTTGACCTCACCAGGGGGTGATTTGTCTTTTTTTTAACTATATCTTTCACAATTTCTTGCCCTGGGAACAGCGATGAGGGCAGCAAACACTTTACTATGTCATATAAGGTCAATAAGGCTTAACATATTAGATATACATACTACTTTATCTTGTTTTATTGAAATAAAAGCCTTATACGGTACAGTGAAAAAGGTTTAGGTAGGTGTGAGAAAAATGCAATGTGGGAATGTTTTGAAAAAAGAAATCTAAATCCCATCAATATTTTATGTGACCTTTGCCCCTAGCCTAACATCAATTTTTCACGGCACACTTGAAAACAGTCTTTGAAGGAACTCGGCAGGGAGATTGTTCCAAACATCTTGAAGAACTAAGCACAGATCTTCTGAGGATGTAGGCTTGCTCCAATCCTTCTCTCTCTCTCTGTAATCCCAGACAGACTTGAAGATGTTGAGATCAGGGCATTGTCGGGGCAATATCATCACTTCTAGGACTCCTCCTCCACAGGGCAAAAATTACACCAAATATTGATTTTATTTAGGTTTCTCTTTTGTTTATTCACTTAATTTGTAGATTGTCAACAACAAAGTATTAATACATTACTTTAATACTATTTTTGAAAGCCTTCTTACTTACCCACACCTGTCTAAAACTTTTGCACAGCATTGTACATCTGATGAACATCTAAATATTATGAGATAGGTCATACAGATGTATAGCGCTAACTACACCGAGGCACAGAAGTATAACTAAACTTGTAGTGAGTTATGCGATCTGTGATTCGATATCACGCTGCACCAGGGATAAAGGGTAAAGTTAAAATTTGCTACATTTGTAACTATAAAACTACAAAGCGACACCTAAATATAAAATAATAAATGGTCGGTGGGGACCCTGTTACAGATATAGCAATAAGACATCTTATGAGGATTGCTAGGCAATGTGCATTGACTGCTAGGATGCAGTGATCTATCAATAATATCTTAACAATCCCTTTACGAAATAGCAGCTGAATGTCAATCTAGAGAGACCAGTCATTACTCTGCTGATGTCACAAAGAGACTCTTGTTTACACACAGAGATGACCACAATTTGGCTCATCTGACTACGCATATTTTTAGCATGTCGGATTCATTTCAATTTTGATTAGAGTGATTATCACCAATTATCCATGCGAGGAATATCACAGATGAAACCTAATCACATGCAAAAAGGTAGAGTGTAAACCCACTCGAGCGTCAATAACTTAATAAGAAAATGCACTTTTGTTTACTTAAACCGAAGTCAATACATTGTCACAAATGGCATAGACATGGACTGGATGACAGATCGACCCATCACCATACAAACATGGTGCATCTATATCAGTTAAGAACCTGTTATAGCTCACTGTATACAAAGTTATTGGAGAATTCATATTTTCCATGACTTTAATAAGAAGGCATTATAAAGAGCATTGACTATGCATAACTTGATTTTACATACAGGCACAGTTGATCACCTAATATTGTTGGGCTCTGTGCTTGTTTATGCTGCAGGTACATGCTGGTCTTGTTGCCCAATTTATTGGCAATTTCTGTTGATTATAAATATTGATTATCAATGTAAAGCACTGCGGAATATATTGTTGCTATAAAAGTAAGATAAATAAATAAACTTAATTAGTTGTTGGTCATCTCCAAGTGGATCTAGACAAAGAAGGATAGTACACTTGATGCATTGATCAAAGTCAACTAGAGCACTAGAAAAGTTCTAACAATCATCCCTGTCTCAGAAAGGTACAGATCTTGTACAGAAAGGTATTGGTCCTGGTCATAAGGGTGTAGGTCTTATTCAGAAAGGTGTAGGTCCTGTTCAGAAAGGTGTAGGTCTTGTTTAGAAAGGTGTAGGTCCTGTTCAGAAAGGTGTAGGTCTTGATCAGAGAGGTGTAGGTCCTGTACAGAAAGATAGTAGGTCCTATTCATAAAGGTGTAGGTTCTGTTCAGAAAGGTGTAGATCCTGTTCAGAAAGGTGCAGGTCTTATTCAGAAAGGTGTAGGTCCTATTCAGAAAGGTGTAGGTCCTGTACAGAAAGGTGTAGGTCCTGATCAGAAGGGTGTAGGTCCTGTACATAAAGGTGTAGGTTCTGTACAGAAAGGTGTAGGTCCTATTCATAAAGGTGTAGGTCTTGTTCAGAAAGGAAAAGGTCCTGTTCAGAAAGGTGTAGGTCCTGATCAGAAGGGTGTAGGTCCTGTACAGAAAGATGTAGGTCCTATTCATAAAGGTGTAGGTCTTGTTCAGAAAGGAAAAAATCCTGTTCAGAAATCTGTAGGTCCTGGTCAGAAGAGTGTAGGTCTTGTTCAGAAAGGAAAAGGTCCTGTTCAGAAAGGTGTAAGTCCTGCTGAGAAGGGTGTAGGACCTGTTCTAAAACATTTACACAATTCCAATAAAGAGTTTCTGATGGGAGAATTTTGGACATCTTATTGTGTGTAAGATATTGGCCCTGTGGGATACAATACTTCAGATGGCTTTCCTTTTTTTTCTCTTCAACCATTTGGTTTTATCTATAGGTACAGAAAACCTGTGCTAAAAGATGTGAGAAGCAAACCTTAAAGTTCTGCTTTATTTTGTTTAAGACGTACATGACTTAATGCATGGACTATTGGATTTTTGGAGCTTGAGGCACCTGATAATCTGGTGCTTAAAGGTGCAGTAATAGTTTATAATAATGGTAAGCTTGTATTTCTATGCTTAAAGTTATACTGGTGCAATGTAGTAAATTACTTGAAGAGGTTGTACTAGAGTTGGGATTGATGGCCTGTCCTTAGGATAGGTCATCAATATTAGATCAGTGGGAGTCTGACACACTGCACTTGCACCGATTAGCTAATATTTGCCCAATGTACCAATGTTCGGAGTAGGAAATAACCTTCCAATTGGACAGTAGCTGAGCTCCAATAGTGTAGCACAAGTCGAATTGTGTGCAGATATCCGATGCCTGATCAATAGAGATACTATGTATTGGACCCCAACTGATTTGATAGTGATGGCCTATCCTATGGACAACCCCTTTTTTGAGATTTTCCTGTCCGCCACAATGAGTAAATAAGGAATATTTTACAGTATAGATAGAGTTAGTTTCAATGTTTTCCAATTGGCCTATACATATACTGTATCTACTATGTGTAGACTGGTTACATTGCTACTACAATGATATTGCTGTTGACTGGACAGTCCCTTTAACTTTTTTTTGTAGTTGTACTTTTCACTAGTTGACTGTATAACTTTTCTTTTCCTATACAAGCCTTTCAAATCCAAATAATTTTACAGCTCATCTTACATTTTAGGTTCTTGTGTTACCTTATGATAATTGAATACACCTCTAGAGAGCCCCATTGCCACTCTGCAAATAGCAACTTAATTAAAGAGTGGAGGATATTGTAGCATTTATCAGTAGAAAGCTAAGTAGTTCAGTTCCTAAGACCTCATGTCTAATTATAGTTCTCTTTCAACCTCTCTGTTGGAGCACTTTTTACCTAAAGCAGTCGTCCATGACAGACTAACTCTCCAGCGGAAATTCGTGAAAATAAAATAATTCCATTTTCATCCCAAACCAGTGGTTTAATTATTCTACAGGCTGAAATCTTTAAGCCACATTAGAACAAACATGGTCAATAAATAGACTTATCTCAAGGTGCAATACAAAACCTTAAAGGGAGTCTGTGATCTGAATCCAGCATATCAAAGATGGGTTGTGGTCATGAGATCACGAGACCTTGATATTAGTCTTGGATGCACAATATCTAGACATGTGGATGTGAAAGTTCCCTCGCCGATGTTGATGATCAGAATAGGAAGCTAAGGGGACAATTGTTATGGTCGTGTTCTGCTATTTCACTGCATGTTTCATTGACACAAAGTATTTGAGTTGAGTGTTGGAATCTCCTGACATTTGTCACCCTAAAGAAACATGACAGCACGTGTCACACTTGGTTTACGAGACATATGAAACATTAAACCACTTCAATGCTCTGGCGCTCCGGTGTTGAACGGGTGTAGCATTGTTGGCTTTGTGAATGGATGATACTCTTGTTTACGCACAAGCTATTCACCTCCGTTATGATTTTTCATTGTTTGTATAAGACTATCGATATTTTTCTACAGCAGTGGAATAAAAATGGACAAACTAGTAAAAAATATTTACAAATACATTTAAAGGGAAAAAATACTAAAAAAAAAAAAAAAAAAAAACAAACCTCAAAACATAATGGTTAAAACATTACTCGTAAGAGCTTTCAATTTAAGGGGAACCTGTGGCGTTGAAATACTGTGCTATCTGCAGACACCATGTTACCGAGTAGGTTGTTATATAGATTATGGGGAAATATTCATTTTAATGTAATGTATTATATTTCAGACTACCATAGCACAGAGACCTAAGAGTAATCTAATGCCCGATTCACATCTGCATTTGGTATTCTGTTCAGGGAGTCTGCTTGGAGACCCCCCGAATGGAATACCGAATACATTAAAGGGGTTTTCTCATGAAGATAACCAGACTTTTCCTTTAACTGGTTTGACAATCAGTCAGTTGCAACAGATTGCCTCCCGATACCCCATCGTCTTAATAGAAAGGTTGTACAATGAGTATGAGTGGTCAATTACTGTACTAATCTCATCATAAGGGGAGCAAAAGCTTTTGGGGATCCATGACCCAAGAGCCTTGAGTGCCAATGCATGCTTCGTACCCAACATGGGCAGATGTGAAATGATATAATAAGAGATTTCTGTAGCTCTTTACTCTGATTGGTAGAGAGGGAGTGATCTGGTGACAAAATGGTGTAGCTCATATACAGGATATATCAATATATATCATATCAATATATAAAAATATCATTGATGTATATGACACTTATATACGGGTATCGCTTCAAGAAGAAAAGTCAATAAAATTTGAGTCTTTAGATTTGTCTCCAGATCAGATTATCACATACAAATGTCCAATCGGAATCCCGAATAAAGACATTTCCCAGAATATGTTCCATGCTTTGTGTCAATGTCCACACAACTTAGCGGCCGCAGTCTTGGGAGGTATTTTCTTACTGGATGTCCTCAGCCTTCCTTATGTCTAATTTAAACCTGTCTTTGTCTGATTAAGACATGCTTGGACTGCTAATATCCTCATGCCTTACATTACTTCACCGCATGTACATAATAAAGACTCAGTTAGCGGCGGCGATTTCTGAGCCTCCTAATAGCTGTGTTTATAATGTTCCTTGTTGCCCTTCAACAAAAGGTCAGAACATAAAGTTAATATAATATGTAGTTGGAATGCTGGTGGGCATGCCATGTGTATTGAGACCAGGCTCAGCTGTTTCCATGTAAGTGGGCTGCGGATTTTTATTTCGGACAAAAAGACTATTAATATCATATTACTTGAGTCGAGTGCTGGGTTGCTTAGGAATGACTGCTATGTTAAGTGTCTCTCTGGCGGTTCTGGAGTTGTGTTAGTCACTGTTATGTATGTACTGGTATACCATAGACAATGAGACCTTAAGTGACACGAGCCCTTATACATCAATGCTCTTGTTTTATGCGAATAGAATGGCAGGGTTAAGTAGAGTAACAGATATACGGATGTATCTTCTCTTATGTGCCGTCTTGGCTGGACATGTTCAGATAGATGTATCACAAGTTAAATTGCTTTTCTAACCACAACATTGTTTGGTGACAAGTTATCACTAAATGATATGCTAAGTATTCTATATGTGTCTATTAAATGTATGAAGACCACAATACTGTGTTGAATTGGTTTGACTTAACCAAACCGGAGATCAGGTCGGTGTGAACACATTTAACCTGAATAAGATAACTTGCTGAGAGTAGGGTTGAGCGATCGTGATCTTTTTAGGTGGGATCCAGATCAGTGATTATTTCCCACAATGCTTTGCTACTGGCCAAGCATTATGGGAAAAGCTAACAATGTTAGCCTTCACACTGAGTGTATAGTCAGTGTGAAGGCTCCACATGTGGTTCCATAGGAATGAATGGAAGCAGCCAGCACACAGCCTTAACCCTCTGCGCACCGGCTACGTCCATTCATTCTAATGGGAGACTAGCTAACATCTCTATTAGCTACTTACCTGCAGAGATGGCTGGTCCGGTGCCCGGTGTTCTTGTTCTTCTTCGCCTCGCTGCCCCCGCCTCCCAGGTTAGTATTAAAGAGCTAGGAAGAAGGCGGGGCTTGTGGCTTAGCAGAGTGTGGGCAGGTACTGGGAGGGGAAACATCACATCTCCCCGCCCTGTACCCGCCCACAGTCTCCTAACCTGGGAGGCGGGGGCAGCGAGGCGAAGAATAACGAGAACACCGGGCACCAGACCAGCCATCTCTGCAGGTAAGTGGACACCAGGGGGAGCTAAATAGCCAGAGGATTAAAAAAAATCCTCTGGCTACTTAGTGATTTAAAAAAATCACTACACAGCGTGGATTCTAACAATTAAAGCGTTCAATTGTTAGATTCCATGCTGTATAGTGAATAGGATTGTTCTTAAAATCTGATCTCCGATTAGTAAAAAATCCCATTGACTTGCATTGGGATCGGAATTGGGATCGAGATCGGGTTCGAATGAAAAATGATCGGAAATCAGATCTCAAAATTGATCCTGAAAAGTCAAGATCGGCTCAACCCTAGCTGAGAGCAATCATTCAACAAAAGTCACCGAAAAGCCATTGAGACATTAAAGTTTGCCAGATCTGTTTAGTTATCTTGTATCTGTACTATGCCATGTTGTAAATATGTAATGAAAAACTAGCTATTGTGTAAATCAAGTTTTTATTTCAATTGTAGTTTGTTTTTGTAATTTTTTCATGTCAATTATTTTTATTAAAAATTGTTCTCTTTTCATTCTGGCCACTGAGCCCAAGTGACTGGACTGGCACTTCCTGTTCTGTAGAGATCACATCTCGGCAGTCATCTCTTTACAGGGAGGATTGCAATGAAAGGTAGTAGAGATGAGCGAGTACTGTTCGGATCAGCCGATCCGAACAGCACGCACGCATTGAAATTAATGCACGCAGCCGGCACGCGGGGGGTTAAGCGGCCAACCGCTGTAAAACCGGAAGCACCAGGTGCTTCCATTCATTTCAATGCATGCGTGCTGTTCGGATCGCTGATCCGAACAGTACTCGCTCAACTCTAAAAGGTAGCACCTACATATGGCTAACACAGGATAATAGACTTTTGTGATGGATATGGCTTACATCCACCCCCAATAAAATGGTCTTTACAGAGAACACAGGATATGTTCACAACAAAATGTCAAAAAACATCTACATCCTACAGATTCATATGGTCCATGTGGCTGTATATTTCTATATACTGTTATTTGCAGATCGGGTAGGATAACTGCGCCCAAATTGTGTAGAGAATATAGTATAAAATTTCATATATGAAATGAAAAAAGTCAACAAAAATATTCAGCAATGGAATGTTGTATTTACTGTAGATACATTACACTTTCCAAATAATACTTTCGAGTTAAAAAGAAATTTTAATGGAGTTTGTCATAGAGATATGTCAGACTATTTTCATCAGTTGCCCAGGTGTTGAGGCCCAGCCATCAGTCACTATAATGAAGTGTTAGCTGCATAATATTTTGCATCGTATCCATCATGCAGAGTCTATAAGACAAAAATAAAATTTGATATAAATTTCCCAAAAGTTTAACATTTTAGAGAATCTGAAACATTTGGGATTTGAGTTTTCTGGGATAATTTACGCCATAAAACAGTCCTCATTAGGGTTGAGCGATCGGGATCAGAAAACATCGGATTCCGATCAGCGATCAAGTAAATTTCACGATCGCTATTGGAATGCCGATCCTGATCTTTTTTGGCGGGATTGAGGTCTCACGTTAGTTCCCACAATGCTTGGCTGCTGGCCAATAGGGTTGAGCGATAGGGATCGGGAAAAATCTGATCCCGATCGGCAATCAAGCAAATGTCACGACCGGAATCGGGCTCAGTTGGAAAATGATTGAAAATTGGATTTTAAAAACGATCCTGAAATCTCAAGATTGGCTCAACCCTAGTCCTCATAATACCGCAACTGAGAAAAGTTGAAGACAGGCCACAGAAGGTTAAAGACCACAATTATTTTCCAGAAATCGTAACTTTTCCATGCCTTGTATACCAGTTTTATGTCATCTAAGCCAAGATAAATAAGACCCTGTGTACCGTTTAAAGAATCTTATGTTATACAATTGAATCTATCAATTATCTTTGGTTGATAATCACTTTGGAGATTTCCAAAACTTGTAATACAGCATGGGATGTGAAAAACTATCGATAGCATATTCTCAAACCTGTTTGACAAGTCAACAATACATCCAAGGATATTGAGAGCGTGATAAAAACATCATCCTCTTCATCGAAGGTCACAATGAAAAACCTCTACTGATATTATCCTCAGAAATGTTGCGGTTCTATATTAGATTTTTTACAGGGACTCTCTGATTCTCCGTAAAATTTTAGCATGACTCGGGGAGCTTGTAGTTAAAGTACCAGGTGCCCTCATTTATAATCTTTCTGCTGCACATAAAGCCAATTCACGGTCCCCTCTGCATTCATCTACAATGTGAGAAGCTGCCAACGTCTTGGACTAACACATGTATACTGAGCTTTACTAGTCTGAGATGCCCACCTTGCCGTCAGATTGGCTAAAGCCCCCCATGTCATAAAATATTATTTTACCAAAATTTGCCTTCATGTAACAAAGGCCGAGACTATTGACCAAGTCCTATAGTGCACAATGTGCTGCATTTAGTGGCCTTCTAATAATGTGAAACACAAATATCAATGCAATTCATCATCGTTGTACATATTTATATTTCCGTAAATGACATGAAAAGCCTTATTTTAAGATCAGCATTCTCACACAACGTGCATTGATCGCAGATATACATATCTAATAATCTCAGCATTGGCTCCCAGGCCTGCGGAGCTGCGCTCATTCAGGAAGTCATTAATTTTACTGTTATGCACAATGACATATTACAAATGAGGTTGGTTCCACTTCAATCATTGATTTAGGTTCAGTGAATGAAATGCCATATAATTAACTTTAGTTTAGAAATAGAAGCCATTGTGATGTGTAATCTTCTGTCTAATAATATTCCAACACAAATGTGAATTTGTAGAGTGGATGAATTATTAAAAATACATGTATAGGGTGGCTCAGCAGAGAGGAAAGTGTTAACATGACAGGGCTTAAAGGGAACTTTAACATATATCGCAATATACAGTATGTGCAGTTTTTGAAAAATATTAATAAAATCAGAATTTAAAACAAAATATGTGTAGTTCGATCTGATAGCAGCTAATAAATGGGACTGATCTGAGTGGTCATGTGATCAACGAGAGTGAGGTCACTTCCTGGACAACCCCATTTTTTTTGCACAGAGCCATATACCAGTCTATGCTGCCCATTCTGCTTTCTATTGGTACATTGGGTAACATATTTATGGCAACAGGTTCTTTTTACGTTCAACTTCAATGCATTCCTTTAGATATTTAGCATGGAAAAAAAATGCTGATTTTAGACTATGGAACAGTTTGAGGTGCCAATACATCAAATATTTGGTTTGGTTAAGCTGGTGTTTTCGGTCGGGTTAGGGTAGTATGTAGCTGCCTGTGACATCTGGTGTTGGCTTCTCTCCAAGGGGAGTGAAGAATCTGGCAGGGGAGAGTCAGGAGGTCATATACACAAAAAATAGTCTTACGATTCAGTGTATAAGGGCTGGAAGTAATAATCTTACATCTATTTGTTCGGAACCCAACGATTGTATTGAATTTTTTAATTTTTTTTTTTACTTAAATTATGTAAGCAAGGTTTCCCTGTTGAATATGTAGAATTTTCGATGGTTCTTTTCGGTCAAGGGAAAATCTCCCAGAATGCAAGAATGAGCAGTATTCAATGAATTGTGGGTATTTTAGATGAGAACCAAGTCTTCTTTGCAGTGATCCATGACTGTTTATTCAAGCATTCTCTGAATAATCTTCATTTAACTACTGGCATTTCTATAGTAACATGAATGGTAATCTTGTTTTGACCATAGCAGTTGAATAAAAGATCATTTACCGGCCAACTCTTTGTCCTGGCCCTCTATATACTGTAATGTGGTTGAAGCCTACCTATATCCCCTGTAAACAAAAAGATCATGCATTGAAATTCAACATGCCAATCTCTTCTTTTAGTATCATTATATGTCGGGGGAGAATTAGGAGGCTCCTTCTGTAAATGTAGAAAATAGTCAGTTCTGTCCTTAAAGGGGTTTACCAGAAATATGGATTCTATGGACCATTCTTTGTAAGAGGTACTGGGCTGTCTCTGATAATGGACATTTAGGGGAAGAAAGAGGGCAAATGGAGGACAAAGGAACAATAGGATCAGGAACTGAAGTCCAACATGCCTAATCCTTCCTCATCTAGTGAGGTGTATGGCTGACGCTAGAAGACGGAAACCTGTCAGAGCGGGTCCGGCCGTGAGTGCCGGTGAGCATTTTATGCTCTCTGCCGTGAAATCAGTTTTTTAAAACTGGACACAGAGTACTGCATGTCCGACTCTGTTTCCGATTTAAAAAAAAAAAAACGGTTTCGCGGCGGAGAGCATAAAACGCTCACCGCCGCTCACGGCCGGACATCTTTCAAACCCATTCAAATGAATGGGTATGAAAGAGTCCTGCAGGTTTCCGTCTCCTGCCTCTGTTTTGTGCATGAAACGGAAAGAGACCGGGCGCAGATGTGAATGAGCCCTGACTTTATTCTCCTACAGATTTAGGCATCGCTACGCTGTGGTGAGATTGTTAGACTTGGTGAGATCATTAGACTATGAGACGGTTCAGTTCTACTATTGTGCCATATAATGGACTGGAAATAATACCATCTATTACAGTGTGAAAACATATAATAATATCCATGATAGACAACGCCAATGCTAACATAACAGATTTTGCAGCCATAATTGAGTTTTCCTTTGTATATAAGCATGATGTTTCGACCAGAAGATCTCTGTAGCCATGGCTACGTCTAATTTGTGTTAAACCCGTTAAAGCCTTTAGCACCGTGAAAAGGCATATTCCATGATCTGTTTTGATGACCAGTTAGGAGGGAAAGAAGATTTGTGGCAAGTTTGCTTTCTAGATGTATCAACAATCTGACGTTCCTGCTTGCCTCATTAATTCCAGGGAAAAGATAAAACTAGTGCAACAGACTGGAAAGAGAAATGACTTCTGAGTATTTGCAGTGACAGAATATTTTAATTAAAGGAAGGGGTAGCAATATGTTAAGCACATGTCTGGTTTGACATATATTATAGCCTTAAGGCATCACAACCATGAGTAACCACTACTGAGTCAATGTCCATTTGCAACTCTTAAGTGCATTATTTTCTTAATAAGTATTGTATACAATTAAAAAAGTCCATTCAGAAAGCGGAGTGCAGGTAGAGGTAGCAGCCCAACCTGCTCACCGTATCTTCGGCTGTAATTGGAGTGTCTTCATATTGTTATAACAGGTATTGGCTATTTGATGGCAGCTATGGTGTCCAGTTTGGTTGGTGTGTATTTTAGTGGTCTCAAGATTATCAGACATTTTCATAACCCATGTGTAACATCTCTGCCTGTTCTGGTCTCTGCGCCACCCTCTGCCATGCCATGCTGTGGCGCAGGAGGCTTGTGCAGTTTAATAACTTGCTTAGAGTTTTTGGTTGCATTGTCTGAACACTGTCCTATTCCTTCACCTTGTTAATTAATTTTCCATCAGACCCGTCTCCTTCACCTTCATTTCCCTCTGCTCCTCTAATAGTTAATTTTGGCCTTGTGATTGACAGCTTGCTTTCCTATCAGGTTCAGGGTGAGTTCCCTCCCTTTTTATTCTTGGTTCACATTCACATTGGTGCTTGCTATTGCCTTGTGCGTGCTGGCTTTCTCTTGCTGTTTATTCTTGTATTCTGATTCTTGACCTCTGGCTTTCCCTATAGACTACTCTTTTGGATATCGATTTTGACACTGCATTGCTCGACTGTTACTGAACCCTGGCTAGCTGACTTCCATTTGTTGTTGTTTGTCTTGTCTGCATTTTGTGTGTCACATATATAGGAAGGGATCATCTCCAAGTTGCCGCCTATTACATAGGAAAGGACTAGGCAAGCAGGAAGGGACAGTGGGGGGCTTCAGCTTAGGGCTCACTGTCTCTTGTGTCCCTTCCTCCAGGGTTCATCTGCAGAATTGGGGAACTGGTGTTTGCATTTCCCTAACATCATGGTGTCTATTTCTTTAGGATTTTTCTGATTTCACACTCAATGGTTTCTATGGACCAGTGAATTTCACCAATGCTTTCCTATTTTTCAAGTGCTTTGCTCTTGATCCATTCCCGACCCATTATCTGGATTCTATTTTTTATCCTCCTGTCCTGACTTCATAGTATTTTCCAATGCTGTTCTTTACTATGAAAAACCAAGTGCTATAAGAAGTTAATTCATTATGCCACATATTAATTTTATCTTAGGCTCCATCTCCTCTTTAAGACTAAGGCTAGCCATATACTTCACAGAGCTGACAATTATTCCTCCTCACTTATAGGTGGGATAAGCTGCTGCCATCCTATCCTGTTGGTAATGGTGGTCTTGGTCATCTTATATCAAACCAAACAGTAGTGCTAGAGGCCCACTTGGGATATATAACAAGTGGTATGATTAAGAAACCAGTTGTGTTCCCATTGAGCATTTGGCCCAAAGAATAATTTTAAGGGTTACCATCCTTAAGATGGCTTTGGGACAGCTGCGTGACTGTGCCCTCCAAAACCCTAGCCATGCCATTATCACAGTAGATCCTCCAAAGAGAATGAAAACTGTACTTTGGGTGCAGGACATTCAGGCCTTGTTGATGTATGGTAGTGAATATTATCCCTAATAGGCTAAAGTAACTATATATTTTTCTTAATCTCTCAAAAAGTGAATGTCTTCTTGCAATACAAGTAACTGATGGCTTTAAGTATACAGCTGTTATCTGAATATTTATAGCAATTCTTAAAAACGATATGCGGCCAGAGAAAACCAATGTTGCCAAATGATTCTCCTTATTGAGATATTGAGATATGACATTCGCATAGACATGACATTACCAATGGGAGCTACTTAGAGATGAACATAAAGGTTCTAATGAAAAGAGATGGAAAACACAACAGCTCCTTAAAATGAATCTCAGAGCGACTTAATCATCATATCAGATCCCTCCGGAGCTTTACTTCAAACTCTAAAAATGCTCTTGTGGGGGATGAAACACTGATGAATCTGATTAGATACTGTTTGTTCATCTTCTGAGAGAGTAGATTGAGTCCTATGTAAACATAGCTCTGATATAGACAACGAAAACACACAGTTCTGATCTAGAAATCACAAGCGGTCGGCTTCATTCCAGATCAGACTTCCTACCACCTATATACATACGTATATTATAAGAAGGATAATGGGTACAGCACTGTGTTAAAGTTTTAGGCAGGGACGGAAAATATGCTGCAAAGTAACAGATGAGTTTGTTTTTGTCAATGAACAAAATGAAGTGAATGAACAAAAGAGAAAATTATTAGAGATGAGCGAGTAGTGTTCGATCGAGTAGGTGTTCGATCGAATACTATGGTATTCAAAATACTCGTACTCGA
Source organism: Leptodactylus fuscus (assembly GCF_031893055.1). Lineage (NCBI taxonomy): Eukaryota > Metazoa > Chordata > Amphibia > Anura > Leptodactylidae > Leptodactylus > Leptodactylus fuscus. The sequence goes on from NC_134275.1 coordinate 74,175,726, forward strand.
GCGAACACTACTAGCTGTTCGAAGTTTAAGGTTCAATGCAGAACCAGCGTTGATTGGCAGAATGCTATACATTCTGCCAATCAACGCTGGTTCTTCTCTTACCTTTAGAAGTCTTCTCGGTGCAGCGTCCCCGTCTTCCGGCTGGAATTCACTCTGCCTAGGCATCTGGCCTAGGCAGAGCCGACTGCGCATGCGCAGGCATTCCCTCGCATGCGCAGTCGGCTCTCCTCAGGCGTTGGGCCGGGCAGAGCCGATGGCGCATGCACAGTCGGCTCTGCCTAGGCCCGGATGCCTAGGCAGAGTGAATTCCAGCTGGAAGAAGACGCGGTTACGCTGCGCCGGGAGAAGACTTCAAGGAGAATCCAGCCCGACCGTCACTCATGGACTTGGTAACACCATGAGGAGGCCCAAAAGAAGTAACTGAAGATGAGTATAAATGTGTTGTATTGTTTACACCTACCCTGGGCCTCCACCTATTATACTCTAGTATCTGAAAAGACCCAAGAGTATAATAATTTCACTTCCAGTTCTATCCAAACAAGTTCAGTAATAAACTGGAGAATGCTTCGTCTGAACATGGGATGAAACAAATTTTCAGAGGTTCACCCCATCTTTTGCCTAGAATAAGGTCTTCACATTGAGAAGTCATATAGTGGAAGGCTAAGGAAATTAGAAGATAGATGTTACCATATAGGGTCCCCATTTTCTGGGTGATTGCCCAATACAGTCCGAGGAAGGGCTGAGATGGAGATGTTTAGAATAACCTAGGGGTAGAGTATACCATAACCAAATCCCCTGTGTACAACTAACTTGGTAACTGTTATTGTCATTACATATGGCCCTAACTATCATTGACCTATAGATGGAGAAACCTTGGGTGCGTGTAAAGTTTTTGCTTTTGTTATGACTTCCCTGATCCTACTGTAGCCGTATTTTTCAGTGATGAAGGACAACCATGACTGCTGTTTTTATTACACTATTATGGTTTTATGTGATCAATATGGGTTTAATAGGATTGGAATTAGATGTTTTATGTACCTCTCACCTTTGTGCTGGTATAAAGGTCTCTATAATATATGGAAAAATAAATGGCAGAGCAGCACCAGTGCAAGACAAAAATATCAATGGACAATGTGCAGCATCTTCCAATAGCCTGACTCAAGGTCACTCCAACTCATAAATTGCAAAAAGGATCAGCAATCCAGGTTAAAGTAAAAAAAAAAAAAAAATCTTTGTAACTTTATTCTCCTATTTTGTGCAAAGTGCAATGTCCCAGCCCCTTATGGGAGCCAGTGACATGAATGAGGGGCGGAAGCATTGCATTTTTTATACAATGGGCAAGAGCATAGCTATATAGGTACAGAGGTAGCCATCGCTATCCGGCCCTGGAGCTTGATGGACCTAAAGACCTGTTCACAAAATAAGAACACACCGGAATTGTAGATATCACATGGTCACAGATTTTTCACTGGGGCCCAGGAGCTTTACGTTACACCTCTGATAATAGGTGAATAAATATAACAATATATTTTGTTATAGAAATGTTGCACTTTGGACACGATGAGTTAAAAAAACTTCTCAAGAATGTTGCTTCTTTTTGTAATTTATCTTTATTATATGGATGTGTCAAGTTAAACTTTGCTACGTCTGTACATTACGTCACATGTAAGATACTCAACCATTATGACTTACATGTATATTAGGAGGATGGATTGTTTAAAATACACAAGGACAGGAGAAATCTTTGCCAAGTAGTCTGAATTGCCAATTTTGGAATTTGCCCAAAGTTCTGTTATGCTGAAGAGTATCAATGGGCTGATTTATGTCCCAGAATCTATTTTTTTCTCTTTTAGTGACTGCTCGGTCTCAGTCACTCATTCATACTCGTACTTCATTAAACTGCAGTAAAGCTGAAGCTCTAGCTGAATTATTGATGGAGCTAATTATCATGGCCAACCTGGAACTTGTCAAATGAATTGGTTGATAGCAATTAAATGTGAAGAAGAGTTTGGGGGTAAAATATGGTAGTGACATCGCCATCAATACGCCTTAGAAAGCAAACAACAGAAGAAAAATACATTGGGTAGAGAAGTCCTTAAAAGCTCACTAACTTTTTAAACAACTTAGTCTCATTCAAAAGAACATGGTATTGTGGACAACTATATACATATATTCTGTTAAAAATCATAGGATCAGGTTTCCATCCTTCAGGTCTGTATGGGGACCTGAAAGACAGAAACAATGTTTGCCTAAAAAGTGGTTACACGTGGAAACCTGAGGACCCCATAGACTATACTGGGTTGGCTAGACTTTTGGTTCTGCTCTGTTCTGATGCCACAATTCTGCTCTATAATCAATGCAATGTAGCATTGGGACCCACCATCAGGAAAGACCCGGTCGGCACACTCATGTGCATGATGCCTTAGGTGATCCCCTCCCCAAGAGTTGTCCACCTTGTAATATCATATAGAAAGCTTTCAGAGCTTCTTGTTTATTACTAGTCTAATGAATTGTACCTTGGGAGGTTCATTTATGTGAAAGAGAGTCTTCCATGGGGCAGTGTATTAGATTAGTTGTATATAGAGATGAGCGAACACTAAAATGTCCGAGGTTCGAAATCCGATTCGAACAGCCGCACACTGTTCGGCTGTTCGAACGGATTTTGAACCCCATTATAGTCTATGGGGGGAAATGCTCGTTTCAGGGGTACGCAAAATTCGATAAAATGATACTTACCAAGTCCACGAGTGACGGTCGGGCTGGATTCCCCTTGAAGTCTTCTCCTGGCGCAGCGCCCCCGTGGTGTCTTCCGGCTGGAATTCACTCTGCCTAGGCATCGGGGCCTAGGCAGAGCCGACTGCGCATGCGCGGTCGTCTCTGCCTGGCCCGACGTCTGAGCATAGCTGACTGCGCATGCGAGGGCATGCCCGCGCATGCGCAGTTGGTTCTGCCTAGGCTGGATGCCTAGGCAGAGTGAATTCCAGCCGGAAGACACCGTGGGGACGCTGCACGGAGAAGACTTCTAAAGGTAAGAGAAGAACCAGCGTTGATTGGCAGAATGTATAGCATTCTGCCAATCAACGCTGGTTCTGCATCGAACCTTAAACTTCAAACAGCTAGTAGTGTTTGATTGAGTACGAGTATTTCGAATACCGTAGTATTCGATCGAACACCTACTCGATCAAACACTACTCGCTCATCTCTAGTTGTATACTCAGCTTACAAAGCATAGGCATACCTCCTGAGTGACACCGGATGGCAAACTGTGCCTCATGAGCTTCTGACTCTAGATAAGCCATACAGACCACCGTGTACAGGTAAATCAACAGTAAATAAGAATAATTAATATTATTAATTACAAAATAGACATAAACACATTTCAGGAGAATAATCAATCTTAGCATAGTCTTAGTTCTTTCTTTAGAATATTAGTGTCGTGATTATGCAAAGCAGCTGTAGATATAGCTGTAAATAATTCAACGTTCATAACCGAAATTAATTCAAAGCAAATTACTGATCGATTTTCATACAAATTAGACAGATGGCGGCAGGCATAATAATGACTACATACAACCGGTGGGTGTTGTACCATTGTGTACACAAAACCTTTCATCACTGCACAATTTCTTTACATTTGGTTGGACATTAGATGATTGGTACAATCATTTCAAAGGTCATTTGGGCAGTTAACATTAAGTTAATCCCATAGAGACATTTAATAGCGACTAATAATATTCAGGCGAGCAAAATAAAACCTACAATGAAATCTCTTTCTGAATGGCTGGGTATTAGCAACCTTGTGAGCTAGCGAGGAAAGTCTGGTAACCAGTAAAATGTGTTCTTGGCAGGACTCGGCTCTGCGGATAATGTCCTAAGTACGGTATTAAACCATGTACACCGTGCACCTGAAATAACACCAGCAGTCATATTTCAGCCTCCTCCCTATCCGCCATGATCCTAGCGATGAGCATAGCTATGCAAGAATCTCTTGATTTAACATCTTAATTTTACTTATTTATTTTTACAAATTACAAAAATGCTACCTTTTATATTACCTACAAAGTGGATGGGGTGCTGGATAATCCCACCCACACATTGCAGAAAAAAAATACGGAGTGGAAAAACTGCATTTTCAAAAACGCCAGCGTTTTTGAAAATCACAGTATTTCAATTTTACCTACGGAAATGCTGCCATTCTCCATATAGGTATAATAGAGGCAGAAGTGCAGCAGACGAAAACTGCAAAATTGCAATGACAAATCATGTGAAAAACCATGATGTATTTCCACTGCATTTTTTCCTGTAGTTCACTACGTGGGGCCTTAGCCTTAAGATTGGTCTCTGGTGTTTACTGCTTGTAAACACAGAATTATTTTGAAGGGAAGACAAGGTGGCTACAAAGTGAACAATTCTAAGGGAATTGCTAGCTGTGCAAATCCCTAGAGCTGCTGCTGAAACTAGAAAGAAGGGAAGACAGAGACAGTGAGTCCCAAACTTGACCCAGCCCCTGTCCCTACCTAGTCCCTACCTTGTTCACTGCCCTAGGTGGCAGGGGACAACTTAGCGGCAAAACCCTTATTATATACGTGATGACACAGAATGTAGACAAGACAAACAACACAGCAGAGGAGTCAGCAAGCCAAGGGTCAAAGCCAGAGAGACAAAGCAGTACACAATCGTAATCCAAAAGAGTAGTCACCAGGGAAGTCAAAGATCAGAGGTCAGTAATACAATAGTAGCAGAAAGAAGATCTTAGCAGGGACAAAGTCACTGTAGCCAGCAAACCTGTGTGTTCTGACAACCTGTGTATAGGAAGTCCAGGACCTGCCCCGGACTTGATTGATAGACAGGCTGTCAATCATATACACACAAGCGTAAAATTAACTATTTAATGGACAGAGGGAAACAAGGTGCAGGAGATGGGTGTGGTGGAAATTCAATTACAGAGGAGAGGTAATACAGCAATGTTCACACAGAGCAACAAAAAATTCTAAGCAAAGAATCAAACTGAACAAGGCTCCTGCGCTGCAGCGTGTGAGTGGACTGGTCTAATCAAAGTTGATCATAATTCAGCTTAGAGTGGCTGGAGACTACAACAGTAGATGAGTTTTCTGATGGATATTACTTGAGATCAGCACTTTGTAGTTTGCTATGTACAGTGAACATAAAAGCCGCAGAAGCTAAATGGTACAATAAAAGACAATAAAAAATATTATTATAATCTTAGCCAAAAATACATGCATTTCATAAAAAAAATGGAATGTCATGTCATAAATATTGATGATTCAAAATAGAGGGCTAAAATGCTAAAAAATGTAGCCAATAGATAAGAAGACATTGCGTATAAAATAAATATCTTTAACTGTTGCACAGAAAGTATTGACGTGAAAAAGCCAAAGGCATCGAATTAGAAAATGACTTGGTCCACAAAAATATCATCTCATGCCTAGAATGCAATAAAACAGATGTGTAACCTCCCAGTCTCTTGGCTAGATCTAGATAGCATAAAGAGTCATAATGCTTGGATACCACAAAAACTAGGACACATCTGAGCCCCATCCTCGAATACTGCTGGTGTTGGACAATGGCATGTTAGTAAAGTATAGAAATTGTAAGACATGACATGGGAGCTAAGTGAATACAATGTGCAGCTTTTCTGTGATAGTCTATGCTGTGGAGAACGAGGAGAATAAAAATGGGTGAGTTATTGGGGATTTAACAACAGATATAATTTTGGCAGAAGTGGTTTACTATCTAAGGGTGCATGCACACTACGTAACGCCGGGCGTGTATGAGAGCCGTACACGCCGGCGTTACAGCAGACTGCCGAACACTTCCCATTCACTTCAATGGGAGCGCTCGTAAACGCCGCTGATACGAGCGCTCCCATTGAAGTGAATGGGAAGTGTTCGGCAGTCTGCTGTAATGCCGGCGTGTACGGCTCTCATACACGCCCGGCGTTACGTAGTGTGCATGCACCGTAATGCGGACAGGGATCTCCTGAATCTTTTCCAGTACCAGATTTGGGGGAGAGAAGGATGGTCCTGATGAACTTAAGTGTACCCTTATTCTTAATTTTTGGGGAAATAAGCTACCTCTAAAAGGGTCTGGAGGAAACAGGTTACTATCCCAGCTTTCACCCATTTCTTCATTCTCAACACACGGGTGCTTGCAAAGCACCTGTGTGTTCTGGATCAGGATAAATAGCTGATGGCCCAATGAGCAGTCAACTGATAGTTATCTGAAGTGTATCACTCTCTTTAGTGATCAGAAATGACATGGTAATTGCTTTCCTATAAAAAAAAAAACAACACAAAATATCCTTTACTTGTATTTTAAAAAAAACTATAATTACCCATATCCTTCAAAAAGTCATGTGACCACTCCAGGGACACTTTCTGATAATCTGGTGATGTTCTGTTTCCGAAACAGAATGTCACTATCACTCTTTGCCCCTCCTATCCCCAGCAATACTTACCAAGCCTTCCTGTGTCCAGGAACAGCTCCTCCCTATCTTCTTGTCTTCAAGTATTGAGCAGAATAGATTAGCTAGGGAGACAGGGTAGGGTGTGAGGGGCTAGTAATGAGTGGGATCGCTAGTCTTAGTGAGACAGGGAGAGTGGGAGGGTCTAGGCTTAGTGAGACAGGGAGGGTGGGAGGGGCTAGGCTTAGTGAGACAAGGAGGGTTTTGTAACGGAGTGAGAAAGGAGGAGGGGCTGAGGGAGAGGGAGTTAGTGCAGCAGCTACACAGTAAGCTGAACAGCAAGAAGCTAACACTATGTAAACAAAGACAGAGAATGGCAGCAGCAACCAGAAACCCAGAAATTACTCCAAACACTGCTAAAGGTATATGGGTGTACTTATTAACCCATCACTAGCACTAACAGACCAAAAAAGATTTTTTGCCCTTTACCCCTTTAACCCCTATCCCTTCACCAGTAATTTATAGGATTACCATGAGATTATAGTTCTTATATGTACTGATACTATATTTTTTGCTAAAACTATTGGTAGAACCCAATGTATCCATAATACCGTATGCGCTGCTCACCTCTATACAGATATGCAGGTCACCAATACCTTTAGTTTTGGGTCATGCACTGGTCTTTTGGTTTCCACAGAAACAGTAATTTTGTATCTTAGATAGCCTTAATAATCCGAGTGAAAAATAATATCTCTGCGCTGTGGTTTTCTCGTTCTTTTTACTGCGCTCTATACCGGCATTGATCCATACGAAACTGCTATACATTGCTTCTAATTTCTTTTCTTGTACCCACTGAACTGGAAAAGGGAAAGGCTTTTTATTATTCTGACAAGCTTCTCTTTGTTCCTTTATTTAAGGAAAGTGCATTTTCTCTTGCTGCATTTACTAAATCTTGATGTCCAAGAAGTAAATGTAGATTTGTGGTCCAACTGCGCAGTAAATGCCACCGAAAACCAAACCCTAAATGGTGATGAATGTTAATGCAGATTTTACCGGTGACTTCATCCGGACGTCACCAGCATTATAGTACAATAAATCTTATCTCCGACCCTCTACTGTGCTTGAGAATTTTTGGCTGTTTCTTTCAATGTAGTTATTCATAAAATAATTTTCTTTTGAATGGAATGTAAGTTACCTCTCCATTATTGACTTTTTCTATGGCTGGGAGAAGACGAAGTATCGTATTTTCGCTCATTTGCATGAAATCTATGAAAAAAACTGCAATTACAGAAGTGTAATCATGTGAATATGGCAGATATAATGCTGCGGTGTGCAATTGTCACAGAGTGAGCACGGATTAGTCACCTTCATCTTTGCATATACTGGAAGAATATCTGTTCTTTCTATCTGCCTGCTTCTTCCATTCTTGTAGAATTTGGATAATAATCCAGTTTAGCATCAAATGTGTTATAGAGGTGAGGATATGCGTTCCCTATGGTTAAAAAAAATTCCAATAACATAGTAAATGAGGTTGAATGAAGATTCAGGTCCATCAAGTCCAATCTACAATGGTGACCAAGAGAGAAGGAAAAAAAAAAAAATTAGGCTGACACCGATTGCCATATGTCAAGGGAAAAAAATCATTTCCGACTCAGTATAAAACCCTGGATCAACTTGTCTTCACGAATATTTTAAAACCCATAACCTGTAATATCTTTCCTTTGAAGAAAGGCGTACAGGCCTTCTTGAACTTACGGATTGATTCCACCATCATTACATTTTGTGGTCATGAGCTCCGTATTCCTATAGCTCTTACAGTAAAGAATCATTGTCTATGGTCCTGGTGAAATGGTAAGCTTTAGTTAAGTTGTCCATAGACATTAGATAAAGATCCAAATTTTAGCACGAATGGTATGGTGGCCTCTGGACTCTTCCTCAAATAATAGATATTGGAGTAGAGAAGAATTTCCCAGTTGGATTACGACCTGATCAATCCTTTTGTTTTCAGAGGAACCAGGATACCAACAGGGGTAACTGGCATAGGTTTTCTCTCCTGTACCTATTAAAGGGAGATTGTTAACCCAACCCTGCAGATACAAAATATTACATACATATGGAGAAAAATGGCAATATCTTGGCAATAGAGATGAGCGAACAGTGTTCTATCGAACACATGTTCGATCGGATATCAGGGTGTTCGCCAGGTTCGAATCGAATCGAACACCGCGTGGTAAAGTGCGCCAAAATTCGATTCCCCTCCCACCTTCCCTGACGCCTTTTTTGCACCAATAACAGTGCAGGGGAGGTGGGACAGGAACTACGACACCGGGGGCATTGAAAAAAATTGGAAAAAGTCATTGGCTGCCGAAATCAGGTGACCTCCATTTTAGACGAATAGTGGATTTCAAATCCGGGTCATATGAGAATGTGAACTTTGTGACTATGAGACAGGGATAGCTGTACAGGCAGGGATAGCTAGGGATAACCTTTATTTAGGGGGGAATGTTATTAAAAATAACTTTTTGGGGCTCTATCGGGTGTGTAATTGTGATTTTTGTGAGATAAACTTTTTCCCATAGGGATGCACTGGCCAGCGCTGATTGGCCAGAGTACGGAACTCGACCAATCAGCGCTGGCTCTGCTGGAGGAGGCGGAGTCTAAGATCGCTCCACACCAGTCTCCATTCAGGTCCGACCTTAGACTCCGCCTCCTCCAGCAGAGCCAGCGCTGATTGGCCGAATTCCGTACTCTGGCCAATCAGCACTGGCTAATGCATCGTATTGGCGTGATGAAGCAGTGCTGAATGTGTGTGCTTAGCACACACATTCAGCTCTACTTCATCGGGCTAATAGAATGCATTGGCCAATCAGCGCTGGCCAATGCATTCTATTAGCTTGATGAAGCAGAGTGTGCACAAGGGTTCAAGCGCACCCTCGGCTCTGATGTAGCAGAGCCGAGGCTGCACAAGGGTTCAAGCGCACCCTCGGCTCTGATGTAGCAGAGCCGAGGCTGCACAAGGGTTCAAGCGCACCCTCGGCTCTGATGTAGCAGCACACATTCAGCACTGCTTCATCACGCCAATACAATGCATTAGCCAGTGCTGATTGGCCAGAGTACGGAATTCGGCCAATCAGCGCTGGCTCTGCTGGAGGAGGCGGAGTCTAAGGTCGGACCTGAATGGAGACTGGTGTGGAGCGATCGTAGACTCCGCCTCCTCCAGCAGAGCCAGCGCTGATTGGTCGAGTTCCGTACTCTGGCCAATCAGCGCTGGCCAATGCATTCTATTAGCGTGAACTGAGTTTGCACAGGGGTTCTAGTGCACCCTCGGCTCTGCTACATCAGATTGCTACATCTGATGTAGCAGTGCCGAGTGTGCATCAGATGTGTAGTTGAGCAAAACTGACTCAGCACTGCTAAGTCTCTGCATTCGCATAGGAATGCATTGGCCAGCCTTCGGCCAATCAGCGCTGGCTCTGCCGGAGGAGGCGGAGTCTAAGGTCGGACCTGAATGGAGACTGGTGTGGAGCGATCTTAGACTCCGCCTCCTCCAGCAGAGCCAGCGCTGATTGGTCGAGTTCCGTACTCTGGCCAATCAGCACTGGCCAATGCATTTCTATGGGGAAAAGTTAGCTTGCGAAAATCGCAAACTGACAGGGATTTCCATGAAATAAAGTGACTTTTATGCCCCCAGACATGCTTCCCCTGCTGTCCCAGTGTCATTCCAGGGTGTTGGTATCATTTCCTGGGGTGTCATAGTGGACTTGGTGACCCTCCAGACACGAATTTGGGTTTCCCCCTTAACGAGTATATGTTCCCCATAGACTATAATGGGGTTCGAAACCCATTCGAACACTCGAACAGTGAGCGGCTGTTCGAATCGAATTTCGAACCTCGAACATTTTAGTGTTCGCTCATCTCTACTTGGCAACAAAGGCAGTAACTAACAAGGGGAAAATGCCATTAGATCCAGTAGACACTAACCTATCTATCTGTAGCACTGGCTTGATAGGCTGCATTATGGTGACAGACTTCTTTTATGGATTCAAGCATGGCTGGCTGAACCTGCATGTGTATGAGGGGGTCAGGTGGAATTGTTGTCGGGTAAATGAGTATGGCCATGTTAATCTAATCTAGCCTTAACATTCCACGTTAAATCCTGTAAGGAAGTCTGGTCTTTGATGTATAACATTGAATGGGGTTTCCTCATCAAGACAACCCCACATTGAAGTTGTCCCAGCAAGCCGCCTATCATCATGGCTTCAGAAACCCCTGGTAGTCTGCTATTATAGCCTAGGAAGCAACTTTCTACCATGCATTACCCATCAGGACACCACTACCAATATGTATTTGAGGGGTATATATACATTATTGAGAAGGGACCTTGGTCCTTTATATATTCATCAAAAAACAAAAAGTAGCCCTTTATTTTAAGTATGTGGTATCAGTTGAGCAAGCCACCAGTTCAAGTTAAGAGACTTCCAAATTGAGGAGGGTGTTCCAGGCCATAGATATTGATGACCTATTCTAGAGATAGGTTTCTAGTATCAGGCATGTGAGAGTCCACCCATCGATGAGCTGTTTTCAGCCACTGATACACAGAGAATGGAGGAGGGAACAGACAGATGTTTCCTGTGTGATGGCCAAAGTAAGTCACTGCACCTTAAGTCCCATTCAGATGGATGGAAACTAATCTGCAGTACCTGATCTGACCACTGATTGGGCCACCGAGGGGGCCGCATTTTTCATGACCTAAGCCAGTCCAGGACAAGCTGTCCTGGACTGGCTTAGTGTCACCGTCTTGGCAGCCCGGCACGGGAAGCGAGCGGTGGATTGGTGGATTGGGGAGGCCCTGTGGACGCAGCGCTGCTCCACCGGCCTCCCCTCAAGCTCAGGCAGAGAGCAGGTCCTCTCCCTGCCTGCTCTCTGCCTGCTAACGCCGCCCCATGCGCTCCGCCCCGCCCTTCGCCCCTCCCCCTTCTCTCCACTCCGCCCCCTCCGCTTTCTGGGGGGCTTTCTGTCATCCGCCTCAGGCGGCATTAAAGCTAGGTTCACCCCTGATAGAGAGAACAGAGTTTTCTGCGTCCTGCTGATGGATGTCAGTCCTCCACCAATCTCATATTGCTGACCTATCCTTCGGCTAGGTCTTCAATATTTTTAGCCTAAAAAATCCCCTTAAGCAAGATTTGTCCTGTTAACCAGTAAGTCATCTTTGTGTGAGATTCTACATTATTGCAAGTGTATACTTTTCTTGTACAATTTGTCTCATTTCAGTGTAAAATTTCATAATTTACTTCTAGATTTTTAAGACTTTAATGGCACATATTCATTAATGATCATATTTTAAATGAGCCCCGGAGAAATGAAATCTGCTGTCAATTCCTTATCTTAAAAAGTCATATTTCATATTTATGAATGTGCTGACTCGGCGGTATAAGCATTTAGATGTAAATTAGACATGCACAAAAGATTATGTATTGATTGTACAACCCTTTGAAGGTTTGGCAGTAATAATAATGAGTTCACCAACTTCAGAACAACCAGAGTCCGTATTTTGCATTGCTTCAGATATGTCTTCTATGGAATCCCTGTAGTAAGTAACACCAATACTGCGCCTCACATCCCTTATAAACTTCATGATTTCTGTTCATAAAAGTCTTCTAGAAGTCATGGTAAATGGTTTTTATGGGATTCTTCATGCTATTATCTATGGAGTAATTACTTTCTCCCAGGTCTCCATGAGATCTACCAAGGCTCATAAATCATCAATACTCCTGTATTAATTGACAACCATTCTTATGTTCATTGAAAATGTTGACAGGTTGTTTCCCATCTGGCGCTCATTTTGCAACCATTAAATGACAGTTTTTGTTTACTTACATCTTTTTTTTTCTATCATTATCTGCCGTGGATCCACATGCTACAGATGTAGAAGTTTACCTTGACTTTCTGCAGTCTGTTACCTCGCTGTAGTGTGATAGCTAGAAGTATAACTGGAAACACCAAAAGCCATTGAACGAGTTGGGTTACCGGCATGTTAGGTGTTAAGTTAAACTTTGCTAAATCTGTATGTTCTGACTTATAGAGGACTCTTGGGGCACATGCGGTTTTATATAGCACTAGAAAGCCGACAGTGCCGACATAGCTCTTCACCATCAAAAGGGCGTTTCTGACAGTAAGTCAGGAACGCCCTTCCTCACAGTGGTGTCTATAGTAGAGATGAGCGAACAGTAAAATGTTCGAGGTTCGATATTCGTTTTGAGTAGCCCCTCAATATTTGACTACTCAAATCGAATATCGAACCCTATTATAGTCTATGGGGGAAAATGCTTGTTTCAGGGGTAGGCAACGTTCGATCAAATTATACTTACCAAGTCCACGAGTGAGGGTCGGGCTGGATCCTCCAAGAAGTCTTCTCCGTGCAGCGTCCCCACGGCATCTTCCAGCTCTGAATTCACTCTGCCAGGCATCGGGCCTGGGCAGAGCTGACTGCGCATGCCCGCACTACAAGGAGACATGTGCAGTCGGCTCTGCCCAGGCCCGATGTCTGGCAGATTGAATGAAGAGCCGGAAGACGCCGCGGGGAAGCTGCACGGAGAAGACTTCTAAAGGTAGGAGAAGAACCAGCGTTGATTGGCCGACTGTATAGCATTCGGCCAATCAATGCTGGTTCTGCATCGGACTTTTACATTCGAATAGTGAGTGGTACTCGAGTACGAGTATTTCAAATACCGTAGTATTCGATCGAATACCTACTCGATCAAATACTACTCGCTCATCTCTATAGTCTATAGCGCTGTACTGTGAGAGCAGTGAGGAACGCCTCCCTACTCTCCTGAAAGCACTTGTCCATAGACGAGTACTGGGGGGGGGGGGGGCGTTTCTCACCGCTCAGCATCATCCCTGCCCTGGGCGGAAAGGAACGCCCCTCTCACAATACAGTGCCATAGATGCTGCTGTGAAGAAGAGCATTCCGGACTGACTGTCAGAAACGCCCTTCTGACACTGAAGAGCTACGGTAATGGTACCGGTAGCTCTTCACCGGGGGCACAAAATGTGAAAGCCGATAGTGCACTCAATTCAGCGCACTACCGGCCTTCTAGAGGTGTATTACACTGCATGTGCCCCAGATGGTGAAAGGTCCTCTTTAAAACATATGTACAAATTTATAAGAAATCTAAATATGCTGTATACACATATTTACAAATGTCTATATTATTCCAATTCTAATGGGGAGGAGCGGTGGTCCTGACCAATATTATTGTCCCTATGAGGAGTATGTGTTGGGACCTCACTCCAAGCTAGCACATTAATTCAGGAAGACACAGCTTAATAACGTGACAATGGGCTGCATGTGTACATTCTGACTTAAAGGAGTTGTCCAAGGAGTTTAAAGTTTACTTACTTTCTCTAGGGATTTTTTGAAGTGGGACCTTGAGGTCCTAAGCTGGTTTGGGGCTAATTTTTATTACATTCTTCCTCCTAAATCATCTCTTGTTTCGCAAGTACTTACCTAGACTATTGAGGGTGGGGAATATTATATTCTTCAATCCCCCATAATGGAGGTAACTGTGAAAACGGGAGATGAGAGAAGACGCCTTATTCAAGTGACCATGTCCAGCTAGAGAACATCCTCAGAGGAAGGAAGAAAAATTACAAATGTAATATCTTGGCCAACTCCTTTCCCAAAAAATACATTCTTGCTTTCTTATGATCGTTTTATTGTAATTTGATTACTTTGTAACTGAAATCTCCTTAGTACCACTAATAACACTGAGAGTCAATGCTGGCGCACTATAAGTGTAGTATCTCTTTAAAAAGCAATCTTTTAAAAAAGCAAAGGCGCAGCATGACCCTTATTAACCGAAGTACATTGTAATTTATTCTTACAGTTTAGATGTTCAGCTTTGCATTGTCTTTTGCTGGATTCATGAAGCTGTTTATTTTCCACTTTGCTTAGCTCACTGAAAATGGACTGATCAATGATCGGCTTATTAGTACCTGTAATAGCTGCGCTGCCGCTCCAAGCCATTCTTTGATGCTGTGCTCAGCATTAATGCGACGCTTTGTGCTAGTAACCCACTATGTGATGAAGTAGTCCCTATCCCACAAGGCTTATAACATAAGTGAAACAAGAATGATTTCAGAAACCAAGCCAGCAAAACAAAGCTAGTAAGATTAGGTGTAAAGATACAAAGGGGACATTGGAGAGTCTGCTAGTGTTGGCCAGCACTTGTTACTGAGCACTCATTATATATATCATTATATATGGCAGGATCATTCCTTAGGGACAGATATTATGTCCTGAAAAATAGACCGAAGATGATAAAACATAGTGTAATATATATATATATATATATATATATATATATATATATATATATATATATGTTATCAATGCAATATATATATATATTTTTTTTTTCGTTTTAAACTGAGGTCTTATGGATATTATGTGGCTGTAATAACCTGCAGCCAATAGACATATTTAGAGGTAATGTATTGCAAATTTGAAGTCCACTTGTGTAAAGGAATAGTTAAATACATCTGTTTTCCTACAGACACAGCGCCACACCAGTCTGTCCATTGTGTCTGGTATTGCAGGTCAGCTCTATTGCATTGGAGTAAATAAGATGTAATACAACACACAACCAGTGGACTGGTATGGCACTGCTTTTGGAAGTGGGAAACAATGTACGGTTTTTAAAGTCTTTATTTAAGTCTACATTAGGCTCCAGGTATGTGGGCAAATATAATCTGAAAAGTCCTGACCATATGTTGTCAATATGATGGAAGACTCTTTGCATCATAGTGATCTATGACTCCTTGGGGCTCCACTGTCCCACCAAGGGGTTAGGCAGCCGGCCGCTGGCCACGTCCATCCATTCCTATCGAGCGAGGTATTCCAAACTAGAGTTTCGATTACTATTCACTCATCTCTAGTTCTTATCACTCTCTGCATTCACTAATTCTGTCCAAACAGAAGTCTATAGACAGACTGATTAGTTTACAGTGAAGTCTATGGAAAGGGAAGGAGGGCAAACAAGACCGAAATCAGAGTGAGACATGAGATCATCTACAGCATCTAATGAGTCATTGTTCTCACATCAGAACTCTGTTGTATTTTATGTAGTACATAGGGATCTCCTGATGTTTCTGCTGTCTCTCTATCTCCAGAACCTGCCCTTTATCCTCTCTCTTTCCATAGACTCCTATTGCCTGATGATTTATGGAGTTTTCAGGAAGTTTTTATTTTTTGCAGCCTGGACTGAGGTGCTGTACTACATAGTGTATGCAGCCATCTGCTTCCAGCACCATACACTGTATAGTATGGGGATTGAATGCAGTCCCAAACAGTTGATCCATAGCTGTACATATGACCTCTCCTAAGGATAATCCATACAAAAAAATCCCTAATAACCTGTTTATTTCTGAACAGACTACTGTGTACAGATTTGATCTGGGGTAAATAAGTGAATAACATGGGCACATTTCTTTAATAAAATATATTACATAGTTTACTATTATCACTCACACTATTGACTTATGATGTAAGCAATGCTTTTATTATTTCCATGCTTTACATTGCAGATTTTTTTCAGGTTAGTTGCTTACTCGTATTTAGAGCTAATTTCCATCTTAACAAATAAGGAATAAGTGTAATTTACGATTAACTAAAGTACTAGAAGACTAACAAGTAAATGCTGCACTTGCACTGTCAAATCAATATACCAATCCCTGATAAAGGAACATTCTGCAGATCGTTGGTGAAGAGATTGCACAGGAATATCCATAGGCTGCTCATGTCTGTTTTGTAGGATCCTTGAACTGGCGTACAGACTCTTAGGAGAAGTTGCAATAGATAAAACTGGAATTATCAGAATTATTGCAACTGGACTGACAACCAGTCCGCCAACAAGCTACAGGCTTGACTGCGTACAATATGCTCTATAAAGCAGCTTGGAAACTACTGCTAGGATCCTAGGCTCGCCCCGGACAAATCTAATTCCCTGAACAGCCCTGTGTTATTTAAGAACATCTGTAGATAGCTGAGAAATACCAAATTTAGAATAAAATGTTTTACTTTAGAGCTTTTGTGTCAATAGTGAATAGGGAATGAACACTTTCTAGATCCGCATTCCACAATTCTTCAGCTGATGCATTGCAGTACTGGACGCCGTATGTGTCTTTCATCAGGGAAATGCTGAGCTAACCTGTACTACATCTGTATTATGTGTGGAGAGATAGTGAGTCATGGGATAGAATTAATGCAGTATCAGAGTCCATAAATCTGAAGAGTAGACATGATACCGATAATGGGGGATCACTTATGAGAATATCACAGCTACAGCTTTTTCTCTTCTTTCTTCTGCTGCTGTTGCATTAATACGGCCTCTTACATACTGCAGTAAGCACTGTGTCACACTCTATAGTATATATGTGTTCTTTATACTGTGAAAAAACTATAAAATATAATGTGTGTCATAATACATCCCATTACTGAGATGTAATGTGATCCTATAGATACTCTGGCTGCCATTATACAGGGTCTATGTATACAGATACAATGGTCACTGATGTTGCAGGTCACCTCTCAGGATAAGCTGCCTTGTACGTGTGCATGATGAACAAATATATATATATATATATATATATATATATATATATATATATATATATATACACACACACACACATATATGTTGTAGGGAAGGTAGCTCGGTAGCAGCAATGATGTGGACTCAACCAATCGGAGACAGGAACACAAAATCTGTAGCAAACAGGTTTATTTAGAAAAAACAGTAAAATGAATAAACCTTTACTTCAGATACAAAATAAGCAAAATAAAACACAGCCTTTACTTCAGGCAAAATTGTGCAAAAAAACCCTGCTCGTCTGAGCACTAACTAAACAATAAGTAGTAACAGTACGGGTGGCTTACTACCAGCCACACAAATCAACACATAGAGCTCAATACTGTCTTACCAGACTGACAGTGTCAGGACAGATCCAGGCGCCTCCTCTCACACCCTGGATTTGCCCTGAAGTGCAGGCACATAATGGAGACATTATACAGCAGAACTGAACAGTGTGGGTGGTGTGCAAACACCAATCAGAAGCAACAGTAGCATCTATATGTATATGTGTGTGTGCGTGTGTCTCTATGCATCTTCTCTCCTACTCTGTTTCATCCCTCCCCTCTCCATAGACTTCTACAGGCAATATATATACCGTGATGAATTGAGAGTATACCATTGGTGCATTAGGCAGGGGACATGGAGAAGATCCTGATAAGTGGTGAAAGTTTTCTTTTTTTGCAATCAGATATAATTGCAAGATGTTTTTAACCACTTATACTATCGATTTATGGTTGAAGGACCCCCTATATATTGTATGCCTGAGTTAGGTTAACAAGAAGAATTCAAGGAGCACTTACAATATTTGCAGGAGCTGCACCCAAATTACCAAAAGACTCTGGGCTATGGGATATATTTGTTAGCTCTGCATTACACTACTGCTCTATTTAGAAGGGCTACAAAAGCGGAGAATTTTACACTTGAAAGGTATAAAGGGAATTTAGAATTTTTCCCTATACACTATTTCATATATATTTTTTCTCCCATTCATTTACCTATTACGTTAACCAGTGCTTTCTGATAGGAGGGATTTGGTATGGATACATTACACCATAGTGTCCCCCTTTATAAAGTGAATTATGGGATACTGTATATTCATGGACATATTCCGTCCTGAGGAAGTGTTCTTTTTTTATCAACTCATTTATACTTCTTACTTTCCATTCGCCCTATTTACTGTACATGTGCAACCTGTAATTTCTAGTCATTTCCACCCAGCAGAAGTGGAGCAGAATGAGTTTAGACTAATGGTGGTTTTAGTATTAGGTTTAATGAGTTTGCTTCCTTCTAAAACGTAAAGTAGACCGCATGTGTAAGGAACCAGGTCACACTTTGGCTCTCATTAGACATGGCCTACTGCAGTTTCAAGACAGAAATTGCGCACCGCATATAACCTCCCACTGTAACGTTTTCTTCATTGACCTTATAGCGAGAATATTAGAGGATTAGACAGAACGTGTGACCCTATGATATCCATTTCACATATCACCATAAATAGGCTAATTAGTCCAGTGTTTTCTGTACTTTTAATGTGATTCCGGTAAAATATGGTCATTCCATGAAGGGGTAATGGTGCAGCATTGTGCCGTATTGTCTTCCCATTTAAGGATGTATTCACACAGAGCAATTTGGTCAGGCAAATACAATATGCTTCAGAAATTTGGAGCATAAAAAAAGAGTTCCAAAATCCGCTCCTCATTCATTTTCAGGACATGTCTTCCCTCTGCCTCCCACTCAAATGAAAGGGAGACCAAAACAGAAAGTATTATAATAGAAGATAACACCTCTACAGATAACACTATGTAACATTGTATCAACTACTGACAATAGATAAAGTCACAGCTTATCTCCTCCTAGACAATTCTCCCATAGATCTCAATGAGTTGGTGCCAGTCTTTTCTCCAATGGACCTCAATGAGTTGATGCCAGTCTATTACAGCCTATGGCATTAGGTCTGCCCATGTTATGTTGTTAACAGAGAAGAGGAGTAGCTCAGTGCCTAGATTCACATATCTTTTCTGGTATTTATCCTGATGGTGCAGTGGATAATCTCCTGTATTTCTCTGCAAAATATGTAGCATATATATTTGTATCCAAAACAATGTTTGCTTTTTTTTTTTTTTGGATTATGCCAAGAAATCAACTTCTATTGTTTAAAGAAAGTGACCAAAATTGTGTTTACCTTTCCTTTTGGCTCGCCATGTCCAGACATGTGTGTAACTATATGGTTAGCTTTTCAAGACAATATTGTTTTGTGATATTTTATAACAATTCTTAATATTAGCACCACCTAGTGGTTGTGCTGTGCGTTGCAGCCATACAAGGGTGTTGGTAGTGTCGGCGGCTTTCAGGATAATGGGCTGTTGAATTTCTGTGATGACAGGTCCACAGTTTTTCGGTTCTGTGTCTTAAGGAGTTGCCGGGACAGTATCGGAATTGCATCTTTATAGGTGGCTACAACAGCGCGGCCAAAGGACATCGCCATAACCATCAGCCTGTAATTTGTGGATGGATTAGCAGGCATCCCTGTCTTTATAGGATTATAGTGATGTAGTCTTTTGATAGATTGACATAAAAACTGTTACTTTTCGCTATTTTTAAGAACACAATGTTGTACAGCAGAGCGAATTCCATCAGTTCACTTATTGATATACAGAAAAACACAGGTTATAAGGAATAAATCCATTTCTTAAATGATGTGGAACAAATTCTTGAGAGGGTTACGAATGTAGAATATGTATGTTGGAGTAATTTTACCTAAAAACCATAAATAACACAATGAGACAGATTTAATAATCTAGATAAGCCAGAATTTCGGCTCATTTTGCACCAATCCAGCGGGCTGTGAGCTACAGTATATGTGGCAAAAAGGGGCTTAAGGGGTAAATGTTGTTTCAATTATTTTTGCCATATATTTTATCAGAGGAAAATGTTTCTCTCCTGACTGTGAAACTGCTCAATTCACTGCCAGATCCGAATTCCATGAAAACTCAGATTACATAGAGGTCTATGGAGAGGATAAGAGGAAGGGGGAGAAAACAAGTGAGTGAGAGGCAAGCACAGTCACATGTTGCTACAGATATAAGCAACATTTATAGCCATTTTCTAGCAGATTTTGGTAGTTCAGAGCAGTATAGATATAAGCTCTGGTGAGATAGAAGATCTTACTATATTTGCTCCAAGGTATCTTATCTTTGGTGGCCTTGTCATATTCTTTATAGGGCCAAGATTCTTGGGCAGGATATGTGTCATATGTCTTCTGCTGTTAACTTAATAAAATATATTGATATTCATCAGAACTAGGTGTACAAAGATCATTATTGCCTGCTCGAAGTGTCTTTCTTCTTCCTGTCCCCTCTCCATAGACCTCTGTGAACTGCAACTTGTCTATAGGAAGGACAGTGAAATGAAGAGTTTAGCCGGCAGGAAAAGAACTGATAACAGGACATAGAAGTCTTTTCCTATGAAAGTTTCTCTTTAGAGTCTCTTTAGAACTGTCTAGACTAAGTCAACCCCATCCGAAAATTAGAAAGGATCGGTAAATCTGCCCCAATGACTTTGGTCAAAAATGACCTTGGCTTTACTACACCAGACAACCATCGCTCCACTATGTCCATTAAACATATTCTAAACCGGTTTATTCCTTGAGAACGCAGCTTAGTAAGAAGTGATATCATATAAAGCGTCTCCTTTAAGAGTCCGCCAGTGCCGCCTAACCTACATGAATTGTGCATTAGTAACCTGAAGAGCCGGGTTGGTGGCTATAAATAACAGCGAGGTTTAATGAATACAGAGAGATGTATGATAACACTGTCATCACTGACTAAATCTGGGCCTCGCTGCTCCCCAGAGTGTGTGTGTGCTGTTCTGTGAATGACTTGATTCATGAACGTCTATACTGTAAATGGCACATCCCCGTATGGCTGCCTGCAAAGAAATTACATTATTAGAAATGTGTTATTCACTACATTTTTGTCATCCTAGGCATACCTATCAATGGATTGTATTTGGGCAGGTCATGCTGTGCACATGCGGTGAAATCTCAATGGAAGAGTAATATACAGTACAGCTAGCTGTGTCTTATATACTGTATCTATATAGATTTATATACAGGAAGATCACTAGGGTATATGGCAATTGTCTATCAATAATTTGTGTGGTTATTATAAACAGACCTTGGCTATAAATCAGTCTTAGAGTGTTTGTAGGAATCTGTCAGTAAGTGTCTAAGTTCTCTGCAGCGCCACCACAGGGCAAATGAAGCATTACACAATGTCCGCCAATATCAATAGGTTGTCTGTATGATGCAGGACAGAATGGATCCTCCAGAACGAGAAACTCTCTATACTGGTGAATAGATGAGGAAGAATTCCCTTATAGAGTTCTAAATGGGACAAACACATTCAAAGTGTGACTTTGGGGACCTGAAGTCTAGAAAGAGAAGGAACTTAATCTAGTTTTCTTTTTATTCTATCCTTTTGCTCTTTTGTCTCATGTTTTTTGTTACTATTTGTTACTATACTATTCTTCTAATTCTGGGTATGAGGTATCCTCATGTCTCATCCAGTTCTCTTTTTATTCTATCCATTTGCTCTTTTGTTTCTTGATTTTTATATTATTATTATTATTATTATTATTATTATTATTATTATTATTATTATTATTATTATCATATTTATTATTATTATTATTTTAATATTTTGTTATTATTTAACTATTTATGACTGTATGTTTTTTTTCTAATTCTGAGCATCCTCATGTCCCAAATGCAGTTTTCCACAGCTCTTCTTTCCCGCAATATATGGATGAGATTAATGAAATCTTATTCACTTTGCTGGTTCTGTAAAACACTGCATTTCACTACGAGAGGTCTTAGCCTTAAAGAGGGAACAGTCTCACTGCACTCGTACAAATAGGTTGTGTTTTTAGGATCCACTATACAGTATATGTAACATGAGAAGTTACCATCATCTCATCGTTCTGTTCTTCTGCAGAACCTCTTTAGAGCGGATCAGTCAAGGTTCCTGACATGGTTGTTATAGTAAATATATGTAATAATATATTCCTAACCATTTTTAGTATTTGTTATTCCTTCAATAATGAAATTATTTAATTGACAAGTGGGTGTTACCATTCCTTTTATAAAAGGGGCGTGTCTCCGTACAGTCTATGTCAGCATTACATGATTGGTCAGTTCCTGACTGTGTAGGGAAACACTCCCCATTGTCAATTTTGTCATAAATTTCATTTGACCAGCACAAGGCAGAGTTATAGGATAAGATGTCCTAGAATTGTTATTTTATTGGGAATACATTAATTTACTAAAGCAGACATGTCAGGAGAGATGACGGGTTCTCTTTAGGCCAACCATACAGTTTTGGGTTCTTCATTATACCTGGAGCCATGCTGGTCTAATTGTCTGGAACCCTGAGAGTCTGTTCACACGAAATTGTTTGGCAGCGGATTTTGATGCGGAATCCGCTTCTTTTTTTCTGACGCGGAACCGCTTCTTTTTTCTGACGCGGAATCCGCTTCTTTTTTCTGACGCGGAATCCGCTTCTTTTTTTCTGACGCGGAATCCGCTTCTTTTTTCTGACGCGGAATCCGCTTCTTTTTTCTGACGCGGAATCCACTTCTTTTTTCTGACGCGGAATCCGCTTCTTTTTTTCTGACGCGGTATCCGCTTCTTTTTTCTGACGCGGAATCCGCTTCTTTTTTCTGACGCGGAATCCGCTTCTTTTTTCTGACGCGGAATCCGCTTCTTTTTTCTGACGCGGAATCCGCTTCTTTTTTCTGACGCGGAATCCGCTTCTTTTTTCTGCCAGCTAGTAGCAGAAAAAAGAAGCGAGTTGCCCTATCTTGCTGCGGATTCCGCGGCCGACTCAGCCACGGTGTCTCCCTCTCAATTCATTCGGGCCTAATCCGGAGCGGAATACTGCGACGGAATGCTGGTGCACTTCACTGGCATTCAGTCGCAGTTAGCCGCGCGGTATGTTCACATTCGGAAGCCATTTTCCGCCGTGTTAACATACCCTTAATCAACCATTTATTGTATTTTACTGCCCCTTTAAGCAATGAATGACTAGTGGGCCCCCAGATTCCAGCATGCTGACAGGCTCCTCATCTGTAATAACATGACTGCGGTAATTGAATGATGTATCAGAAGTAGTCGGGTGTATTTGTAACCTTTTTTAATATAATAATGAATGAGATGGTAAAGAGCTATTAGACCACATGTATCCGTAATTACAGTTCAGTCATCTAATACAGGGAAGGCATTTTCATGTGAATACGCTCCCATAATTAATGTCCTTAATATCAATCTTCAGAGTATTATGAAGTCTTGAACTTGTAGTTAATGTAGAAATCTGTTGAAACAGCATTCACTGGCAGACTCATTGTATTAGGTGGGGGCTGGATGCAAAGGATCATATTAACTAATTGTGTTCCGGACAAAATTATGGACTGGGTGATAGAAGTGCGAATGTGTTTTGGATAATCAGATTTTTTAGTGCTAGGTATAACCTCGTACACACAACTGAATGACGAATATGGTGACCGATATGTAATCTCTACTACTTGTGCTCTGATTTTTCTTTTAAATCTGCTTTTTTATTGATGCACGCATAGTTTAGCTGTCACCATTTTGATGTTTTTCCTCCATCTGGTGTAAATGCCATAATCCCATAAAAGTACCCGCATAGAGAAATATCAGTACCTATTAGCCTAGGGACACACAGCGACTTCGGAAGTGACTCCTACCCTGGGTTGCCCTGTCACCTACACTCATAATAGTGAATGTAGTCGCATTAGCACCCCAAGGGTGCCTGTGCAAAAAAAAAATTGAGCAAGGTCTGTTCCTTGCCTGCAAGTGATTATCAACTTGTACTGTGTGAGTACTTAGCGGTATAAGACTCTGTTCACATCTGCGCTCCATACAGGAATATCGTTCCCCTCTCCACGTGATGAATGTGAACCGGGCCTAAAGGGGTTGTGCAATATTAGAAAAACATGACACTTTCTTCTAGAAACATCACCAAGCCTATCCATGGGATGCATCTGGTATTAAAGTGAATGGAGCGGAGTTGCAATAACACAAACAACCTGTGGACAGGCGTGGTGCTGTTTCTGGAAGAAAGTGTCATATATTCCTATTCTGGACATCTTCATATCTCATCCAGTTTTCTCTTTATTCTTTTTAAACATTTTGTTGTTATTTGACTGTTTGTTGGTGTAACACTTCTTTTTCTAATTCTTGGCATCCTCATGTCTCATTCAGTTTTCTTCCTATATGCATTTGTCACTTGTAAGCCCTTGTTCACATCAGCGTTTGGATAGGGACCCCTCCCCCCCCCGAATGGAATACAAACGCAATTGCAAGCGGTATGCAGTAAAAGCACACGGACCCCATAGACTATAATGGGGTCTGTGTGCTTGTCGTGCGCTGCCCGCATGAATCATGCGAGCAGGAAATTAGATTGTGAACTACTTTACTGTCCACATATTCCCTGCAGAGATCTGGCGGTAAGCACATGGACCCCATTATAGTCTATGGGGTCCGTGTGCTTTTACTGCACACTGCTTGTACTTGCATTTGGTATTCTGCTCGGAGGCTTCTCATGCGGACTCCCCCGGACGGAATCCAAACGCTGATGTGAACGAGGGGGTAGACTAAAGATTGTGGTTGCATTCTTGGGGTCACAATGAGTATTATCAGTTTCTAATTCAGTATTGCTGTGACGGTCAATATAATAAAGCAACAAAAAGCTCTATTTTCCATCGATTTCTCCCAAATGTCACCACACAGCTAACTGAGCTCTGCTACATCTGCATCTTCTGTTTTAGTTATCGCCTTAGAAGTCAAGCTGACTTTGGGGTGCCTTTTATAGGTTTAGATGATTTTAACTATGTTTATTCATATTTATGGGTACAAATAAAGTTAATGATTATACAGCGGATTGCCTGTCCCATACTGTACCATTAAATATAACTGCAATGTTGCGAGCCAGGAACAAAAACATGTGTTAAAGCCTTTGAACAGCTGTGCCAAGCAGCTCGAATAGTTCAGAAACCTTGCTTACTATCCTTGTTATTTCCTCGGTGTCCAAGTATTTTTCAGTCTTACATATGCTTATCGTAGCTTTTCTTCTCTGCGTGCGCCTTGTAATGAAGCCGGGGGTAGAGCGAGCTGTCGGTAAGTGATTCCTTATCTGAAACATTCTGGGTACATTGTTTCGGCACTTTGATATCCCAAGGAAACTGTTTCTCGTGACCTTTTTTTTTGGCGATACAATCAATAAATATATATTGGTCTCATTATTATAGCAACAATGCGCATCCGATAGCAATCGCCGAACAACCTGGCTTTTATTGTGAAAATTCCCTGCAGACGTGGGTTATGAATATTTTACAATTTTTGGGAAATATATGGAGGAATAATAGTGTAACCTGCTGAACATACAGATATTATTCTAATGTCTGCTCCGCTGCCATGAGCATCTATACCCATTATTTACTAAGTAATGTAGATTTTGTGTGTCCGTGTATCTGTCTATCTATCCATCTATACGCTATAGCGCTCAGGTTGCCCAGCAGCTACTTGTCTTCCAATTCCGTTAATACGATCACGTTGCAGCTCTAGGTGATACCGCCTTGTTTTAGGATTTCCAAAAAGTACATTTAAGATTAAAAAAAATAACATCGATAACAAATGACACCTATTGTATGTGCTAAGTGTGTAATAAGAGGGAGACAATGTGTAACCAGTAGCGATAAACATTGATGTTTCATAAAATGTGTCAGAGAATAGAATAGCTAGAGATTGTTACATAGTATACAGGATTCTAGTTTATGGAAAATGCTATATGGTAATGTGGTTGTCTATTATTTGTATATTTGATGGTTATAATGGTATTATTTGTATAATTGATGGTTATAATGGTATTATTTGTATATATGTATGGGTATAATGGTATTATTTGTATATATGTATGGGTATAATGGTATTATTTGTATATATGTATGGGTATAATGGTATTATTTGTATATATGTATGGGTATAATGGTATTATTTGTATATATGTATGGGTATAATGGTATTATTTGTATATATGGATGGATGTTAGGGTATTATTTGTATATATGTATGTGTATAATGGTATTATTTATATATGTATGGTTATATTGGTATTATTTGTATATTTGTATGGTTATTAGGGTATTATTTGTATATATGTATGGGTATAAATGTATTATTTGTATATATGGATGGGTATAATGGTATTATTTATATATGTATGGTTATATTGGTATTATTTGTATATATGTATGGTTATAAATGGTATTATTTGTATATATGTATGGTTATAAATGGTATTATTTGTATATATGGATGGGTATAATGGTATTATTTATATATGTATGGTTATATTGGTATTATTTGTATATATGGATGGTTATAATGGTATTATTTGTATATATGGATGGTTATAATGGTATTATTTATATATATGGATGGTTGTTAGGGTATTATTTGTATATGTATGGTTATAATAGTATTATATGTATATATGTATGGTTATAATGTTATTATTTATATATATATGTATGGGTATAATGGTATTATTTATATATATGTATGGTTATAATAGTATTATATGTATATATGTATGGTTATAATGTTATTATTTATATATATGTATGGGTATAATGGTATTATTTATATATATGTATGGTTATAATGGTATTATTTGTGTATATGTATGGTTATAATGGTATTATTTATATATATGTATGGTTATAATAGTATTATTTATATATGTATGGTTATAATGGTATTATTTCTGTATATGTATGGTTATAATGGTATTGTTTATGTATATGTATGGTTATAATGGTATTATTTATGTATATGTATGGTTATAATGGTATTATTTATATATGTATGGTTGTTACGGTATTATTTGTATATATGTATGGTTATAATAGTATTATTTGTGTATATATATATATATATATATATATATATATATATATATCGTTATAATGGTGTTATTTGTATATATGTATGGTTGTTACGGTATTATTTGTATATATGTATGGTTATAATAGTATTATTTGTGTATATATATATATATATATATATATATATATATATCGTTATAATGGTGTTATTTGTATATATGTATGGTTGTTACGGTATTATTTGTATATGTGTATGGTTATAATGGTATTATTTGTATATATGTAGTGTTGTTATGGTACAGTATGATATATCGTTATTGTACCCTCTAATTGGAGGTTGTAATGTTACATATCATTGGCCCTTAGCCCTTTACACATTGGCTTTGGTGTGTAGGTTCTTATTCACACTCTGTGGGCAGAGAGGTAGGTTATTGTCTGGGCTCCAATACATAAGAAACAAGGCATCGCACGGCATACAGGAATTTCTTAAAGCTTTATTTCATATCTTGACTTAATACAAAGCATAAGAAAATCATATATAATACAATTATACTAAAGCCCCTGAGCGGCCACCAGGTTTAGAGGAGGGTTTTTCTTATTCTTTGTGTTGTACAAGCCTTTATTTAAAGCCAAGATATGAAGTAAAGCTGTAAGACTTTCTCTATGACTTCCTTGCCTGCTGACTTCTACCTGTTTTTCTTACTTGCCTGGAATATGTGGATGGAGAACTTCTACAGTCCATGGAGTTTTCGGGGGAGCTGCAAACACTTGTTTTATTCCCTATATATATTGTTCCAATAAATCTATCTTAAAAAAGCAGTGCTCCAAATCTAGAAGAAAAAGCACATACATTATTAGACAATTTGTGCAGCGTTTCAGCTCTTCAATAGACATTTTTTTCAAACTTCAAAAGGGACTTGAAAAGGCTTCACTGAAAGCAGAAAGTTACAGAATTGGACGATTTTTCATCTATTTATTTATTTGGAGTGGTAGCTGTTCAGACTTCAATATATGCAATGGAATGGAGCATCAGATCTATTTATTCTGTCTATTTATCTGTATATCTAATATCTCTATCTATCTCCTATCTATCTATCTATCTATCTATCTATCTCCTATGTATCTATCTATCTATCTATCTATCTATCTAATATCTATCTATCTATTTATCTAATATCTATCTATCTATCTATCTATCTATCTATCTATCTATTTTATCTGTCTCTATCTCCTATCTATCTATCTATCTATCTATCTATCTATTTATCTAATATCTATCTATCTATCTATCTATCTATCTATCTATCTAATATCTATCTATCTATTTATCTAATATCTATCTATCTATCTATCTATCTATCTATTTTATCTGTCTCTATCTCCTATCTATCTATCTATCTATCTATCTATCTATCTATCTATCTATTTATCTATCTCTCTTGTCTATCTGATTATCTATAATCTATCTATCTATCTATCTATCTATCTATCTATCTATCTTCTATCTATCTATCTATCTATCTATCTATCTATCTATCTATCTCCTATCTCTCCTATCTATCTATCTCCTATCTATCTATCTATCTATCTATCTATCTATCTATCTATCTATCTATCTCTCCTATCTATCTATCTATCTATCTATCTATCTATCTATCTATCTCCTATCTATCTATCTCTCCTATCTATCTATCTCCTATCTATCTATCTATCTATCTATCTATCTATCTATCTATCTATCTATCTCTCCTATCTATCTATCTATCTATCTATCTATCTATCTATCTATCTATCTATCTCCTATCTATCTATCTCTCCTATCTATCTATCTCCTATCTATCTATCTATCTATCTATCTATCTATCTATCTATCTATCTATCTATCTATCTATCATACCTAATCCATGTACTGTATAACTAGCATATGTCTATATTCATTTCATTTGGTTACAGTAGCACAAAATTTATGACCTGAATTTTTCATGTGTAAATATTTTTCTGTATTCATACAGTCTAGACATGATAAATTACTTTGAAAATAAGTCAGCTGGGACTGCATTTCTTATTAAGCTTGTCGGAGAATGGAATGACACAATGTGGAGAGAGCGGCCAAATCTCGACAGTTTACTATGCTGATCTGTTAAATCCTTCTCAAAACCTTTCTTCGATTATGCCACTCACATACAATGTAAACAGCTGATTGAATATAGACTGCGTATATCCACTGAGTCCCGTGCAGACAGGATCCCATTTTAGTTTCGGTATGACAGCAATGGAGGCACAA
Source organism: Leptodactylus fuscus (assembly GCF_031893055.1). Lineage (NCBI taxonomy): Eukaryota > Metazoa > Chordata > Amphibia > Anura > Leptodactylidae > Leptodactylus > Leptodactylus fuscus. The sequence goes on from NC_134275.1 coordinate 74,205,031, forward strand.
TGTGATATGCTAATACGGTAGATGCATGGAGTGAGCTAATATTTATCTTGCTACTTTTGTAGCTAATCTTTGTAGATTTTAATTAATCTGGATATATTAATTTTGCTCAATCTCTTTTGATTGTTTCATTTGCTTGTTTACCCTTTCATGTCATTTGCAAAGAATGTTATGTTTTTACATTTCTAGTTTAGATCTGTATGTACATACTAGATCCAGCTCTGAGAAATGTAAAGGGTCAATGCCTGCTATTATTTGACATTAAATATACAGTAGGGATGTTGAAGAGAAATCAAAATGCATCCCCAGCCCCCGGGTTATGGGAGTTTTTTCTGAAATCTTGGACACCTCTTTTGTTCTATAAGCACTGTTATTGTCATACACCCTGGAATTGAGGAATAAATACAGTGATCATTCTGTAGAAATTACAGGGATATTTATAGTGATTCACTTACTGAAAGTGACCAGCATAATGTCACATGGAGTCTATAATGGAATCGAGCCAGAAAGCTTCTCGTCAGAGTGTTTACCAACTGTGCCACTCCTCCTCTTCTCTTCACTCACTGCAACAGTCCAGAAATAATCATCTAAGTACAAGTGCCAACAAAAAATGCCAGGCTCCGACTGTGTGAGCTATGGGAGACTATAGTGCCGTGCCTCCATATAAAAGAGGCAGCTGTTACCTTTCCAAGCAAGGCAGTCGATCTACTTTGCGATAGCATACAGGACTTTTTACGTATAACATATAGAGAGTGTTGTGCAAAAGTTTTAGGCAGGTGTAAATGGTGCAAAATAATGCTTTCAGAACTAGAAGTGTTTATAGCTTGCCAAAATGAAGTAAATGAGCAAAAGAGAAATCTAAATGATGTCAATATTTGGTGTGACCTTTGCCCTTTGGAGGAGGAGACCTGGAAGTCATGATATGGCTTCCACCGAGCCCTGATCGCAACATCATCCAGTCTGTCTGGGATTGCATGAAGAAGCAAAAGGAAGCGAGATCTGTGCTTGGTTCTCCAAGATGTTTTGAGCAACCTCTTTGCCTAGTTCTTTCAAGAACTGTCTTCAAGTATCGAGAACTGATGAAAGGCAACGGACGGCCACACCAAATATTGATAGATTTAGATTGCTATATAATATATCTAGATAAACTATTAACACTTCTTATTTTGCAGTATTTTTGTTGCATTTCCCTGAGAAGTTTGCACAGAACAGTGGACAGTGGAGATGGTTTTCAAGGTCCATTTTATTTTTATTGCATATAAATTCTGTCCATTATTCGCCATGTCAATGAGAACCCTGTCCAGGGGATATTAGACCAAATGATCTTCAAGTGCCTTTGATGTTGTGGATATGAACTGTGTTTGAGAGGTGTTATTTTTTTTTATTTGCACAACAAAAAGTTGTTGCAATGGTCTCTACACTTTATAATAATTCTTAGTTCGGTTCCAACGACCATTTATAACACTGAGGTTGCACATTCCTGAAAAATTGTTGCAGATATCTAGCAGGAAACACAGGGGACATTCCATTTTCAGTGCAGTGCCAAGAAGGTTTTTGTTAGACCGTTAGCTAGTTTTGTTGGACCGTTTCTGAAATCACCTCTTTTGTTCTATACAAACCTGTCCCTAAGATATTAGACTTCAATACCAAGGTTGAATTGAAGCAGATATGGGGGGGGGGGAACCTGCTGCAGCCAGTTATCTTATAGCTCAATGAGGGATAGTAAAGAAGTGGATGTGGTTCGGATTTCTCTAGAACAAAGGAATAGTGACAGTAGAGGTTCCCTGTGCAAGAACAGTAGATAGTCCCCTTGTCATTCCATATATTCTCATAGTGCACCACTAGAGATGAGCGAGTAGTGTTCGATCGAGTAGGTGTTCAATCGAATACTACGGTATTCGAAATACTCGTACTCAATCGAACACTACTAGCTGTTCGAAGTTTAAGGTTCGATGCAGAACCAGCGTTGATTGGCAGAATGCTATACATTCTGCCAATCAACGCTGGTTCTTCTCTTAGCTTTAGAAGTCTTCTCCGTGCAGCGTCCCCGCGGCGTCTTCCGGCTGGAATTCACTCTGCCTAGGCATCCGGCCTAGGCAGAGCCAACTGCGCATGCGCGGGCATGCCCGCGCATTCGCAGTCAGCTCTGCTCAGGCGTCGGGCCGGGCAGAGCCAACTGCGCATGTCCGCACATGACCACGCATGCCCGCACATGACCACGCATGCGCAGTCAGCTCTGCCTAGGCCCCGATGCCTAGGCAGAGTGAATTCCGGCCGGAAGAAGACACAGGGACGCTGCGCCGGGAGAAGACTTCAAGGAGAATCCAGCCCGTCCGTCGCTCGTGGACTTGGTAAGTATAATTTGATCGAATTTTGTGTACCCCTGAAATGAGCATTTCCCCCCCATAGACTATAATAGGGTTCGAAATCAGTTCGAACAGTCGAACAGTGTGTGGCTGTTCGAATCGGATTTCGAACCTCGGATATTTTAGTGTTCGCTCAGCTCTATGCACCACCCTTATGTCCTTCTAACAAATTAAATTCAATAGTTCTAATAGGCAGTAAGGTCACAGCTGCCCCCCTAACCTTTTGGGTATCTGGGCAGCTGCACAGGTTGCACCAATGATATACTGTATCTACCCCTGGATTTGCTGTTTTTCCTTTGAGCACCTTAGACCTTCATTTTCTGTCTCAAATCTTTGAATCTGAGAGTATCGTCAGAAAATTCTTAACTTCTTGAAATTATTAGTCTAAAGGGAATAACCTTGGTGCCTGGAGGAATGCTGCACCCTCTTAGTTTGAGTCATTGTGTTAGGCAACAGTTCATACAGTTCCTTAGTGGGGATATTTAACTGTATTATGATCTGTCTAGCAAGGCTGGAGAAGGTTTCAGCAGGGAAAGAGATTCTACGTTGTATTTGTACATTGTAAGCTTATTTAGATAAGGATGATATACTATGTGCAACATGCTCTGGTAATAAGGATGTTTTGTTGCATAAAACCAAGCACCTAATTGTCCTATCTTCCCTGACTATACAGAAAACTGCCTTACGCAAGCCCTTTTTTTTTTTTTTTTTTTTTTTTTTCATTTTTGTGCTATTTTGGTTGAGAATGTGTAATCAGAATTCCATTTTAAAATATGGTTTGCTTTCGATAAACATTTTAGGAGTTCAGCCTAGATATCTGACTGAGCATAAGGTGCCTGGGGGGATTAAACTAAGTGGGAGTCTGCCAAATGCTTGAATGGTTAGAGTCTTTGGGAAAGCTTAAGTTAAGGGGAAGCGTATCTCTATATTGTAAGCATTGCTCGCTATCACTTCTGACAGCAAAACAAATGTATTTCAAGCCTCTATAGAAGTATTTCCAAGCAGAGGATCAGACTTCCAAAATGTTTACTAAGCAGTGCTTTTTAACGGCATCTGTGGAAAAAAAAAAGAAAATCTGCGAAATGTATTAAAAAAACCAAAACCAAAAAGTGCATGTCTACTTTTGGACCTTATTGATGATATGCCCTTCATGTGCTAACGTTACGCTATAGTACAAAGTGCTGTAGAGATAAAGGAAACTCCAACAGAAACCAATATTCTGGTACTGTGTGGGATCAGTCTGATAGTGTTCAGAAATAGCATACCTTCCCACCTACCTTATACAGGAATAAAAGAAAATAGTATAATATATTGTAGTAAAATGAATCATAATAGATACTAAGCAATAGTATCTTGAGTATTCGACTATCTTAGATTAGATTACCTTACTTCACCTTCTTCTTATTTCACATTACCCTATTTCTTGCCATTTGACTTCAGGTGAAAATCCTTCTGCGGCTAGAAAGCTGTTTTTGAGATTTTGACTTTGACGTGACATTCAGATTTCGACTGACAAACAACCAATAAAAGCGAGATTTGCAGCTAGAGGTTATTCAAGAATATTTAGTTTTATATTTATCTGCAGTTACATGATTTATGATTTTTTCATTCCAACTATTGTAGATCTCAATAAGATCTGCTGGTGCCGCTGTTTTAGTGGTCTATGGTGCTAGTGTAAAGCTAGAGATACCTACAGTAATTTCTATAGGCTAGATAGATAGATAGAAGGATAGATAGATAGATAGATAGATAGATAGATAGATAGATAGATAGATAGATAGATAGAAGGACAGATAGATGATAGATAGATAGAAGGACAGATAGATAGATAGATAGATAGATAGATAGATAGATAGATGGATAGAAGGATAGATAGATAGATAGATAGATAGATAGGAGATAGATAGATAGATAGATAGATAGATAGATAGATAGAAGGACAGATAGATGATAGATAGATAGATAGATAGATAGATAGATAGATAGATAGAAGGATAGATAGATAGATGGATAGATAGAAGGACAGATAGATGATAGATAGATAGATAGATAGATAGATAGATAGATGGATAGAAGGATAGATAGATAGATAGATAGATAGATAGATAGAAGGACAGATAGATGATAGATAGATAGATAGATAGATAGAAGGACAGATAGATGATAGATAGATAGATGGATAGAAGGATAGATAGATAGATAGATAGATAGATAGATAGGAGATAGATAGATAGATAGATAGATAGATAGATAGAAGGACAGATAGATGATAGATAGATAGATAGATAGAAGGATAGATAGATAGATAGATGGATAGATAGAAGGACAGATAGATGATAGATAGATAGATAGATAGATAGATAGATAGATAGATAGATAGGAGATAGATAGATAGATAGATAGATAGAAGGACAGATAGATGATAGATAGATAGATAGATAGATAGATAGATGATAGATAGGAGATAGATAGATAGATAGATAGATAGATAGGAGATAGATAGATAGATAGATAGATGATAGATAGATAGATAGATAGATAGATAGATAGGAGATAGATAGATAGATAGATAGATAGATAGATAGATAGGAGATAGATAGATAGATAGATAGATAGATAGGAGATAGATAGATAGATAGATAGATAGATAGATAGATAGGAGATAGATAGATAGATAGATAGATAGATAGGAGATAGATAGATGATAGATAGGAGATAGATAGATAGATAGATAGATAGATAGATAGGAGATAGATGGATAGATAGATAGATAGATAGATAGATAGGAGATAGATAGATAATACTATAGATAGATAGATAGATAGATAGATAGATAGATAGATAGGAGATAGATAGATAATACTATAGATAGATAGATAGATAGATAGATAGATAGATAGGAGATAGATAGATAATACTATAGATAGATAGATAGATAGATAGATAGATAGATAGATAGATAGATAGATAGGAGATAGATAGATGATAGATAGATAGATGATAGATAGACATGTAGATAGATAGATGATAGATGATAGATAGATAGATAGATAGATAGATAGATGTTATAATGATGAAATAACTTGACTGAAGTAAGAACAGTACAGTCCCAGAGCAGACTTTCACAATGGCAACATCTAAAGTCAATATTCAGATTTTATTACTGTCATTAAAATTTAATTATATTTTCTAATTATGTGTCCTAACATAAAGTAATTATAATTGTAATTATCTGAGCTCCCATTGCTGTGTATTATAATATCATGGTGATGTTGGTTCACGTCATGGAAGTGGAATCCCTAAGCTATCATTGCCATAGCAATTTCCTGATAGCATCACTTCAAGGCCGATGGCGTCAGACAAAGATGGATGGAAGTTGATCATATTCAGGCTTAGAAGATGGGGCGTCATGGGATCCATTCATCTGTGGTAGTGTGCAAGTATTTTAGTGGTTGGGTCCTATTACACTCCCAATACTCATGCATATACGTTTGGTTTGGCTCAGCACGCATGCTTATTTTCTAAAAAGTGGCCAAAGCTGCAACAAAATACCCATGGAGGCTGTTTTTCCCCTTAAGAAAAAAGGATAAGGCATGTTGAAATTCAATATGTCCAGTCCTTTTTTTCCCTTGAAGTGTAAAAAACCACTGGACAATTAGATGGTTGGCCAGGAACAATGTGTTGGATCCCATGGCTAAGATAAGAGAGATTTAATATAAAGTATTCCTTAAAATGAAGCCGATAAAGTTGAGATAATGTTTGACTCTCCCAAATAAATGTACATTAGTTGGCGAACAATGTATACCAAAGTGAAAGCATTAGACCTTGTCTCCCTTTACATAAATCTGCTGCCAGCGTGGAGTGTAGACATTTTTCATTAGCATTCTGACGGGAGAGAGATATTGATTGATTTGATGAGGTCTATCTATCACCACATTGTAAGCACTTTATCTAACATGGGCTCTGTGGTCTCATAAATCACTATACCTGTATATATATATATATATATATATATATATATATATATATATCCTGCTGTGTACAGTAAGCGCTGGCCTCAAAATGCTTATAGAGGAAGTGGAAAACCAAGAAGTACGGTATATGTGATTTTACTACAGGACAGATGTGATGAATGATGTTACATTGTGTCATTCATGATCACATTAGTAGAATTGGACAGAACGGTATAATAATCTGTTTACTTGGTTCTGCCTACAGGTTTTAATGAGAAAAACAAGTTAATTAGATTTGAGACGCAACAAGGACGATTGTATTATCTAATTAATAGATTATCACTAGGTCCACCCAAATCTATGTCATTGTCACCCTAAGATGGAGGGTCTCGCTACTCCCGAGGATAAATTGCAGTTAGTACTTTTGAGCAGTTACTGTAACAAGTCTTTACCATATGCCGTTGGTTTCAGGGTGGCAAACTGGTAACATGTCTAGGACTTCCATTTTCTCAGGGCCCTCCCAAAACTTGACCCCAGTTGTTTGCAGAATGCTCTACAATGCTGAGACTGTTAAATCCCGACCACACCGCCCTATGTGTCCCGTCATCGCTGCTGATCTATACTCTTATTCAGATGACTATATTACATTGTCACTATATTCTGTGGCCAGAGTAGTATTTAGGCATTGTATGGTAGCATTATTTGTAGACTAAAGGGGCTGTATGGAGTTAGAAAAACCAAAAACCGCATCACATGTGGTCATAGGTTGTGTGTAATGTCTGGTCACTAGAGTTGAGCGATTGTGTTCGGAAAAGATCAGATTCGAATCGGCGATCGAGAAATTCCGAACACGATCTTTTTAGGTGGGATCGAGATCGGTGATCTTTTCCCACAATGCTTTGCTTAGCCTTCACAATGAGTATACGCTGTATACACAGTGTGAAGGCTCCGCTGCAGGTCCATAGGAATGAATGGAAGCAGCCGACACACAGCCTAAACCCCTGCGCGCCGGCTGCCTCCATTCATTTTAATGGGAGACTAAACTAAACATCTGTAGTAGCTACTTACCTTCAGAGATGTCTGGTCCGGTGCCCGGTGTGTTCTCCTTCTGCCTCTTGATGCCGCTCCACGCTGGTCGCTGGTCGCTGGTTGCTGCCCCGCCTCCTTAGTGTTTAAAGAGCTAGGAAGGCGGGGCTTGTGCCTTAGGAGAGTGTGGGCGGGTACGGGGCGGGGAGACGTGACTTCTCCCCTCCAAGTACCCGCCGACACTCTCCTAACCCGCCCACACTCTCCTAACCTGGCAGGGAGGAGGCAGCGAAGGGAGAAGAAGACTGCATCTGGAGTGGCAGCGAGGCAAAGAACAGCAGAGTAGCGGAGCAGCCATCTCTGGAGGTAAGTGGACACCAGGGTGGACTAAGTAGCCAGAGGTTTAAAAAAAAATCCTCTGGCTACTTAGTGATTCACTACACAGCGTGGATTCTAACAATTGTTAGATTCCATGCTGTATAGTGAATAGGATTGCTTTTAAAATCCGATCTCCGATTAATAAAAAAATCCCATTGACTTGCATTGGGATCGGAATTGGGATCGAGATCGGGTTCAAATGAAAAATGATCGGAAATCGGATTTTAAAATCGATCCTGAAAAGTCAGGATCGGCTCAACCCTACTGGTCACTTTACAGCTAAGGATCGTGAACCCCGAGGGGGTGCCAAAGACACATAAAATATCCCACCACTGTAAATGGTACAAAGTAGGTTGGAGCTTCCCCCTGGAAATAATCTCCAATTTCACATAGAACTGCAGTAGAATCTAATGAAACATTTGATGACATGCTTTCCTATATACTCTCCTGTCTCTTTCTTTAGTACCATTGTCTATAATGCAGCATTGTAGCGACGGTTACTTTTACAATATGTTCTTTTTGTTGTTCTATAACTAAAACTTATGGGATTCCTCCCTCTCAAATCACTCAAACTGGCTGCCATTTTATAGATCAGAAGAGGACATAGAAGAAGGATGACATGACCTTTGAAGGCTGTCAGGCAAGCGTTCCCATATTGCCTTCCAGCTCCCTGTGCCGTAGCCAATCTCGAGTGTCTATAGGTGTGAGTCAGGGATGACTCAGTGCGTGATGTAAAGTCACTATAAACCAGCCCAACCCAGAAACGCGGCTGCCTTGTGGAGATATGGATAGGAGAAAGAGAATATCAGACAGAGGATGAGAAATAAACATGGAATACACATAGATAAAGGATTAGTGTCAGTCAGTATGTTCCATAGCGAGGACAAGAGATCATATTGTTCCGTTTACAATAACTTCATAGCTAGATTTTAGAGAGAGATAGGAGTCAGTGGGTGTTACTTTCTTATTTCGGTGGCCTCTTCTGTGGGGGATTGCTGTGGTTACACAATTCTTATACACATTTGTGAATCACAATCATCATCATACCATTCACAGGGGTCCTAGTGGACCTCAGCGCGCCATACTTGAATTTTCAGGGCAATCGGGGAACTTTCAATTTGGAATGCATTTATTGAGACTGAATCAAATCGGATGGCCCATTCAGTAGAATTGGACCCGAAATAAATTTCAGGAAGTTTGCTCATCTCTAGTCACCAGTCAGAACTCACCTAACATTTCCAGTGTAAGTCTCAACATTGGAAAGGACTGTAGTGATGCTCCATTTACAAGGAGATAGCACCACTGCTACCTCTGTTGTACCCCTCTCCATGTTTCATCTAACAATTGGACCTACAAGTGATGTTGATTAGGTCCTTTTTTGGGTACAACATGGCTAAGTTTATTGATTTCCTATCCCAAGGATAGGTCATGAGTATCAGATAGGTGGGACACCCTCATTGAATAACTGATCAGCAACAAATACACAGAGAATAGAGCAGGAAGCAGACAGCTCTGCATAATGGCTTGAAGCGTATACTGCAGATCAGCCTCCCTTCACATGCATGGGAGCTCAGATGCAGTGACTCAGTTCAGCCACTACACAGAGAACAGAGCTGTCTGCTTCCTGCTCCATTCTCTACGTATCAGCTGCTGATCAGCAGGGGTGCATTTGTTGGATCCTCACTGATCTGATATTGGTAACTATTTTCCTTCCTTACCATAGACACAGTATATTTTTCCGCTAAATCTTTACATATGAATCACTGTAAATAGGTATTATTGAAGCTTACTGAGATGTATATTAGCGATTATGGTTCTCAGTGCCATCCTAGACATAACACAAGTAAAGGGCACACGTGCCGCTCACAAATTGTATCTGCCAGCTATTTTAAATGTTATCACCTTGTTTAGGGAAAAAAAATGTTGGTTCTATGGTTTTACTCAGTGGAGCAATTGGATAAAATCAAAGTCCATGCAAAATCAATCTGTTTGCTAATGTATTTGGGTATTAAAACCAATGACTTCATCTCTGCAAATGACAATGAAATATATGTAATAGAATAAGAATGCATTGTTAATTGATGCCAGATGGGTAGGACATGAATGATGTATTCAACTAATAATTTCCAGATGGCATCAAATATTTCATTATTTATTCTGTCCACGTTATATGATAATGTCTAAAAGGTGGCCATACACTTTGTATAACTGATGCCAATTGCCTTGTTTACTTTAGTCATCTATGGCTTCTATGGCAGAATGACTGCAATACCACCGGTCATGTGTAGGTTATCCATTATGCATTGCAGCCTCCATTATCACTGTGTTTCTAAAATGCATCCCGATGTTCCAATCAAACAAAAATACTGGCATCAATATCTCATCCTATTAGTACTCAATGCAAAAGTCTTGGTCATTTACTAAATTTTTTGCAATTGTATTTTTATAAAGGTGAAAAAAGTCACAGGTCCATACAATCCAACTCCTGTATCATGTAACAATGTGGATCCAGGGGAAGGGAAACAAAAATCGAGATGTCTGTTACTTAATATTATGGGAATAAAATTCCTTCCAAGCTCCAAATATTCCTTGGATCAGCGTCACTTCTTTATAAAAAGAAATCTAATATTGTAACGTAAGTTTAATATATTTTTAAAAAAGGCATCCAGGCTACTTCTGAATATTGTAAATGATCAAACCATTGGACCATGTCAAGGACATGCAGCTGCTGGTTCCATAGTCTCACTGCTCTTACTGTAAAGAATCTCCTTCTATGATAATGGAGAAACTGTCATGTTATTGACCTAAGTGTAATATGATCATTAGATAGATCTCTGTATTGTCTATTCACAATTTGGATGCATCTATATTCACAGTACCCTATATACTATAGAGGGTGCTGTGAATATAGAGGGTACTGTGGCTATAGAGGGTATAGAGAGTGCAGTGAATATAGAGGATATAGAGGGTACTGTGAATATAGAGTATATAGAGGATACTGTGAATATAGAGTATATAGAGGATACTGTGAATATAGAGTATATAGAGGATACTGTGAATATAGAGTATATAGAGGATACTGTAAATATAGAGGATATAGAGGGTACTGTGAATATAGAGTATATAGAGGATACTGTGAATATAGAGTATATAGAGGATACTGTGAATATAGAGGGTACTGTGACTATAGAGGGTATAGAGAGTTCTGTGAATATAGAGAATATACAGGGTACTGTGAATATAGAGTATTGTCACGGGATGGTTAGAGTCTATACTATAGGCAATGTGTAATATATATTTCATGTGGAATGTATTCTCTAACCTGTTGTATACATCAATGTGTAGTTGGCTGATTAGGGTCTAGTGTGTTAGCACATTGTATGCAAATACCTCTAACTAGTGAGGACCAGTGAGGACAATGGGTGGAGATACTCTGATCAGTGTCTCCAAGAAGATGTTGGACGGTGCATTGTCCATAGTAGACAGGGAGTCTGCTCTCCTTGGCATAGGTGAGGGGGGAAGGATCTGTGACTCAGCCCTTCCCACCCACAGATATAGGATGTAAGTGTTAGTATATAGTATGTAGCTGGCAGTTAGTATGTGTTAGCCGGCCTGTGCACAGCTCTGCAGAGAGCCAGGATTTAGTTACAGGACCAAGGAACCAAAGTTATCATTGGATTGTGACTTCTGTGGACTTATTGTTATTACGGTTGATGTGACCGCCGCCGGCTACTAACCTTGTGGATTACAATAAATTGCTGATGTCTCCCGACCTCTTGCGTCCGTGTTGATTCAAAAGACCATCCGGAGGAAGACGTATACCTTTGCTCCGTGACAAGTATATATAGGATACTGTGAATATAGAGGGTAAAGAGGGGACTGTCAATATAGAGGGTCTAGATTCTATAGCATCTATATTTACAGCACCCTCTATACCTTCTATACTCACAGTCACTCTATACCCTCTATATGCTCTATATAGACAGTACCCCTTTATATTAACAGTTGCCTCTATACACAGTACTTACTACTGTCTAGAACACTATATTGTACAACTATTGTACAAGAAAGAAAGAAAGAAAGAAAGAAAGAAAGAAAGAAAGAAAGAAAGAAAGAAAGAAAGAAAGAAAGAAAGAAATCAGATAGATAACAGATAGATAACAGATAGATAGATAACAGATAGATAGATAGATAACAGATAGATATCAGATAGATAGATAACAGATAGATAGATAGATAGATAACAGATAGATAGATAACAGATAGATAGATAGATAGATAACAGATAGATAACAGATAGATAGATAACAGATAGATATCAGATAGATAGATAGATAGATAACAGATATATAGATAACAGATAGATAACAGATAGATAGATAACAGATAGATATCAGATAGATAGATAACAGATAGATAGATGACAGATAGATATCAGATAGATATCAGAATAGAGGAACATTCTAGAGTGTTCCGTGCTATAAAGCCTCCCAAGCTCTGTGCTAAATAGTTATCGCAGCTGTGACAGATATGTCAGCCATTCCGGGGCAGAATAGACTTTTACATGAAGCCACATCCAAAGATTAATTTTAATTTTGTTTTTTGAGTATATTTAGATGTTGGTAGATGTAAGAGACCGGCACGACTGGTACAATGAGAAGAACAGCAAAGTATAGTAACAAATAATTATTGGATACTGAAAGAGATCAGCCGTAGGTTGCATTGACTCATATGTGACTAGCAGGTTCTCATAGGAGAGTCTCATATCTTCAGGGTAATTGGTGATCTTAAAAGCATTATACATCGACAGTAGCAACAACATTATGATCCAGGATTATAAGGAGAAATTCCAGAATGTGATCAGTAGTTGCCACATCTTAAGAAAAGTATCGCTAGACCTGATTTCCCGCAGTGAGAATTTCTTGAATATGTAAATTTGGTCGGTCATTTATACTCAACGTTCTAAAGATGAATTATTAGATGGATTAAATATCGAGATTGTGGAGGATTTTTAGTGAAGAAGAAAATGGTCACTGTAATTGATATTTTTAAAAAAGAAGTCCATGTACTATAAAAATGACTGATGGTGACATTTACTGAGAAACAAGTTCCATCAAAAATTCTTTTTCCTAAATCTTCCATGCCGCCTTAGTTCCCTTGGCAGTAAAGCAGCTCAAATACAGTTTACAATTGTACAGTCTGTACTTTGCTTTTGGTGAAATATAGTGTGAAGCTGGTCAGGCACCATAGATTGATGTCGTCCAAACCCCCAAACTATTCAAGGTGTATGAGGGGTTCCCACTTTCTCCAGTATCAGGGGAAGGAGGACATAGGTATGCTGAATTTTAACATGCCCAATCTTTTGTTTTCAAGGGATATAATCTTCCATCAGAGGAGCCTGACACTGGTTTACTCTCTGTCGAGACAAGTATACATGTGTATGAGCTAAAGCCAAATGATTTTGAAGGTTTATGACCAGCTTAAGGGGATTGTCTGGTGAATTTTAGTCATTATATTGTCTGAAAGGCTATCCCCTCCATAGTAATAGTTGTCTACTCACAGCGAATTTCCTTATCCGCCTTCCACTTCCTTCAATAAGTCATATGGTCACAATGTGACCTCCTTTTCTAGCATGGATTGCTGTGTAAATAGGAAGTTCTCTCTCTGCTGCCTGCAGTTACTAATGTGAGCCATCATGTGACCTCAGATTTATCATAGTTCCACCCCCTGTTCCTGTACCCTGTAATACTGTGAATTTGCCCCCTTGCCTCACATATAATCTGTTACCTATAGCCCCCACTCACATACTTCCCATAATCCCCCCGTCTCTCACAAATCACCATGCCACCATTTCCTTTCCCAGTGTTATCAGCAGAAGTTAGTGCAGTTTTGCAAGAACTTTTATGATGTCATCTTTACAATGAAAGGTCCTGGAAGGTTCACCTCAGTATTATCTCTGCATTGTTTAGCAGAAACAGGAAAATAAATATATATATATATATATATATATATATATATATATATATATATATAGGTACAGGTGCTAGGCATGTCTGACAGCATCAACCATTACAGATTTTCAATCTACTACCTTGCATAACTAAAAAAAATCACCGGAGTGTTGCTTTAAGTTAAAGGGGTCAGTTGGTCACTACTGGTAGCCGCCATGCAACAAGTCCTTAAGATCATCTTACCTTACTAAATTGTTACCATAGGTAGTATCTTCCAGATTACTGTATATACTATCCACTGAAGTGTGGACAAATTGTTAACCTCTAGTGTGCTGTGATAATACATCCTGTTTACACTCAGTATAGTAATGTCTTCACTTGATGTACTGATTCAAGTACCCAAAGAAGATGGTGAATGTAGGACAGGTATACAATATAGTTATATAGTTACTAGAGATGAGCGAGTAGTTAAATGTTCGATATTCAATATTCGTTTCGAGTAGCCCCTCAATATTCGACTACTCAAAGCGAATATCAAATCCTATTATACTCTATGGGGGAAAATGCTTGTTTTAGGGGTAGGCCACATTCGATCAAATTATACTTACCAAGTCCATGAGTGAGGGTCGGGCTGGATTCTCTGAGAAGTCTTCTCCATGCAGCTTCCCCGTGGCGTCTTCTGGCTCTGAATTCACTCTGCCAGGCATCGGGCCTGGGCAGAGCCGACTGCGCATGTCCGCACTACAAGAAAATGGCCGCTTACAGGCAAAGTGGCCATTTTCTTGTAGCGCAGGAATGCGCAGTCGGCTCTGCCCAGGCCCGATGCCTGGCAGAGTGAATTCAGAGCTGGAAGACGCCGCGGGGACGCTGCAAGGAGAAGACTTCTAAAGGTAGGAGAAGAACCAGCGTTGATTGGCCGACTGTATAGCATTCAGCCAATCAACGCTGGTTCTGCATCAAATTTTTCCATTCGAATAGCGAGTAGTATTCGATCGAGTACAAGTATTTCGAATACCGTAGTATTCGATCGAATACCTACTCGATCGAATACTACTCGCTCATCTCTAATAGTTACATAGTAGAGGAGGTTGGATGAAGACATCAGTCCATGAAGTCCAACCTATAACCCTACAATTCACTACAGTGTTATCCAGGGGGAGGCAAAAAACCCCATGAGGCTCAAGACTGGACACGAGAGACAGTAAGAGAGGAAGAGAGAACAGGGAAGCATTTGCATGTACTTCTAAAAAGATTGGATCCCAGGGCAACATGTGGCACAATACTTGGAAATTTTTGTTTGTGTTAGTAAGAAGAGCAGCTCTGGAAAACAATCTGCTGTTCTAGTAAGTTACATACTGAGCAGGACAGTGTGACCTTCCACTTACTGTTCTGCATGATTTTGGTTCCGTCTCAATTGAGCCCTGGTTTGGTTTTTGGCACCAGCTTCTTGCTGATCAGTCCACTTGGGGTTAACCATTTCCACTTCAGTTTCTGGCCTGACTTCTGGTTCTGGCATGAATATTCTGGCAGTAGATTACTGATCTATCTAAATATGGAGTCCAAGTTCCGATAAGAAACATAAATCTAACGGAACGGCTTCCCTATCTATTCTCATCTTGTTTTTGTATGGTACGGTAGTTGATATTTTGAGGAATAATTGGTTGAACCTTCTGAACATGTATAACTGCGAGTAGCAATGTTCTAAAATCCATCTGGATGTAATTTGACATTGTATAGATTTATCTCTAATTCATCGGTGTATTTCTCCAGCAAAGCTTTTTCTAAGCTTTCATGTGATAGCACTGGCCTCGAAACTGAAATGTATACACAGTAAAAAAAAAAAAAAGGCAAGGCATTCAAAATGTCACAGAAATTGATTTATTTTTCAGTCTTGTTTTATTAAATGTCATCAGAGCTTATTACAAATTATACCACCTGATAGATCATTGCTCTCATCCTTTCATCCCGATCCCTAGCAGTAGATAAAGACACTAATGTATTCAATGTGTCAACACAAGGATAAAAAATAATTAGTTTATTTACAGTAGAGTATGCTGAAGCTTAAAAAGAGTTACAAAAAAAATGGCGCCAATGCATCACATACCATTCTAGTCTGCAGCCATGTATTGGGAACCCAAATGGTGACAAAGTGTTGGTGGCTGCCCAGCGCCGCACCTCCCATGAGGCAACCTGAAGCAACCGCTTCAGGCGGCGCTATGCCGGGGCCCCGGGGAGGGTGGCATTTTTGCTGACCAAAGCCAGTCCAGGACAAGCTGTCCTGGACTGGCTTAGTGTCACCGTCTCGGCAGCCCGGCACGGGAAGTGAGCAGTGGATTGGGGTGGCCCTGTGGACGCAGCACTGCTCCAGCGGCCGCCCCTCACGCTTAGCAGAGAGCAGGTGCTCTCCCTGCCTGCTCTCTGACTGCTAACGACGCTCGCTCCGCTCCGCCCCTCCGCTCAGGCCCGCACCCTCCTCTCTGCTCCGCCACTCCGCCCCCTCCTCCTGGGGGGGGGGGGAGCTGCTTTCTGACATCTGCCTCAGGCGGCACAAACCCTAGGTTCACCCCTGTGGCTGCCTCAGGTAACAGAACATGGGATTCAACTATACTGCATAACCTTGTTCCCCTGTTGAAAAGCTGGTATCTATTCTTTATGCTTGCTTTGGCAACCAGTGATGTTAACATATATATGTAGGGATAAAAAGCGTAGGGGACTAATTTTGCACTGCAACATCAAGATATAATATGCAGAAATTGCAATGATGAGTAGAAGAACAATCATGGTTCCAATTGCTTTTATTCCAGTAAAAAGGTAACGCGTTTCAGCACTAATAGTGTCTTCATCAGGACAATCAGAAAATGGGACAGAGCTTTTTTACTGCAATAAAAGCTATTGGAACCATGAGTGTTCTTCTACTCATCATTGCAATTACTGTATATTCTATCTGTGTACAGAAGCGCTCAATTAGTCCCCTACCCTTATCCCTACGTATATATGTTCTTATATCACTGATCTTCGGTGAAATGGTTCTGGGGCAAGCTGCAGCTTAGGTCACCCACCACAAGGAACATTTCAGTTATCTCCTAGGGTATCGCCAATTCCCCACTGAGGGTTTGTGCTATATATTTCAGAGGCACCATTATGGGTATCTTATTATATATGCTATCATATAGACTGATGTCCTCTGCCTTCTCCCCCAGCCTATAGAAGACCCTGGC
Organism: Leptodactylus fuscus; assembly: GCF_031893055.1. Taxonomy (NCBI): domain Eukaryota; kingdom Metazoa; phylum Chordata; class Amphibia; order Anura; family Leptodactylidae; genus Leptodactylus; species Leptodactylus fuscus. The sequence goes on from NC_134275.1 coordinate 74,221,920, forward strand.
CTTTGAAAAGGACCTTTCATTACCTCCACCAACTCAAACTCCTTTGCAGGTTTTAACAGCCACTGCTTCACTTATTCCAGCAGAGCCTATTGAAGGTTGCAAAGAGCTGGAGTTGGTTCACAACACTTGATTCGAGTGACCCTGGCCTATCTATCTGTGCGCTGGGTTTTGGTTGCAAACTGCCTTTACGCTTAATAGGTAATCCTTGGATATATTTAGTTCACTGACTTCATTGACTTGATTTTTTGTAGATGTTATACCATAACTATAGCTATTTATAGGCTAAATATTCATACATGGTATTTAATGTGAGCAGTCCTCATAAATCTCTGATAGATAGATTATCTGTATATATCCGACTTCATCTCTGTATCATTTTGCCATATGTCTAATCTGTAAGTTGATTTAAATATTCAGGTCAGCTGTAAGAGACATGGAGCTATATATGTCACGATCTTGTCATGTCATTGGTATTTGAGATAAGATTGTCACACAGGAGGAAGCCACTTAGGACCTTTAATAAAGGATTACAAACAACAGCTGCTTATGATAAACCGAATACCAGATCTGCAATGGTTCAGGGACATCATTCTAAATGGAACTACAGCAAGTCACTGCACTACAGCAAGGCAAGTTCTTCAGTATATTATAGGGCTTTAATCTGTCTCCCCAAAGTATTTGCACAGTAAAAACTCTAAACCTATTAAGTCTTATAACCTAGAAACCCTGGTTTTGGGTGAATAGGTCTTACGATTATACTAGAAGAGCAGAAGGGTTGAAAAGAAATTATGTGGCCATCATAGATACTTGGCCATGGTCAGCTTGTGGTCATTCATTAGAAGATGACACATATGGGTACAATGAATAACCTTCATGACGTTCTTTAATAGTTCTTAAATATGAGAATGAGCGTTATATACCATTCAATGTCTATAGAATGGCACACATGAGAACCTTCCATCTCGGAACCAACCATGGTGTAAAAAGAATATGTAAAACAATTGCTTAAAAATGTTTAATTGTTAATATTTGACAATGTTGTTCATTAAAAAATAGAGAACAAAAACTGGTTGGTAAACAATAAAAAAGTATTATTGTAAAAGTTTTATGGTTAAAGAGGTTTTCTGGGCCTTTAATACTGATGACCGGTTCTTAACATAGTTGATCAATATCAGATCATTGGGGAACTCCCTTGAACTCCAAAAGTTTGGTTGACAGAATGGACCCTGGCACTCCATAATGAGACACTGGACATGTCTTTTTACTGCAGTGCAGGCTAAGGGTGAATAAATGCACGGCCGCAAACTAGCGCGGCACATACGATCCCCGCTTCCATTGAAATGAATGGGAGCGTGTCGGGCACGCAAAGGGTCACGCGGCGTACACGTGCCAAATCTCGCGTGACGTTACACCGTGTGAATGCACCCTAATTGAAGAGAATAGGACTGAGCTGCATTACCATTCATGGCCACAGCACAATGTATGGCGCTGTATCTGTATTCAGAGCACTGCAAATTGTGCAATCAGTTGATCAGTGTCGGTGCAAACAGTAGGACCCCCAATGACTTGATAAACATGATTTATACTAAAGAGAGGTCACCACTTTTTATAGTCTCTCTATGCTCATAGGAACAAGTCAAACAATATTGCTTAAAGTCTTTCCAAAAAGGATTTTTGCATGGAAGTTAATATGACTATTGTCATTTTTTGCAAATTGTTATAATTTTATATTTGCTGAAGCTCAATTAGCATCTGGGAGTTTTAGAGCTCTTGACATTTACTCTTCATTCTTTCAGCTTAATTTAATGGTTATTCTTGATGGTTTTTGTTTTCTTGACATTTACTATTTGTAAAACCCATTTACTAAAAGAAAACATCCTGAAATTTCCTGGTAAACAATACTAGAGACAGTAAGTATTAATGTACAATGGTCGGTTACTATGTTTCAGCTCTTAATTTGAAACATTTGTTCCTAGATAGTTTCATGACAATAGGTGATAACAGGCATGTTGTAAATAATCCACTAATATTTTCACCCCTTACAAATATAGGCTGTACCTGGTACAATAGCTCACTGCTGCTCAGTATATGAATAGATAGATAGATAGAGTGAGAGAGTGAAGGGTGTTGTCAGGGAAGACAAGTATATTCCAGCCAGGCAGCTAAAGGGTGTTTGGTAAAGACCCACACCAGGGAGGTCAGCTGACTAATCAAGGCCTGATATTAGTCTATGTGTGAGGACTAGGAGTGTGGCACCACACTGACAGAGCTAGAGCTGACCTGTCCAGACTGAACCTACAAAGCAGATACTGTGCCACCCGTTGTTGTTGCCAAGGCAGGAGTCTGGTTGCCACGCTCTTGTATAGTCAGGGCCAAAGTTTCTTATGTTTAGTTAGTTCTCAGCCGAGAAGGTTTTGTATTGTTTGTTTTGTATAAATACTGAACTTAAGTGCAACCAAGCCCCTGTGTCCCTATTTCCTGCACTGCTACAGAGCATCTACCTGAGCAATTCCCCATGACATATATATATATATATATATATATATATATATATATATATATATATAGTGTAGTGGTTGTACCAGGTACTGTAGCTCACCACTGCTTAGTATCATTAAAGGGTTTTGTTTTTAATCTCAGGATTTCCATTGCATCCCTGTCTCCTCTCCCCTCCACGTCCTGGTTTTCAGCTCATTCACACACAGGGCTCCTGCTCCAGCACAGGAATCTATGGATTTACATACCTAGATAACAGAAGTATTGCTTATCTAGCCCTTATCAGGACTCAAAAACTGTAAGCTATATGCAAAAAGTGCAAGAGAAGAAAATATAGCTGCCTAAGACTAGCAGGAATTGTCATTATTCTGACCTGTGAACAGGTCTCTGACCTAGACAACCAGCTGTAAGCCCTGAGAAGAGAGGTTTAGTTGTATCTGGCAAACTGAACAGGACTGGTAGAGCAATGTATTGGGCAACTAAAACTACAAGTCTGAATATGGTCCTTGAGATGGGAGTAACCCTTTAATGTAAAAAGCAACTTAGCTGTAATACCAGATACATAGCTGCAACTTGTACTCATGGAATTAGAAGGGTCCACAGCACTCCAGTGAGTGCTATCATCTGATCGGGGCGCTCCTTTATATCATGAGTCACAATACCTCATGTTCTGTGCAATGTCTGGAACTTCTCCTTACATTTTACAAGTAAGCAAAAAATGGAAAAATAAAAAAAGTTATGGCTTTTGGAAGGTAGGCGATAAAAACCAAACATAAAAAAATAAAAAGGGTAAACTTTATCTTTGCCGCAGTATTAAAAAGCATTACTACATCTCCAGGTGATGCCTATCAGTACCCAAAATGCCGCCTCGACTCTCTGCAAGCACCACGCACACCTAAAATCTATTGTACCATTTGTTGGCTTCTGTTTTTTCTGCAGATATTAATATGGCCAGTATATTCTAGAAATATTCTGCTTTAACCGTGCGAGACATTGACTAAAATTAAAAAATGGAATAGATTCGCCCGAGTATTTTTAGACCGGTGAAAAGTATATCCGAGCGTGCTAGATAGATTTAGCTGGAGGATATTTTCGTTTTCAACTGCTACGGGATATATATTCAAGAGCTTTCCCTGTAAAAACGCCTAATCCGTAATGTCAAGCATAATAATTGAGGTATGTAAAGAGGGAGAGGATGGTAATAGTGCATAGCATGAGAACAGGCTGGTGTGAGGCTTCAACATCGCCGATAACGCAACTGTTTACATCTACGTCTGCTAAGAAATGGTTTCTCAATAGCTATCCAGATGGTGCAGCTTTGCTTTATTCTATGTGTGTCAGCCTGTAGGATAGTCATCTGATTTGGTTGTTAACAAAACACAAGAACATGGCCAAGGCGCAGCGTTCACTGAGTGCGGTTATTATCATTTGTTTGTAAGGCTCCAACAGATTTTGTAATACTATAGAATGACTTTCTTGCGAATTTTACCTTCTCACAAGCTGAGTTCTAGAGAATATAACATTTGGGGAAAATATTAAAAAAGCAGAACTTTAAAATGGAGCTCATTTATGGTGTTGGTTCATGTCATGTCTTAAAAAGATGCCTTATAGGGCTTTAAGATTGTTCACATCTCCTCTAAGTGCCAACATTTTATGGTTTATGGAAAGTTGGAGTGCTTTGTAGGTTTAGGGTCCATTCACACGATTTTTGGCGCGGATTCTGATGCAAAATTCTCAAAAAGAAGACTCCCATTGACTTCAATGGATTCCTTTTTCGAGCGGAACCCATTGAGCTCGATGGGAAAAAAGGCCTGGAAAATGGAACCCATTGAAGTCATTGGGAGACTTCTTTTTGCGTCAGAATCCGCGCCAAATTCCTCCGTGTGAATGCCCCCTTATAGAGATAAGGCCACAGAACAGGACAATTGAAAGAAGTGTTGCTTATGAATTACATACCTTTTTTTCCCCAAGAAAACTTGCCTCTAAGTACTATAAAAGATCTGGACCAATTCAATGAGAACACGGACTTCACCCTGTCTCTCACATTTCTGGAATAAGGTTTTCGAAAGGGCATTTTTATTCACTATCACTAACAATATGATGGAGTTGGACTGAATCCTAGGACATCCACCAATACCAAGAATACACAGGGAGCTGCAACACAGGCACGGTCAAGTTGTTGGCCAGGAGCATGGATGTACATGGAATATCTTTGAAACGCTGTGTTTTTTTATATTGGGAGGATCCTTGGGGATATTACACTAGGTTCCCGCCTGTGTTGGGGTTTGCATTCTTCGGGTCTGCTTGGGGACCCAGAAAAGAGAACCCCAATGATTACGTGGACCCCGTAGACTATAATAGACTAGACTATAGACTATGCTTGCAGGACTTTTCTCTCCACATTTTTCAAGCAGAATGGGGGCAAAATTCCCAAACAGTCACCCAACGCAGATGTGACTGTAGCCTTAGTAGTTAGATCTTCATTGTCAGTGACTGATGGCATAATAAATCCCATGAAGAAGACCTATTTTACTTTTTAGGCACCTGATGGGAGGTCTCCACTTCTCAGTGTCTGTGGCACATCAGTCTCAGTTTTTGATACCAAGTATTGGAGACCGCCCATTGGCAGTGCACTAGTATTGGGTAACAAAACGATCAGCTTCAATTGTTAGGAGTTCAGGAGCAAAATTGAAGCAGTGCCACCATTATTGGTGCGACAACTATAAAGGTAACCCAGTAGTGTCACATGCCTGAGATTGTGATGAGTCCTCTTTCACCTAAGGAGTAAGAAATGGGCAAAGACAGAATTTTTATAGCGCTGTACATACAAGCATTTAGATTTCTCTTAATTAATATCATTAATGTCATTTTGTGTCAAATACATAACTTAGTAAACATGCTTGTTTCCTACCAGAGGCCTCAGCATTTGTAACCCTAGGCCTGCCCTTATGCCTCTGCTGGATCTATTAGATATGTTACGTCAAGTCATATTGAGGTACATTGCAGTAGCATAAAAAATGATGCCTTAGACAGGAATGGCCTAGATTTCATTCAAGTCACTTTCAATTGATGTAGGAAAACATACAAACATTTCAAAGGCAGCTATAATAGTCAACTACAGTATTAAGAGGTATAGGAATATCTTCTGTATTACTATTACACCAGTTTGAAATTGGCATGCTGCGCCCTTGTAATTCCCAGTCCTCATATTTGAGATGTTCGTAATGATAATTGCTTTGTACAATACGTTACACCATTAGCAGCAATAAAGTTTTTGTAATTTGCTACTTTCTAAATTTGCAGTATATAATTTAAGCAACCTGCTATACATACAATGTCTTGTACAAAGATGTTGCTTAACATATTTGTATTACATTTGTTACACACATTTGCAACATTGTTTAGCAACCCATTGGAGGGTGAGAGTAGTAGGACGTAGACATGCACCCGATCAGTTCCTCCAGGCCTACTTCTGGGTTGGGGCAGTGCTAAGGGGGCCTTCAAGGTACCTGATGGTGGTGATAGTGTTTTCTCTGGGGCATGTCCTAATTGTAGTCAGCCATGCTGAGCTCGATGGAAGTTGGAGTGTCGACAATGGTCGTGCATGAATATCATGACAATATCAACATATCATACATATTGCAAATGAACTATGTACATGAAGTGCAGATGTCATATTTTTTTGCCATTTTTGGGTAGTTTTTTCAATAAAAATACAACTTTATTAGAAAACGGTTTGCACACATCTATGAGAATGATATAACGTGTAAATAAATGAAGATAACATATTTAATAATATTATAGGGGTTCTCCAGGGTTTCTATGTACTATGTAAATTTACTTCCTCCAGTGTTTTTAGGAGCCTTTCTTAAGGGTTCTGGGTTGCGTGATCAGAACTAGTATCTGACTCCCGAGTCACTCTGACTCTTCCCTCCACTCCTGTGTTCACAGACAGCTATTTGTGCTATGGGGACTAGAAGACTAAAGTAAAGCCAGCCCCTCATAGTTTGTGGACATAGATGTAAGGGATTTGCTAGTTGTGCATTTCGCTAGCGCTTCTGCTGGAACAATGGAAGAAGGGGAGGCAGACAGTGAGCCCTAAACTTGTCCCAGCCCCTGTCCCTACCTAATTGCCATAACTGTCCTAATGAGAGGAGAAACTGGGTGGCAATCCCTACTCTGAATAAGTGTCACACAGAACAAGACAGGACAAAACCAAAACAGAATAGGAGTCATCAAGCCAAGGGTCAAAGGCAGAGAAACAAAGCAGTACAAAATTGTAATTCAAAAGAGTAGTCACAAAGGAAGCCAAAGGTCAGAGGTCAGTAATAGAATACTAAGAGCAAGTAGTAAGCTAACAAGGACAAAGTCACAGGACAGAGTCAAAATAGCCAATCACTCTGTGTAGGCTGATGACCTGTATATAGGAAGTCCAGGACCTGCTCCAGACTTGATTGGTAGATAGGCTGTCAATCACAAGGGTAAGGCAAAGATGAACTATTAGATGAACAGAGGTAAACAAGGTGCAGGAGATGAGTGTGGTGGAAATTCAGTTACACAGCAGAGGTAATAGAGCAGTGTTCACACAGACCAACAAAAAACTCTAAGCAAAGAATCAAACTGAACACGCCTCCTGCGTCGCAGCATGGGTGGCATAGAGACCCAAACAGGCAGAGACATTACAATAGAGGAGGTAGAAGGTGGAGTGACTGGTTCTGATCTCGCCTAGGTACTTCTAGGTACGACACCTAAAAACCCCAAGGGAAGTAAATGTACACAGAATCTGTGAATAACCTCTGTAAATAGTTGTGTTGCTTCTTGGGGGAGGGGAGTTTGTAGCTTTACTTCTGGTATAAGTTGTGATGCTAAATGTTTAGTTGTATAATTAATATACAATCAATAATAAATGCAATTCCCAATTCCATAGCTAGAAAGATTTGCAAATACCATCATGGATTTCATTTCACAGACTCCCTGTCTGAATGTTTACATGGCTTTACAGCATTAAGGGCAGATGAAGAAGCAGGTTCTGTTCTTCAGGTTAAGTGCGGATATAATTCATGTCACCTACCCTTCTCATGACCAAAAGAAAATTAAATAGAGTAAATTAAATTGCACAAGGTGAAAAGTGCATGGGAGAAAGAAGGAAAAATGAATGTCATTCGGTCTGGTGATATGGCAAGCTCATCTTATAAAAAAAAATACAATAAAAAACAGCATAAACTCAAATCAAAACTCAACAAAACAATGAGAAAACTATATAAATATATATATATATATATATATATATATACATATACACTGTGTATATATATATATATATAAAAAAAATATATATATATATATATACACTGTATATATATACATATATACATACACATATATATATATATATATATATATATATATATATATATATATATATATATATAATAAAAAATTATATATATACATATATAAACAAACAAAAACAATGAAAGCACACAATAAAATCTAATGAATGTGCATCATTCCTTATTATTTATTTATTTATTTTTTTACATTTTTTGTTCCATTTTCATGCTAATATGTATCATATATTAATTTTAGCATTATATTGTTGTGATTGGATCTGTATATGTGTGCTAATATTTTCGAGCTTCCTCTATCGCTTCTGTTAAGGTTAGATCTATTATTTTATAGCATTTTTTCATGATTTTGTTGCGATTGGATCTATATATGTGCACTAATATTTTTGAGCTTTTTTGATCGTTTTTGTTTAGGTTAGATCTATTATTTTACTATATTTTTTCATTATTTTTTGGGGATGGGATCTTTGTTTCTACTCTATTATTTCATTGATTATTTTGATGTTTGTGTTAGGGAAGTGTCATACAGCAGTTCCCCAGTGTTGTAGATGAACCCTGGAGGAAGGGGCACAAGAGACAGTGAGCCCTGGTCTGAAACCCCCACTGTCCCTTCCTGCTTGCTGGTCCTATCCTAAGTAATAGGTGACAACTGGACAACAGACCCTTTCTAAATATGTAACACACACTATGCGGACAAGACAAACAACAACAAGGAAAGTCAGCTAGCCAGGGGTCAGTAACAGTCGAGCGATGCAGTGTCAAATTCGATATCTAAAGAGTAGTCTATAGGGAAAGCCAGAGGTCAAGACTCAGAATACAAGAACAAACAGCAAGAGAAAGCCAGCACGCACAAGGCAATAGCAAGCACCAATTGAATGAGAGCCAAGAATAAATAGAGAGTAAGAACCCGCCCTGGAGTTGATAGGCGGATAGGCTGTCAATCACAGGACAAGGCTAAACTTAACTATTAGAGGAGCAGAGAGAAATGAAGGTGAAGGCAGACGGGTGTGGTGGAAAATCATTTACAGAGATTGCACAGTGTGAACACTGCTCAACAAAAATCACTAACCAAAGAATCAAACTGGATACGCCTCCTGCGCCGCAGCGTGAGAGTGGAGGGTGGCGCAGAGACCAGAACAGGCAGAGACATTACAGTTTGTGTTTAGAGTCCATACTCTCTTATTTTATTGGATTTTTTGGACTCTTTTTGCTACATTTCTCTTCATTCGACAGTTTTGAGTACATGATAAATGGACGCTGTTTATTCATAGTAGTCCATCATGGAAAGTGAGAATCACATAGGAATATAACGGTAGGTTATTTTATTATACCTGCCTGTACAAAACAGCTCTCTTCTCCGAGGGCAGGAGAGCAGATTTAGTGGGATGTCAAATGTTATGAAACGCTGAAGTGACAGGAAGTTTAACAAAGTGCAGATAAATGTAGGATTTAGGAGATGAGAGGCATAAGAAAGCTTGCTGTAAGTAGTATAGAAGGCTGGGAAAGCCACGGAGAGATATTAAAATTTCAGATTCATAAGAGCCAAAAGCAGACAGGATGGAAACTGATTTCATGCAGAGCGCCGCGCATTTTATAACGCCGAGCTCATATGTTTTATGTGACCTCACTTTGATCAGTCAATACTTCATTTTCCTATGAATGATTACAACCTATATGTCATGTTCTGTCATTTATATTGGAAGAATGTGCTGTACTTTGTGTGACTTATTGCAGGGAGATGAATCGTGGCCAGTTCACGGGAGAATATTACACTTCAGCTGCCAGATTGGGAAAATGAAGAATTATTTTTAGGCTTAATTGTAATAATTGTAGTAGCACAATATCACGCTAAGCATGAACGGATCCTCACGTTGTTATAGTAATTGCTCGAAAATTGCAGTTTTGATCCCTTTTTTAAGTAGATTTTTCATGATATGCAGTACAGTTGGGGCGAGAAAAAAATGTGCACCAGATGATATCAAATGTTACTTATTATTGTTCATTTTTTGGTTTTTTTTTTGGAAATGTGTCACGAAAATGGTCTATTTTTAATTTTTGATGATTTATTTTTAATGTATCCATGTCACTAAAACAAATTAATATATCCTGCAATTTTCACGCTGACCACTAACCATAATTATAGACTGACACTTACCAATTTTATTTTTTGGAACTATAGGCTTACAGGGAATGTGTCACCAAAATGGTCTAGTTTTAATTTTTGATGATTTTATTTTTAATTTATCCATGTCACTATCTATATATTAAAACAAATTAATATATCCTGCAATTTTCACACTGAACACTAACCATAGTAAGGCCGGGTTCACACGGAGTTACGTGCCGCGAGATTTGGCACGTAGACGCCGCGTGACCCTTTGCGTGCCGTACACGCTCCCATTCATTTCAATGGGAGCGGGGAGCGTATGCGCCGCGCTAGTTTGCGGCCGTGCATTTATTCACGGCCGCAAACTAGCGCGGCGCATACGCTCCCCGCTCCCATTGAAATGAATGGGAGCGTGTACGGCACGCAAAGGGTCACGCGGCGTCTACGTGCCAAATCTCGCGGCACGTAACTCCGTGTGAACCCGGCCTAATAGACTGACACCTACCAATTCTGTGTATTTTTATTTTAAACACATTTTTTAATGTTCTATTATTTTATTTTTAATTTATCCATGTCACTAAAACAAATTAATATATCCTGCAATTTTCACACTGACCACTAACCAGAATAATAGACTGACACATGTCAATTTTATTTTTTGGAACTATAAGCTTACAGGGAATGTGTCACCAAAATGGTCTATTTTTTAAACTAAGTTTTTATGTTAAACACATTTTTTGTTTGATTATTTTATTTTGAATTTATCCTTGTCACTATCTATATTTTAAAAGAAATAACTAAATCCTGTAATTTGTAACACTGACCACAAACCATAATGATAGACTGATATTTACCAATTCTGTAGTGATTTTCATGACAATAGTCGTCTCATTTATATCATAGACAAGACAAATATCTACAGAGGTGAGGGCAACATGGTGGCTCAGTGGTTAGCACTGCAGCATTGGAGTCCTGGGTTCGAATCCTGCCAGGAGAAACATCTGCAAGGAGTTTGTATGTTCTCCCTATGTTTGTGTGGATTTCTTCCCATACTCCAAAGACATACTGATAGGAAAAAAAAAAAAAAAGGATAGATAGCCATTATTACATTCATCCATTACTGAATAGTTGATGTCATAGCCATCCTCCTCCCCCTCCCAAAAAAACCCCAAAAGCTCGCTCATAGTCCTCAGTTAGTTGGCTTTGGACTATTGCTGGCTATGGCCATGAAGCACAAATAAAACAGCAGAGGAGAAGCTCAGGCAAGATGGCAGCCTCCATAAACACGTATAGAAAATAGAAAAAATATCTGCATACTGAGAATAAATCTGATTAAATCCGATGCTGTTTTTTTGTTGTAGATTTTTGCTCTGTTTTTTGAGTCAAAGCCAAGACCGGCTTTAGAAAGGATGGAAAATATAAAGGAAGGACTTTTATTCTCCCTTCTGCTAAATCCACTCTTACCTTTGCAACGAAATTTGCAATAAAACATGTTGCTTTTCCACAATGTGTGGCCTCTGCCTTAGAGGGGATTTAGTTTACTGTCTTGTGTTACCTGCTTTGTTAACTAGGCAAAAACCAAGTGGTTGAGCATGGGAGGGGGTGATACCCAGATGCCCGATATCTCTACTTTACAGGGTGGACAATGGCACGTGGCTGGCTACAATCTAAAATTCTGAGCCTTATATCCTCAATAAGTAACATCATTGGACTCTATCTATCTCCTATCTATCTATCTATCTATCTATCTATCTATCTATCTCCTATCTATCTATCTATCTATCTATCTATCTATCTATCTCCTATCTATCTATCTATCTATCTATCTATCTATCTATCTATCTCCTATCTATCTATCTATCTATCTATCTATCTATCTCCTATCTATCTATCTATCTATCTATCTATCTATCTATCTCCTATCTATCTATCTATCTATCTATCTATCTATCTCCTATCTATCTATCTATCTATCTATCTATCTATCTATCTATCTATCTCCTATCTATCTATCTATCTATCTATCTATCTATCTATCTATCTATCTCCTATCTATCTATCTATCTATCTATCTATCTCCTATCTATCTATCTATCTATCTATCTCCTATCTATCTATCTATCTATCTATCTATCTATCTATCTATCTCCTATCTATCTATCTATCTATCTATCTATCTATCTATCTATCTCCTATCTATCTATCTATCTATCTATCTATCTATCTATCTCCTATCTATCTATCTATCTATCTATCTATCTATCTATCTATCTAACTCCTATCTATCTATCTATCTATCTATCTATCTCCTATCTATCTATCTATCTATCTATCTATCTATCTATCTATCTATCTATCTATCTATCTCCTATCTATCTATCTATCTATCTATCTATCTATCTCCTATTTATCTATCTATCTATCTATCTATCTATCTGTCTGTCTGTCTGTCTGTCTGTCTGTCTGTCTGTCTGTCTGTCTATCTATCTAACTATATCACAGTCCCCGTCATTTGTAAGTACTCAGTTTATACAAACAATAGTTTACATATTTGCATGCCAGATACAACATTACATTTCATTAATATTTGTTTCCTTGGACTTCAAGAACAGAACCGATAGATCTGAGATATTTGAGCGTTCTAACAATGTATGACATTATTTGCTGATAATCTATTTTGGACTATTTCTCGCAAAAACTAAATCATGAGGTGTTGGCGCCCTCTATGCCTAACAAGTGGAAAAGCAAAGAATAATAATAGTAAAAAAAAATAAATGTATAGGAAACTCCATAACAAATGCTGATATTATTATTTACTATATTAGTCATGTGTTATATCATATAATATTATCTGTTTGATTTGTTTGTTATTTTTACACAATACCTAAAATAATGGACTTAGAAATTGGCTGTGTTACATGCAAGTGTCCGCTCTTAGCTGTCTTCTTGGCCAGACATGTCTAGATATATGCCTCACAACTTTTTGAAACACAACTTGGTTTTGTGATATGATATGCCAGCTATCCTATTTGTGTCTATGTATAATCACCCAGTGAGGAAGGGGAATTGCAATCTTTCAGGGGTTTTGTTAGTATGTCATGATATTTTGTTTCAGGAAAAAATTGTATCCTTAAAGGGGTTGCTCACTTTCAGATCAATATTGAGAGTCAAATGTTAAGATTTGTTTGATAAAAAGTTGTACAATTTTCCAATATACTTTCTGTATCAATTCCTCACAGTTTTCTAGATCTCTGCTGTCATACATTCTGTTATTTCTAGTGGATAAAAATCTGACCATGGTCATGTGATTTATTGTCCATGGTCATGTGATTTACGGTCCATGGTCATGTGATTTACGGTCCATGGTCATGTGATGAGCACACAGGTGCCGCTCGTTAGTCACAGCACAGTAATTAGGCATCTGCCTGGTAATGAGCCGTGCACCTGTGTGCTCATCACATGACCATGGACCGTAAATCACATGACCATGGTCAGACTTTTATCCACTAGAGGTAACAGAATGAATGACAGCAAGCCGAAATCTAGAAAACCATGAGGAATTGATACAGAAAGTATATTGGAAAATTGTATATCCTTTTATTGTATAAACAATAACATTAGTTTCTCAATATTGGTCTGAAAGTGGCCAACCCCTTTAACCAACTTGGTTATATGAGCGCAAATCTGTACTTATATAGTGGTTAAAGGTTATTCTCATCAATGCAATGTCACTTTACAATCAATGGGGGTCCGATCTCTAAGACCAAAATCAATCCTGAGAGTGAAGGAGACCCAAAATCTTCCATGGGTGTTGTATGATAGAGTTTCTATGAAACTATGTACATGAATACTTAGCAGAACCATTAGTCATGTGAACATCTGTGTTATTGAATACACAAAAATTGTAACATTGTGACAAAATAACTTTATTTCCTGTCAGTTATGATATTGAAAAGAGCACAACTGCTGATCAGGTACAACGGCGGCTTCAGCTTCCCATGTCATAGCTTAGAATTATGAGAAATGTGTAGCTGAGGGTCTCTTCTCTGTAGCTGAGAGTCTCTTCTCTGTAGCTGAGGGTCTCTTCTCTGTAGCTGAGGGTCTCTTCTCTGTAGCTGAGGATCTCTTCTCTGTAGCTGGGGGTCTCTTCTTTGTAGCTGAGGGTCTCTTCTCTGTAGCTGGGGGTCTCTTCTCTGTAGCTGGGGGTCTCTTCTCTGTAGCTGGGGGTCTCTTCTCTGTAGCTGAGGGTCTCTTCTTTGTAGCTGAGGGTCTCTTCTCTGTAGCTGAGGGTCTCTTCTCTGTAGCTGAGGGTCTCTTCTCTGTAGCTGAGGGTCTCTTCTCTGTAGCTGAGGGTTTCTTCTCTGTAGCTGGGGGTCTCTTCTCTGTAGCTGAGGGTCTCTTCTCTGTAGCTGAGGGTCTCTCCTCTGTAGCTGAGGGTCTCTTCTCTGTAGCTGGGGGTCTCTTCTCTGTAGCTGAGGGTCTCTTCTCTGTAGCTGAGGGTCTCTTCTCTGTAGCTGAGGGTCTCTTCTCTGTAGCTGAGGGTCTCTTCTCTGTAGCCGAGGGTGTCTTCTCTGTAGCTGAGGGTCTCTTCTCTGTAGCTGAGGGTCTCTTCTCTGTAGCTGAGGGTCTCTTCTCTGTAGCCGAGGGTCTCTTCTCTGTAGCTGAGGGTCTCTTGTCTGTAGCCGGGGGTCTCTTCTCTGTAGCCGAGGGTCTCTTCTCTGTAGTCGAGGGTCTCTTCTCTGTAGCCAGGGGTCTCTTCTCTGTAGCTGAGGGTCTCTTCTCTGTAGCTGAGGATCTCTTCTCTGTAGCTGAGGGTCTCTTCTCTGTAGCTGAGGTCTCTTCTCTGTAGCTGAGGGTCTCTTCTCTGTTGCTGAGGGTCTCTTCTCTGTAGCTGAGGGTCTCTTCTCTGTTGCTGAGGGTCTCTTCTCTGTAGCTGAGGGTCTCTTTTCTGTAGCTGAGGGTCTCTTCTCTGTAGCTGGGGGTCTCTTCTCTGTAGCTGGGGGTCTCTTCTCTGTAGCTGAGGGTCTCTTCTCTGTTGCTGAGGGTCTCTTCTCTGTAGCTGAGGGTCTCTCCTCTGTAGCTGAGGGTCTCTTCTCTGTTGCTGAGGGTCTCTTCTCTGTAGCTGAGGGTCTCTTCTCTCTAGCTGGGGGTCTCCTCTGTTGCTGAGGGTCTCTTTTCTGTAGCTGAGGGTCTCTTCTCTCTAGCTGGGGGTCTCCTCTGTAGCTGAGGGTCTCTTCTTTGTAGCTGAGGGTCTCTTCTTTGTAGCTGGGGGTCTCTTCTTTGTAGCTGAGGGTCTCTTCTCTGTAGCTGAGGATCTCTTCTCTGTAGCTGGGGGTCTCTTCTCTGTAGCTGAGGGTCTCTTCTCTGTAGCTGAGGGTCTCTTCTCTGTAGCTGGGGGTCTCTTCTTTGTAGCTGAGGGTCTCTTCTCTGTAGCTGAGGGTCTCTTCTCTGTAGCTGAGGGTCTCTTCTCTGTGGCTGAGGGTCTCTTCTCTGTAGCTGAGGGTCTCTTCTCTGTAGCTGAGGGTCTCTTCTCTGTAGCTGAGGGTCTCTTCTCTGTAGCTGAGGGTCTCTTCTCTGTAGCTGAGGGTCTCTTCTCTGTAGCTGGGGGTCTCTTCTCTGTAGCTGGGGGTCTCTTCTCTGTAGCTGGGGGTCTCTTCTCTGTAGCCGGGGGTCTCTTCTCTGTAGCTGAGGGTCTCTTCTCTGTAGCTGAGGGTCTCTTCTCTGTAGCTGAGGATTTCTTCTCTGTAGCTGAGGATTTCTTCTCTGTAGCTGAGGGTCTCTTCTCTGTAGCTGGGGGTCTCTTCTCTGTAGCTGAGGGTCTCTTCTCTGTAGCTGGGGGTCTCTTCTCTGTAGCTGAGGGTCTCTTCTCTGTAGCTGGGGGTCTCTTCTTTGTAGCTGGGGGTCTCTTCTCTGTAGCTGGGGGTCTCTTCTCTGTAGCTGGGGGTCTCTTCTCTGTAGCTGAGGGTTTCTTCTCTGTAGCTGGGGGTCTCTTCTTTGTAGCTGGGGGTCTCTTCTCTGTAGCTGAGGGTCTCTTCTCTGTAGCTGAGGGTCTCTTCTCTGTAGCTGAGGGTTTCTTCTCTGTAGCTGAGGGTGTCTTCTCTGTAGCTGAGGGTCTCTTCTCTGTAGCTGGGGGCAGGGCCGCCATCAGGAATTTTGGGGCCCCATACAGCCTAAGTGTCTGGGCCCCCCCCCCCCTGCCATTTTTGCTTTGCGCGCCGCGGGAAATTTAGCCCCACCCACTGTTATGTTGACTCCGCCCACTCATTAATTTTCCATTTGCCCGCACACTGTATAATCCTCCTACAGTCACCCGTAAATTATATGTCCCCCTCCGTCTCTCCCCTAGCTTCATATACACCCTTCATCTGCCCCCAGATTCATGTCCCCTCCATCTCTGCCCCCAGATTCATGTCCCCACATTTCTGCCCACAGATTCATGTCCCCCCATCTCCATACCTCCCAACTTTTGAAGAACTAAAAGAGGGACAAAATGTGTGGCGCGCTTAGCGCGCCGCAGCAAATTTAGCCCCGCCCACTTTTGTGTTGACTCCGCCTACTTGTTAATTTTTCATGTGCCCGCACACAGTATAATCCTCCTACAGTCACCCGTAAATTATATGTCCCCCCTCTATCTCTCCCCCAGTTTCATATACACCCTTCATCTGCCCCCAGTTTCATGTCCCCCTTCCATCTCTGCCCCTAGATTCATGTCCCCACATCTCTGCCCCGTTTCATGTCCCCTCCATCTCTGCCCCCAGATTCATGTCCCCCCAGATTCATGTCCCCCCTCCATCTCTGCCCCCAGATTCATGTCCCCCATCTCTGCCTCCAGATTCATGTCCCTCCATCTCTGCCCCCCGATTCATGTCCCCACAGTGTCATGCCGTCCCCTCCTTCATCTGCCCCAGTGTCATTCCGTCCTCTCTTTCATCTGCCCCCAGATTCATGTCCCCACAGTGTCATGCCGTCCCCTCCTTCATCTGCCCCAGTGTCATGCCGTCCTCTCTTTCATCTGCCCCCAGATTCACGTTCCACCTCCACATTAAACTTACCTTCTCCTCCGCTCCCTCGCCGCTCTCTGCGCGTCTCTCTCGCTGACACATATGCGGCTGAAGGAAGGAGCTGACACAGGTCAGCTCCACGCTTCGCCGCTGGGTGTCTCTCTCGCTGACGCTGACATGTATGCGGCTGAAGCGAGGAGCTGACCTGTGTCAGCTCCTCACTTCGCCACTGCCGGCTCTCTCGCTGACACATATGCGGCTGAGCCGGAACCCGGATCAGCCGCATATGTGTCACCGAGAGAGGCGGCAGCGGCGAAGTGAGGAGCTGACACAGGTCAGCTCCTCGCTTCAGCCGCATATGTGTCAGCGAGACAGGCGGCAGCAGCGAAGCGAGGAGCTGACCTGTGTCAGCTCCTCGCTTCAGCCATGTATGTGCTCAACTCAGATCTGCGTCCTCTGGACGCAGATCTGAGTTGAAACAGGACATACAATGACTGCTGCCGGCGCCAGGGGGCCCGGGCCCCCCCCATTTTAAAATTTGGCCGGGCCCCTGACGCCAGTAGCAGTAGTACTGGCCTATCGGCGGCCCTGGCTGGGGGTCTCTTCTCTGTAGCTGGGGGTCTCTTCTCTGTAGCTGGGGGTCTCTTCTCTGTAGCTGGGGGTCTCTTCTCTGTAGCTGAGGGTCTCTTCTCTGTAGCTGAGGGTCTCTTCTCTGTAGCTGAGGGTCTCTTCTCTGTAGCTGAGGATCTCTTCTCTGTAGCTGAGGGTCTCTTCTCTGTAGCTGAGGGTCTCTTCTCTGTAGCTGAGGGTCTCTTCTCTGTAGCTGAGGGTTTCTTCTCTGTAGCTGAGGGTCTCTTCTCTGTAGCTGGGGGTCTCTTCTTTGTAGCTGGGAGTCTCTTCTTTGTAGCTGAGGGTCTCTTCTCTGTAGCTGAGGGTCTCTTCTCTGTAGCTGAGGGTCTCTTCTCTGTAGCTGGGGGTCTCTTCTCTGTAGCTGGGGGTCTCTTCTCTGTAGCTGAGGGTCTCTTCTCTGTAGCTGAGGGTCTCTTCTCTGTAGCTGAGGGTCTCTTCTCTGTAGCTGAGGGTGTCTTCTCTGTAGCTGAGGGTGTCTTCTCTGTAGCTCAGGGTCTCTTCTCTGTAGCTGGGGGTCTCTTCTCTGTAGCTGGGGGTCTCTTCTCTGTAGCTGGGGGTCTCTTCTTTGTAGCTGAGGGTCTCTTCTCTGTAGCTGAGGATTTCTTCTCTGTAGCTGAGGGTGTCTTCTCTGTAGCTGAGGGTCTCTTCTCTGTAGCTGAGGATCTCTTCTCTGTAGCTGAGGGTCTCTTCTCTGTAGCTGAGGGTCTCTTCTCTGTAGCTGGGGGTCTCTTCTCTGTAGCTGGGGGTCTCTTCTCTGTAGCTGGGGGTCTCTTCTCTGTAGCTGAGGGTCTCTTCTCTGTAGCTGAGGGTCTCTTCTCTGTAGCTGAGGGTTTCTTCTCTGTAGCTGAGGGTCTCTCCTCTGTAGCTGAGGGTCTCTTCTCTGTAGCTGAGGGTTTCTTCTCTGTAGCTGAGGGTCTCTTCTCTGTAGCTGAGGGTCTCTTCTCTGTAGCTGAGGGTTTCTTCTCTGTAGCTGAGGGTCTCTCCTCTGTAGCTGAGGGTCTCTTCTCTGTAGCTGAGGGTTTCTTCTCTGTAGCTGAGGGTCTCTTCTCTGTAGCTGAGGGTCTCTTCTCTGTAGCTGAGGGTCTTTTCTCTGTAGCTGAGGGTCTCTTCTCTGTAGCTGGGGGTCTCTTCTTTGTTTGTTCCTTCCCAAATACATTGTTTCTCTAAAGCTGCCAGCCCAGTGCTGTAATGCTTATACAACAAGTGTCACATAAAGATGCTGATCCTTTGCACAAGTTATTTTACATATTCTTATAGTTTGTCATTTCTAGTGCAGACAAGGATGACAAAGTAAGATCACCAGATCTGTTATACTGATAATGGAGTACGTAGGGCTTTCATAAAGCGTAAAAGGCTTAAAGCTATTACTGACATGATCCTCCCCACTGCATTAATGGGATGTTATGTCATAAGCCTTCTAAAGTTGCTTTCTTAAGGTGGTCATAGGCATAAGATGATCGTGGTCCAATTTCACTGGGACTGGACAACCACCTAATCTTTACGGGGTCCGTTCAGCTCTGTTCTGACTGCAGGGTCTGGGAGAAGAAGGATCAGGCAGTTGTATTGAATCCTTTTGTTCTCAAGGAAGATATAGCATTTGTGCTGCTCTTATAAGCATTTTTGTGCAAATACCTGTTTTATATATTTTAAGGCCAAACATGGTAAGATCTGATGGAGCCTTACAGAGAATATCAAGGTGGGCCCATTCTGCTGCTAGTTCTGGGACAACCACATGACTATTCACTGGGGACAGAAGGGTTTTTCTTCTATCGTCTATCTGTGATCTTTGGGGAGAGATTCTGCATACTGCAGGTTTTCACAATCCATCACGCAGAGCCAGATTAGTTGGCTCCCCTCTCCAGGTGCCCCCTAGTACTGGCGCTGTGGCCCTCTGTTATGCCCATGTGGCATAGCCTTATACTGTACATTTGTAACATTTCATTATTGGATTGTGAAGCTAAAATCTAAATTTGTTCCCTAAACATGAGGACGGATCCCAGTCTGCAGACACAGCAGCCTCGTATTCATGACTGCCTTATGCTGCGTGGTCGTGCCATTAATTTACTCTCTGTGCTAGACATAATAGCACCTACTCATCTTCCCTGCACACAATCCTTCTGTCTGCTCTTTATTACCGCATTATCCTGGCTCTAAAATATGGCAGCTGACTATAAGCAATTCATACAATTCTAGGCATTATGCAGCATATAGGCATCCATATACAACAAGTTACAGCTTTGTGATTCGTTGATATACAATGATGTGCAAATGTTTTAGGCAGATGCTGCAAAGTAAGAATGCTTTCAGAAATAGAAGTTTTAATAGTTTATTTTTCTCAATTAACAAAATGAAGTGAATGAGCCAAAGAGAAAACTAACTCCCATCAATATTTGGAGTCCTGGAAGTGATGATATGACCCAAACAGAGCCCTGATCTCAACATCATCCAGTCTGTCTGAGATCACATGATGTAACAGAAGGATTGGAGCAAGTCTACATCCATAGAAGATCTACGCTCCGTTCTCCAAGATAGCAAGAACAACCTCCCTGCTGAATTCCTTGGAAAACTGTCTGCAAGTGTTCCTAAAAGAATTGATGGAAGGCAAAGGTCAAAGTTCACCATAAATATTGATGGAATTTAGATTTCTTTTCTTCGTTCACTTCAAATTGTTATTTGAGAAAATTAAACTATCAATACTTAATTTTGTTACAGATATATATATATATATATATATATATATATATATATATATATAAATTTTGTTACAAGCATTGTTACTTTGCAGCAATTTTTCTACACCTGCCTATTTTTTTTGCACAGTATAGTCCACCTAGGTTTTGTATAAATAGATACATGTTGATTTCCCATACATATACTCTCTTTTAAATTAAGCCATTGCTGAACCTGTAAGAACCAGATAATGGGAAGTATTACAGCAGCAGTGGATGAGTGTGTTAATCTTACAGGAGGCAGTGACCTGGAACCTGTGTGATAAATGCAGGAGTGAGCTGTGTGCAACAGGACAAATATATATATATATATATATATATATATATATATATATATATATATGTAAAATAACTGGAGTTAAGTGGATTAGAAGAATGTACATTCACACAGATAAGAGCACATGGATGTGTCGGGTTTCTCACTGTCGCCATTTTGCATGCTTCTGTACAGTTGACTGATTTCTTTTATTGATGTTGATCACACCATTTCTATTATGTTGATATTTCTTTAGCTTCACTGTTTCTGTTTAAGTGCATGCTTATTACATTTTCTTAAGGATATTTCTGTTGTCTTTCTGGAGATGCATTATTAATGGTTCTGAACTTTATTTTTTTGCTTTTGTTTTTGATGATTTCCCTTTAAAAAAAATAGATCTCTAGATGATACATATATATACACCATGTGGTTCTAAACACTGAACATGACACATAATAGGAAACATATTGAACACTTTAGCCGTATACATGTACATAGATACACACGAACAAACAAACATATATATATATATATATATATATATATATATATATATACACATATATGTATATATACACACACACACACACACACACACACAACAAACACATATATATATATATATATATATATATATATATATATACACATATATGTATATATACACACACACGCACACACACATATGTTGTGTGCTTTTAAAGACTACCTGCACATTTTGTACACACAGTCCTATCTGTAGGCAACATGTTATAGAGCGAGTTGAGCTGATAACATTATATAAAGTATTGTTGGAAGAGACTGAATATAATATTTATGTATATAAATCCTGCCCCTGTATGTGTCCAGTGGCTCCTATTCAGTGATTGACAATATTGCTTGTACTCTGCTACAAGTAAGGCTAGGTTCACACCTGTGTTCAGGGTTTCCAGCTTTGAATCAGCTTAAAAAATGCGGAGAGAAAAGTCCTGCCTGTTTCCACATTTTTCGGGCAGAAACCCAGTGGACCCCATTAAAGTCTATGGGGCCAATGGCTTTCTACAGGTAGCTACTTTTTGAACACGTTAGGTTTTCATTCTTTCGGTCCCCAAGCGGAAAACGGAACGCAGGTGTGAACCTAGCATGAGTCTGTTATTTATTGAGTAGGACCGCCCACTGGACTCCTACACGTGGAAATTATATTACATTCACAAAAACTACATATCATTCTGTTCTGCTCCTCTTGTTCTGTGGTCTACTGTCTACGTAACCAAATCACTTTGAATATATCACTTATGCAGTGAAAGTGGCCATTTTTGGGTTCCACTATTCAGAAAATTAGCTAAGTATAAAACATTGTATTGACCTTAGTTTTAGGACAACCTCTAGGTCAGTGTTTTTTAACCGGGGTTCGATCGAACCCTATGCCCTATGCACGGTTCATTTTGTGTACCAGTAAAAAACATACCTATGTCATGAATTTGGAAAAAAATCATATTTGGTTTGGTGAATGTGCATATAAAACTGGTGGGTTCGGTACCTCAAACAAGGTTAAGAACCACTGGTCTAGGTCAACTGTATTACAACTACAGTGTTGGCCAAAAGTATTGGCACCCCTGCAATTCTGTCAGATAATACTCATTTTCTTCCAGAAAATGATTGCAATCACAAATTCTTTGGTATTATTATCTTCATTTAATTTGTCTTCAATGGAAAACCACAAAAAGAATTGTCAAAAAGCTAAATTGAATATAATTCCACACTAAACATAAAAAAGGGGGTGGACAAAAGTTTGAAAAATTTTATAATTAACAGCACCTGTTACTTACCTGAGGCACCTAACAGGTGGTGGCAATAACTAAATCACACTTGCAGCCAGTTGAAATGGATTAAAGTTGACTCAACCTCTGTCCTGTGTCTTCCAGAAAATGATTGCAAGCACAAACTCTTTGGTATTAATATGTTCATTTATTTTGCTTGCAAAGAAAAACATAAAAGAGAATGAAAAAAAAAGTCAAATCATTGATCATTTTACGCAAAAACTCCAAAAATGCGCCGGACAAAAGTATTGGTGATAATAATATACCAAAGAATTTGTGATTGCAATTATTTTCTGGAAGAAACTGAGTATTATCTGACAAAATTGCAGGGGTGCCAATACTTTTGGCCAACACTGTATGTATAATGGCTATATAATATGGTACCCATTAGTTTAGGGCAATACTGTATTTTCCAAATTAGAATAATTAAAATTATTTTCCAAATTCCAAAAATTACAAAAGTTCTTAAGTGCTATGTATTATGGAGCTACTGTCACCTTGAAGGAATTTAATATGTGTTTTCTGTAATGCAGTAATAGAGGCCACACATAGAGTGCCTAAATCTCTGAGATGTGTGTACCCATGGAAATTACACACTTGGCATCCTACACAATGCAGGCTACCAATTCAATAATTGCAATGATATACTAAGATGCATCTTGATAAAAAACTAGATCTCTTCCCAAAATGGCTGCTTCCACTGTGTACCAGACGCACATACAGCACATATAGAGCGTAATATACACAATCATAGAAAATACTTTCAGGGGCGGAGCTATAACTCGAATAGCCAAGGTGTAGATTGTTTTGGGTAGACTTACTAAGTTATATTAGTGTATTCCTACTTCCTGGCCCAGTATGTAGTTCCGCAACTGACTGTCCTTACATTTTACCGCAAGCCAAATTTCCCCAGGCCCCTCCTCTTCTTCTTCTTTTTTTTTTTTTTTTTTTTTTTTTCTTAAAGCTTTAAGGGTTGATGTTTTCAGTGGAAATAGCTTATCACATATGATCTAAGAAAGTGTTAGCTTCTCATATTCAGCTCTAACTCCAGTTCATTTTGTTATGTGGTAACCACAGTTCTGGATGACGCTCCCCCTGGCACACAGGAGTACATTATGTTACGGCAAGATTCCATCCAGTCAGCGGATTTAAAGAAAAAAGAGTCCCCTTTTCGTGCTAAATGTCACGAAATCTTCTGCTGCCCTCTGAAGCAAGTGCACCTCAAAGAAAACACAGAGCCGGAAGGTTTGTGCACCATGGATCCATGTTATGTTCGTTTACCCCTCCCCCCCCCCTCTTTTTTTTTCTTTCTACTGTTCGTGTCCCTATCCCGTGCTGTACATCCCCCGCCCGGCCTGTGTCAGGAATGACACAGGGAACATAATGCGCTTCATATCATATCCCCCTGCTTGCCTGTTAGTGTCTTATACAGTCTATCAAGGGACACTGTATGATATTAAGCATGTCTACGCATTATACTGAAAGATATATAACAAGATACAATATGACTTGGCTTTTCCCAGATGTAACTGTTTTTTTCTCCATGCAGTCTGCATCATCACACTGCCCTTTTTGGCTGCTAAATCTGCTTGCTCCTTTAAACAGCATTTACCCTCATGTTTTCTTCTAATATTTGAAGTCATGCAACTTTTTGGAAGTATGGCTCTTGTAAAAAAAAAAAAAAAAAAAAAAAAAAAGATCCTCCCCTCCCCATAAGGCTTCTGCACTTGCTATAATAATTTCGAGATTAGCATTAGCTCCAAAAACAGCGAGATGAATGTGTATGTCATGCACGCTGGACATGAATCAATTGCATGCAAAAGAACTGTGCATCTTAAAGGAGACTGTTCTTCTTTGTTTCTTTTCAGGGGCTATACAGGTTTGGATACATTTATTACTTTATTATGTAGAATGCAACTGTTTATACCTAAGAGAGCTGTATATATACAAGACTTTAACAGATGTGTCCATCCTGACCTGATCAACCATTTCAAGATAGGCCACAATTATCGCCATGAAGTGACTAGCTTTAAGGAGTTGAAAAAAAATCTTGTTGCTCACAATGGTTGCCAAAGCAAAAGCGTGAACCTGATTTACTAATAGTTAAACAGCATAAATTTAGATGGGCGGTCTGAAAATCCACCAGATATGGGGCGTATCTTGAGACGGTCTAGTCTAAGTTTGCACCACCTTTAATTTAACTTACTTTGAGATGCAATTTTGGAGTCTTCTTGGTGTATTTGGATGAATTTCAGCTACCCAACTTTATTGGGAAACCGGTTCACACTTGAGCCTGGTGTCCACCCTATCTCATTCTGCCCGGTTTCTGTTCTCACCCCTGAAAAACTGGACAGGGAACGGCTTCCCAACGGTCAACTTTAAAACCCATTCATTTGAATGGGTTTTTAAAGGTGACTGTCGGTTTCTATCTGCTGCCTCTTCACTGGGAAACCTTTTTTTTTCGGTCGGACACAAAGTCCTGCATGTCCGATTTTGTGTCCGACTGGAAAAACGGTTTCCCCGCGAATAGTCCACAGGTGGACACTGGCGGTCACCTTTAAAAACTCATTCAAATGAATGGGTTTTAAAGCTGACTGCCGGAAAACCATCCCCTGTTCAGTTCCTTGGGGCTGAGGACGGAAACCCAACAGAATGGCACAGGGCGGACAACAGGTGCAAGTATGAACGCCCTCTAATTTGGAAAAATTTTAGCTCAAACTAGACAGAACAAGTTGCGCCATGCGGCTCCAAGACGCACCTACAAGATACACTGATATCCGCCTAAGATGTGCCACATTTACGATAGAGTTGAGTCCTAAACACAGTAGTAAATTTGGGCCTGTGTACTTTTTTTTTTTTTTTTTAAAGCTGGTCATCTTATGGCATTTATTTTGGCATAACTTGATATAATTTGGAAGGACACATCTGTAGACTTAGTTAAAGGGAACCTGTTAGGGCGATTTGGGACACTAAACCAGCCACAATTCCTTATGGATCATGGGTCTGGTGTCCAAAATATCCCTGTTGTAAAGCTGTCTGTGCTTGCATTAAAAAGAAAAAAACAACTTTATTCTTACCTGGATATGAGACCAATGAGTCACATCGGAGTTTTCTCTGGTGTTGCCGAAGAAGTCCACCTTGCCTTTGCTGTGCATGCGCCCAAGGTCTGGTGCATGCAGCTTCACTGAACCATTGTACACGTGCCGGGAGTACAAACATAGGTAAGTATAAGGGTTTTTTCCTTTCCAATACTGGTGCAGACAGCTTTACCATAGAGCTACTTGGGACCATTAGGAACTGTGAGTGGTTTAGTCTCCCAAATCTCCGTGACAGGTTCTCTTTAAAGACTGAGGTGCCTGCATGCACAGAATATGATAAGTATTATATGCCTTTGCAGAATCTGTTTACTTCTCTTCTTGCAGCTCTTTTCTAGCATATTCTACAGATTCTAGTACTTCTGTTTGCCTAGCAAGAGTAACCTCTTGACTTCCCTTTCTGAGTGTCACTTACTCCTAAATACATGTTGCTGTATGTACTGAAGTGGTCACTGGAAACGTCTAGGTTCTATAGAGTAGAATACATCTTAGTATCACACAGGCCTGTTTAAGGTCTCCTTTCAATCACTTAGGAAACAGGAAGCATTAGAAGATTATACAAGACATCTGGATAAAAAAATGCAAGACAATGAGGGAACATGGAAAGGAACAAGTAGTATTGTGAAATTGTAAGATCTATTCTATGTGCACAAGGGAGGCTTGGAAGTCAATTAAAAGTCTATGAACCATATTAATTATGATCTTTAGGATAGGTCTACAGGAGGTCTATTGACTGTTACATCCAAAAACTATGGGAAGAATATGCAAATCTGTCTTCCATGATGTAATCAGGAAGTCAGAAGCTGCCTCAGTGTTGCAAACCTATAGAGGGCGCTCACTGGAATGTGCAAGCCTGTCTTCCCTGATGTAGTTAGGATGACAGAATTCCAGTGAAATAACCCAATAAAGGCTGCTCCCTTTAGCATCATGCTCGACCTTCCAAGAGGCCTTTATTTTGCAATGACGTTGGGATTATTACCGGGTATAGTCTCTCAATCGAGGACGGCCGTTTCGATGTACTTGCATCTCATCAGCTCGATGTAGAGAGGACTTTAACCTGGTAGAGGTGAGAGGCTTAGACAGGGTTAAGGGGATATTGTCACTCCTTAGGGAGAGACCACCATATAGGTGTGTGGAGATTTATTAAGCCTTTAGCACTCCAAAAACTATGTAAACGGGAGTTGGAATGGAGCAGTGGTCACATGTACTCACTACCACTTTGTTTATTCTCCCACATTTTGTGAGGCACAGCTCTTTTGTGCCAAAAAAGTTCCACTTTGTCCACTTTCTAAATGACTTGCCACCTTTGACAAGAGGGGATCAAGGCCCGTTCGGGTAGGGATGTCTTGACCCAACAGATTTGCCATAAGTTGCACCAAAAATTTTTAAATAAGTTTAAATAAGTTATACTTTACATCTGCACCTGGCTGGTCTAAATTTAAATTCTGGTGCAAGGGACCTTCCAAGATGCTGGACACTCTTAATAATTCTGGCCACTGGAGGAATTAATTAGGACCCATGTAGGAAACGCCAATTTTAATAAATTTCCGCCACTGTGTACAGAACTGATGGAGATAGTCGACAACATCACTTCTTTAGAAAAGGAAAATAATGTGCTAATAATTTTTCCTTGAGAAAGGAAAAATTGTCTCTAGCACCACCTTTTGGTAGGAAGCACCCTATAAGTCAGTGCCTGACTTTCAAGAAGCAAGTTGACATGATTTGAGATATCAGCCAAACCAGAAAAATCTCTTCCAAAAAGGAAATTCAACAATACACAGTGATATGTTTTAGGGTTCTTGTCCTTTGTTAGAACAGTTTGGCTAACAGATGCCATCAATTGAGTTTAGGGGGTTACTTTGTGTCCTTGTGCAGAATGCCTTGGCAGGCCGTCTTCCCAAGACATGTCACAAGGTTACTTAAAAGTTGGGAAATGACTTATAAGGAGCTACCTACACATAGTTTTCCTTTGTCTATCAAGGAAAATGTATTTGCATATTTACCCACAAATTCCTAGCGTAACACGATGGCCTATAAGGATGAGGTTTCTCAGGCGGAAAAAAAACCTTTGAAGAGATTTTTGAAGAGGTTTCTGAAGCAGCTGTCGATAGCAGTATCAATTTAAGCTAGGGACTAAGGATCTCCATTGTGATGGTCAGTGGTCATATCAGAACATATATCACCTATCTTGTCTTGTTTCATACTGAGCAAAGCAGTTTAGCTTTCCATTCCTGACCTTTTGAGACTAATACTCTGAAAAAAGAGTCATCCCAAGAGTGGGTAGAAAATACAGAATATGTGCAAATCTTTCCATTATATGACAGCGATATGTAGGTCTAATACATGGGGGGGTCTACACAGGAACACTGTGGGATCAGTAGATTTCATTCTATGCAGTGGTGTAATTAGGAATGGCGGGGCCACGTGGCGAACTTTGCCCCCCCCCCTCCGACTGACCAACTGACCCCTAACGCCGCTGCGCACATCATAATATCCTATATTGGCCCCTGCACACAGTATTATGTCCCCATAGTGGCCCCAGTACACAGTATTATGTCCCATTGTGGAGACCCATGAACAATTATTATACTCTATATATCTTTTCAGACCCCAGAGTATAATAATCGGAGACCCAGAGGGATACAAACATAACAAACTACAATTACTTACCTGTCTCCGACTCCCCTGCATTCTCTGTCACTGTCGGCCATCTTCTGGGACGTCATGTGACCGGGGCCCTGCGTCGTGGGTCATATGACGTCACACAAGTAGGCCGAAGCCTGCCCGGAGCCTGCAGAGGTAGGTAACACAGTTTTTTATGTTATCTTACCTCTCCCCAGCCTCCGATCGTTATACTCGGGGGTCCGAAAAGACCCCTGAGTATAATAATGCTTGTGGGGCCCGCGCCGTCACTTACCGATCCTGGCCCCTGCCAGGATCGGTAAGTATATAGGGCCCGTTACCGGCTGGAGTAACTCCAGCTGGTAACGGCCTATTAAAAAACAACAACAACAAAAAAACCGCAGCGGTAGCGGCTGTGGCCGGGCCCCTAATGTCCCGGGCCCTGTGGCAGCTGCCTCCGCTGCTATGGCGGTAGTTACGCCACTGATTCTATGGGTTATAAACTTAGGGCATAAAGTATCAAAGTGGATGTAATATTATCCAAACTGTTCTTTGAACCAAATGCACAGCCAGGGAAAGGTCTGATGATCCATGGACATGAATTGTATGACTGGATGAGACATCAGCCAAATATTATTTTTCTCCTCACACTTCATAGTAGGTGAGGGTCTCAAAACCAGTGCTATGACCCTGAATAGTACAAAGACTATTTTAAATGCTATATAGTGTGTAAATTCAGGTTTAACTAAGCATTGTGATGCAATATGATAATGATCCTCCTCTAAACCAAGACGCATTGCACAGTTTGGAGCACAGTATGTCGTACTGGAGCACATTTACTTATCCTGTCTAAAATTTTGACAATCTAGACTAGACTAGACCGATACTGAATGATAAATCTTTAGACTGTTTATAGCGCCTTCGACTTGGCTTATTTTGTATCACAATGGCATGTTGACACATTATACACCATACCCCTTTTTTGCAAATCACATTCCTTTTCTACTAAGGCTCAACGCCTTGTCAGCCAAGACAAGAAAATGCCTAAAACACATACTGTAATAAATGTGGTGAACTGCAGGTAGGTCAAATGTAAATTTAGCCATGATTTTCGCAGATTTAGCTTAGTATATCTCCCTATATAAGTTTCAGCATGACTGAAACAAGAAAAAGGCACAAAAACAGTTAAAATGAACCATCTCAGTAAGGAATTTGTCAAATATCTTCGTACGCCTCTACATTCTAGTACATGTATGACTTAAAGGGGTGCTCTGGGAATTGGCCTTACAAAATCTGAACAGAAACAATGTTAAACCATCCCCTAATTGTGCCCAGCGCCTCCTCTGTTCCAGCCCTTCCACAAGCAGGGTCCTTGTCAAGGATGCATTTGCAACTTCAAAATCAGCACCAAATGCTTCCCCGACTCTGTCTCCACCTGTTCTTTCTCACTGCATATGGTAGAATGCTAGTGGAGCTGCAATGACTCTATTTGCAGACTACATAGAGAACAGAGTAGGCTGCTTCTGGGTTGGACCTCCATCAATTTGATCTTGATGACTTACCCTGAGGATAAGTCATCAAAAACTTTATCCTGGGAAACCCCTTTAAGAAATGAAAGCTTGCCTAGTGCTTAGTTATTCCAGATTGAGGCACTCTTAAATCCTTCCTTGCCTTCCTTTCATCATCTTGATTTATGCTTGGTATCAGCGTACATTATCATCTGCACTAACTGAGTTATGTGTCAGAGGTGTCCCCTATGTCGCCAAATCTTAAGATAATTATAAGAATGAAAATCAATACTTGACTAGGGGTTAAGTGACTGTACATCTTATCCAGCAGTGTAGAGACCGCGGGGTTACACTTAATTGCATAAGCCAAAAGCCGTAACGTAATTTTAGGTTGTCAATATCTAAAACTTATTATTAATATAGTGTTAATAACTCTTCATATCCTGCTCGATAAAAGGCTTCAGAATATTTGTAGATAAGGTTTATTTTTAGTGGTAATTCATTAATGTCATCTGAAAGGATTCTTGGCAGAAAGGAAATTATATCTTGGATGTCTTAGATGAGTTTTGACTTAGAGACTTATTTTTACCATTGAAACAATAATGGTCAACACGGGATTCTTTTAGTTATTTAGTCTGGATTCTAATCTTATCTACTAAGTTCCTATTCCTTCACCTATGCACCAAGTCAGTCCATACAAGTGAAAATAGCCGGCATCTTCAAGCATGATGTGTATAATGTTCTCTATATACAGATGTGGTAGAGTTAACCCAAACCTCTGCAATAGGTTAAACTTCTGGAGTGTGGAATCTTATCACATAAGACAACACAAAGCAATCAAAAGTCAATGAAATTGTGTTCCACATTGTCTTCTGCAACAGTTTAACCAATGGCAGAAGACAATGTGGAAGCATAATTTCCATTGACTCTGGGTTAACTCTGCTTCATCTGTACGTATGAGATGTATTGTGTCAAAGCAGAGAAGATTCCCTTTAAGTCACTTACGTCACTGAAACTTAAAAAATGAAGTCACCAGTACAAGTCACCAGTCCAGGGTCATTGTTACCTGAAAGGATCCCTAATAGACCTTTGATCACTAAAATCTACAAGGTGAGGTGACTTGTTATTAACAGAGTAGGTTATGCTGGATGAAGGTCTCAAGATTTCCTAAAATACCTAAGTTAGAGATCTGACTTACCAGTCATTGGCCAGAGATGTATTTTAAGGGAAGCCTCTTACATTTAATATGCATTGCAACCTACAGGCAGCATGTTACAGAGCAGGGCACTGTCAGTAGAGTAACATATAACTTTGTACATTTAGTGCTCTAAAATTCTGCAAATTGTTGGCAGCTTATTGGTAATTGACAGCTATTTCTGTATGCTGACTCATATAGGGAAGGATGTCAATCACAAAGTGAGCTTGCCCTATGGACTGTATTTCCATCTCATTTAGTTATGGTGTTGCACAGCGAGCCACGACTAACGGAGATGGAAATACAGTCCATTGGGCAATCTCAGTTAGCTAGAGACATGAGTATTCATATCTCAACCCCTAAATATAGCAAAATTCTGTTTTAAAGAGGTTTCCAGGTTTTCCATATTAATGAACTATCCTTAGTATAGGTGATCAATATCTGATCGGTGAGGGCTAACATCCAGGCAACCCACAGATCAGCTGTTTGAAGAGACCACAACATGGGTATAACTACCAGGTAGCATATATAGCAGCTGTTATGGAGCCCACCAACTAACAGCCCATTTTCCTTGAGACCTAGGATACAGTTAGTGATCACTATGGATGATGGAAGGGGATGTGGAGAACTAAATACTCTTCTAATATTTTACTGGGACATCATAATATCTGCTTGAAGGGACATGGGCCACACTCCTGATAAACTATTTGAGCTTGCTTCTTTTATTATGGTTACAAAGATATTAGAATCCATGTAAAGTATGAACCACCTCAGTTAATGTTACAGAATCAAAGAAAATGAGCTATTAGGAAGTATCCGAGTGTATCAGGGTAATAAGACAACCAAGGGTCCAAAAACAGGAAGGAAATAAAGGAGGAAGACCCTTGTGATGGTCCTGGACTAGTATGAGGCCGCTGTAGATAAGATCCCCTCATAATGTCTGCGTGTGAAGTCTTTATCGTTACTTTCTTCATCTGCTGTGATGTCACAGTGTGACACGTTATCCCTGCTCTATGATGTCATGGTGTTTCATTACAGTATTATGACATCACTGTATTTATTATCCCAATGCAGTAACATTATATACATAGCATACATAGCATTATCCCTTTGTATAAAGGAAACCCAAATAATCATATTCTTTTCAAGTGCTGACCTTGCTGCTTAAGATGGTCATGGTAGAGCGAGGCCTCATTACAACCAATGCTACATGGCCCCTGTTATGCCCCTGCAGCCTCTTCACTTGTTATCAAGCTCAGCTCTCTACATCACATAGTGGTTGTGCTTGGTATTGCAGTGGGAAGTGGAAGCAGCGCTCAGCGGATGTGTGGGGATCCGGGAGTCCAATCTGCACAAACCAGATATTTATGACCTATCCTAAGGCTAGATCATCGATCTGTAAGTCCTGGAAACCCCTTTAAGAATTGACAAGTTCTACAGATTCCTTTTCTGCAAAACTGTATATCAATCTGCTCAGCGTCCCCTGCTCCAGAACGCGCTGCCCGTAGATCAGTCAGTATATTCAATGTGACAGTTTTCCTTTAATGCTTTAATGCAGACTAATGTTCGGAATAATCAAGTTCTCTTTCCTAATTAGAATTAGAGTCACTTATACTGTAGGCCATGCTGGTTTCTCCCTAGCTACACTTCTGCAGGTAGACAATGAAGGAGCGCCCTGCCATTTTACTCTGAGTTAAACAGCATTTCTTGTTTGAGCTTTACGTAGGCCATCTTACAATATCACTCGTCATTCACAGCTCCGAGGGCAGGTCACTTGCGTCTATGAGGACAAACGCTAGCTTATTATGATTATGCCCTCGGAGATATTAAAGCTCATTCAACTCCTGTCATTAGGACCATCTGGACTTTGTTTTCTTGCTCTGCTAACGTGATAACCAATAAGAGGTTTTTCAAGAAGAAAATAGTTAATCTAATCACGTAGTACTCAGGATTCTTACATCGTGTTCCTACATTGGCAGGGCCCTTAATAGTATCATTACCACTCGGCTCTAGTACACAGCATAGTCAAAGTCTGAATATGGATCTTACACAAAAATAGTAGTAAGGGGGCATTGTAGCCAAACACTAAATTTATTTTGCTTTGAGAAATGCTATAGCCCGTTCTTTGATAGGGACTTGTGGCCTGAACTCCCTGGATAATACTATGTGAAGTGACCAATACGTCTTACATTCCTTCTTTATTTTTAAAGGTAGATTGTGAGCCCCATATAGGGATCACAATTTACATTTTTTCTTTCTATCAGTATGACTTTGTAGAATGGGAGGAAATCCATGCAAACACGGGGAGGACATACAAACTCCTTGCAGGTGTTATTCGAACCCAGGACTCCAGCGCTGCAGTGCTAACTACTGAGCCACCATGTTGCTGTTTACCATCCTTCATTGTAATGACTGGTGGGCATCTCAGTGACCAAGTCCCATCTGACATCTCCATGATATATCAGGCAACGAAATGTAGATGAGTCTATCTGATAACCCTACAAATGTTGATCCAGAGGAAGGTGAAAAATCCCATAAGGCCTATGCCCAGTGCCCCATGTCAGGGATCAACTTCTCCTCTCCATACATCTAATACACATAACTTGTAATATTTCTCAGGAAGCCTTACAACATCTTGTGTCAGTGAGTTGTATAATCCCACTGCTCTTGCATTCAAGAATCCTTATATATGATGCTAGTGATATGTTCTTTCCTATAGGTATAGAGGATGTCTCCATAACAGGTCATTGGGAAAGTTCTTTATACTGTCCCTTCACGCATTTGTACATTAGATCTCCCCGTAGCCGCATTTTTCCGAAACTAACCCAATTTTCTGAATTTGTCAGTGTGCCCCAATCCACCCATTCCCCCACTTGTTCACTCTTCTTTGTACCCACTATAGTTTAGCTATGTTATATTTGTATATGGGGCCCAAAACTTTGTATAGGTACTGTATACATTATAGGAACAGAAATTTACATCAATAATACAGATGAGCGAACAGTAAAATGTTCGAGGTTCGATATTCGTTTCGAGTAGCCCCTCAATATTCGACTACTCGAATCGAATATCGAACCCTATTATAGTCTATGGGGGGAAAATGCTCGTTTCAGGGGTAGGCAACGTTCCATCAAATTATACTTACCAAGTCCACGAGTGAGGGTCGGGCTGGATCCTCCGAGAAGTCTTCTCCTTGCAGCGTCTCCGCGGCGTCTTCCGGCTCTTCATTCACTCTGCCAGGCATTGAGCCTGGGCAGAGCCAACTGCACATGCCCACACTACAAGCGGACATGCGTAGTCGGCTCTGCCCAGGCCCGATGCCTGGCAGAGTGAATTCAGAGCCGGAAGACGCCGCGGGGGAGCTGCACGGAGAAGACTTCTAAAGGTAGGAGAAGAACCAGCGTTGATTGGCCGACTGTATAGAATTCAACCAATCAATGCTGGTTCTGCATCGAACTTTTACATTTGAACAGCGAGTGGTACTCGATCAAGTACGAGTATTTCAAATACCGTAGTATTCGATCGAATACCTACTCGATCGAGTACTACTCGCTCATCTCTAATCAATAACAATCCACATAATTCCATATATTTATTAATCAGAATTCTTCCAGAATTTATGTTGAGTCCTTTAGACTTTGTTCACAAAATCATACTGATTTTAGTCGAACCGAAACGTCATCTAATGTGTATTGCCGTATCTTGGAAGGAGATGATAGGGCTTAAGAAGGAGCAGCAAGATGGATTTTAACATGCCTGAACTTTTCATTCTTAATCGAGATAAGCCGCCGTCGGAGCTATTCTACATACAGGTAATTACAAAAATAGAAACCTGATGGATTCATTTATAAAGGAGAAGAAATCATTTCAAAATGGATCCGCCAA
The DNA here is from genome assembly GCF_031893055.1 of Leptodactylus fuscus. Lineage (NCBI taxonomy): Eukaryota > Metazoa > Chordata > Amphibia > Anura > Leptodactylidae > Leptodactylus > Leptodactylus fuscus. Next base: position 74,256,591 of record NC_134275.1, read on the forward strand.
TAACATTCGCACGCAGGCGTAGTTTACTTTTAACTTAACCTTGACACATTCGGCATTCAAGGAGCAGAATATAAGAATATTTTCCTAATGCTGTTTTTCATGATCGCAGCTGTTTCTGTAAATCATATATTCCATTTTATCATCTATCAGACTTGTGCGAAACGTATTGAAGATGCTGATTACATACATATCTATAAATGTCCTGTGAGCTTGAAGGGGAGCGCAGCGCACGAGCAGTTTTATCTCCGCTGTGATGGTGTTGGTGTCCAAAGTGCCTTTCTGTCACCACGAGAACATTACTCTCTGTGACAAACACAAGAACTGTCCTTTTACAAATCAAGGTTATCTCACATTCACAAATAAATGAAGGTCAAAATGTGTTCTGAAAGCCTTGGAGTGCGGACAGATAAATGTTACCCTCCACGGCAATGTAATGAGGAGCAGGCCTATTATTTCTAGACAGAGCACGAGTTGCGCAAAAGTCATCACCAATTTAAGAACAATTACACTCTTGGTAAGGAAGCCTCACTATCCTTGATGCAGCATATGACCTGCAATGAACTGGGAAATCCAAGAAACAACTATACAAAAATCATTTATTGACCCTTATGTAACGGCCGGCCATTGGTTGGCATACCATTCCAAATGTAATAAACTGATGTTGAAAACATAATGTGAACGGATGCTTATATTGCGTTTGACCAATCAGAGTACAGCTTTCATTATGTATTTTGCAGTTGAAAGATGAAAGCTGCATTGGGATTGTTTGTTATGGGCAACAGAGATGGTTTTTCTCTTAGACTGTTTCATAAATCTCTCCAGATACAATAGTGCCCAAATGTGTCCGATTATACGATATTGGGAGAGATTTCTGAAACTGACATCTTCAACGTCAGTCTTTATACCTGGAACATGTGTCTTATTTATGACATGAGGCCCGCCATGTGCCTGCACAGTGTACCGCAGCCCATAACCGCCATAGATTTACGTTGCAACTTATGCGACTCATCTGTCATAAATGATAATAAGTCTGGTAGGGCCACGAGCCCCCTGCACTCCCCTCATCGCACCCCAAGTCACCCAAAACTGACTCAAAGAAAAACTGTCCCATAGCCACCAATCACAGCACAGCTTTCATTCCCTGCAGAGCTTTTGAAAAATGAAAGCTGAGCTGTGATTGGTTGCTGTAACAACTCTGCCTCTCTCCTTGTCATGTTCTATAGGCCCAATGTTACACACCCGTCAATGTGAAATTAAAGGGGTCGTCTAACCACAAAAAAAATCAGAATTGCCCTAAAATAAGGCTAATAGTATAAGACATTTCTACATCACTTCAAGGTTCACCTTATCTTAGAGGGAAAAGTACCCATCCATATCAATGTTAACAAGCTGCAGAGTCCATAGCTTCCCAAGATGGCGGCTAGGTCTGCTACCGATGATCTTTTATGCCAGTACTTTAGTCTATGGCATTTTTGAAATTGGACAGTGGAAAGTTAGACCAGATTTATCACCATGACTGATGCTTGAGGAAAAAAAATGGCGTATCCTTAGACTGTCTAGTCTACGTTTATATTAGATTTTCATGACACTAAGGGGCAGTTCACACGGAGTCACACGCAGTGCATTCGCATACGAATACGCGCCATACACATTGAAATCAACGGGAGGCTTTGTAACCTATTGATTTCAATGTGTATCGCGCATATGCCGGCACACATTGAAATGAATGGGATCTGTTTTGAAGCGCCGCGCTCTGACACGTGTATACGTGCCTGAATTCGCGGTGCGTTACTCCATGTGAACTGCCCCTTAAACCATCTCCCTTTTCCTGCTAGGCCACACCCACTTGTCTAGCACATTGGAACTATTTTATTTCACACTAGATGTGACAAATTGTGGCAAGATGTGTCACATATAATCGGATCTACAATAGTAAATCTGCCCCACATCTCTCCCTAATAGAGGAGCGCACCCACTGACAGGACAAATCCTGAAAATGTTGCTATTCTGTATGTTAATGGTGTGTGTGTCTGTGTGTGTGTGTGGGGCGGGGGAGGTTGTTTGGGGGTGACTATACAGTTTTGACTTGATGTACTAAAACTGGGGTAGGGAACCTTCGGCTCTCCAGCTGCTGTGAAACTACAACTCCCATCATGCTCCATTCACTTCCATGGGGGTTCCAAGAACGGCAGAGCAAGCATGCATGCTGGGAGTTGTAGTTGTGCAACAGCTGGAGAGCCGTACGTTCCCTACCCCTGTACTAAAAGATGCAGCAGTAAAGGGCCCAGGTCTATACATAGGCACAGCCATACTGCTAGATTGATGGACGGGTTTGCTTCCATCTCCCAAGACAAGGTAGTTTCTACTAAAAATACATTTGCAACATTGAATGAAGAAACTTAATGCTGTACTGACAAGGAAAGCAACTTGTTAATCTCTGGAAGGAAAGCTCCGGAGTGGTATGTCATAAGCCCTTCCTGTACAGCTGTTTATCTTGGCAGCAAGCAAACATGTAACTGATACAGATATATATTTTTTTAATCAAAGCCTTAAAAACTTGAAGGGGATGTGTCAATAAGGACTCTACCCACAGGGTAAAGGATAAGGCTCAGATCATTGGTGGTCAAACCACTGGATCCCCCAGTGATCAGGAGAATGGGAAACCAAATGTCCCCCATGCTTTCTCCTTGGGAATTTAGCATTGGCGCGCTTGCATGACAGGGGCTGCATTCGATGCTAAGGGATTGCCAGAGATTGACAGTTCCATAGTAGTGAATGGAGGGCTCCATTAACAAGGAGAAGGTCTCATTTTCTCCATCAGTCAGATCCCCAGTGATCTGACACTTATCCCCCATACTTGTGAAGGGTGCACCAGGTGCTTGTATGAAAGGGGCTCCATTCTCTGCTAAGGGATTGCTGGAGATTGGTAGCTCCATTAACAAGAGGAAGGCACTTTCGGGGTCACATTCTCCTAATCGCTGGGGGGACTCAGCAGCCCGGTCCCCAGTAACCTGTACTTAATGGCAAAACCCCTTTAAGAGGTGTCAGTTACATACACTAAAATATATATAGCCAATTGTATTGGCGTAACATTAAGCTCCTGGGCACATCTACAATGCACCATTTATAACACCTTAGGTTCTGTCAGGTGTCAGGCTCAGGGTGCGACTACTAGCAGTTGCCTAAAACAACCAATTAAATTGCTTCTTTTATTTTTAATGTTTTTGTGCTGAAAAATTGCTGGCACTAGGGGTCTTCCTTACTTATAACTTGCTGTCCACTGCCTGTTGTCAAGTGAAGTCTGTCTCTAGTAGCAGTGACGCTCAGACAAAAAAAGTGGAGGTGAGACATTGGTTTAGTAATCGAAAGGACTTCTTTTCTGTGTTAGCACTCCCTGGACAGAATGCATAGCATTACCTCTAATATTAACTCTTTCTTGTCTCCCATTCAAAGCCACCTATAGGATCCTGGTTCTCCCTGCAGCCACAACTACTCCGTGTGTCCCAGGTTTGCAGGTCACATTATACTGGCATTACTACTTTTTATAGCATGGGAAGAATATGCAAATCTGACTTCCATGATGTAATTAAGATGCCAGTGCCTCAAGTATGCACACCAATAGAGGGCGCTGACTGAGAATGTGCAAGTCTGTCTTCCATGATGTAATTAGGAAGACAGAGTCTCAGTCAAACAAACCTATAGAGGGCGCTCCCTTTAACATCATGCCGACCTTCTCAGAGGCTTTTGTTTGCAATAATGTTGGGATTATACCAGATACAGTCTTCTCAGCCAAGGACAGCTGTTTCGATGTATTTGCATCTCATCAGCTTGGCACAGAGAGGACTGATCTGGCAGGTTGCACAGTGGAGCGCTTATGGCTTAATAAGTCTCCACATACGTAAATGGTGGTTCTCTCCTTATGGAGTGACGATATCCCCTCAACCCTGTCTAAGCCTCTCACCTCTGCCAGATCAGTCCTCTCTGCACAAGCTGATGAGATGCAAATACATCGAAACAGCTGTCCTTAGCTGAGAAGACTGTATCTGGTATAATCCCAACATCATTGCAAACAAAGGCCTCTTAGAAGGTCAGCATGATATTAAAGGGAGCGCCCTCTATAGGTTTGATTGACTGAGACTCTGTCTTCCTAATTACATCATGGAAGATAGACTTGCACATTCTCAGTCAGCGCCCTCTATTGGTGTGCATACTTCAGGCATTGGCATCCTAATTACATCATGGAAGTCAGATTTGCATATTTTTCCCATGTTCCTTTGCACAGTGGAGCGCTCATGGCTTAATAAGTCTCCGCACACCTAAATGGTGGTTCTCTCCTTATGGAGTGATGATATCCCCTCAACCCTACTTTTTATAGCATCACAAAAATGTATATTCACTATTTTTTGATACTCACTGCAAAGAGAAATTTGTAAAATCTGCACTCCGTATCTGACACATAGTGAGAATTGCTCTGACTACTGTGTAATCTGGGGTTTAGCAATATTGTAGACATTCGATACTCTGTCAACCAGGGTAAACTTGTGAAGAGCAGGACAGCGATTAGTACAGGGTCAGTCATAATGATGTCTGCAGAGTACACAACCTTCTTACTAGTCAACCCTGACCTGGCACTACTTGCTCCTCACCCATATGAATGAATCCTAAGACATCGCCATCCCCTGCCTTATGAAGGTACCACCATATGTAAAAGGCTTAACATGTGCTAAAGTCAACAATCAGCCCAATAATGAAGGTAGGCAGCTGATGTAACCTCATCTGTTACTACAAAAAGACTTGGCTGACATCTTTTCTCATCTTCTATAAATGTGACAGTCATATGGGAAACTCCTTATGTCATGGTAATTGGCAGCGCCTGATATTTCCTGTTCAGATCACATTCGCCACTTTACCATAAATAATACGCATATTGCAGTATTCCTGGTATTTTCCATAGATACCAAACACTGAGGAATATACGTTACTAGATACACAGTTTATTTACAGGTTAACGATCGCCCTGGCTTGCAGATAAACTAATTTTGCTTTTATAAGCTACGCTTAGGTTTCCCGAACCTGCTGTCTTCTGGAATAGCTTTGGGTCTGGGATAGCCTTCTACTCAGGTATGCTCACTCATGTCAGCTGAAATGGTGCAGTGGTGCAGAAGAAGGTTTCATTATTACTGCACCATTGGCCGCAGTCGATGAATGCAACGAGGGTGCCCTTAAAGGGTGCATTATGACCAGTGGTATAACTACCGGGGTAGGAGAAGTAGTGGCTGCCACATGGTCAGGGACATTAGGGGGCCCGGCGGTACCCTTTTTTTAAAATAGGCTGTTACCTGCTGGAGTAACCCTAGCAGGTAACGGGACCTATCTACTTACCAATCCCTGCTCCTGCTCATGGGTAGCGGAGATGGCTGTGATCAGAAGCCGGGATCTGTAAGTGAGGCCCCACAAACACTTCTATCATTATACTTGGGGGGATTTTCAGACCCCTGAGTATAATGATCGGAGGTCTAGGAGAGGTGAGGGAACATAAAAAACACTGTTACTTAGCTCTCCTGTGCTCCAGATGGTTTCAGGCCTGTTTGGTGACGTCCCAGACCATTATGGGGCATAATACTGTGTGCAGGGGTCACTATGGGGCATAATACTGTGTGCAGGGGCCACTATGGGGGATAATACTGTGTGCAGGAGCTACTATGGGGCATAATACTGTGTGCAGGGGCCACTATGGGGGATAATACTGTGTACAGGGACTATTATGGGGCATAATACTGTGTGCAGGGGCCACTATGGGGGATAATACTGTGTGCAGGGGCCACTATGGGGGATAATACTGTGTGCAGGGGCCACTATGGGGGATAATACTGTGTACAGGGACTATTATGGGGCATAATACTGTGTGCAGGGGCCACTATGGGGGATAATACTGTGTGCAGGGGCCACTATGGGGGATAATACTGTGTACAGGGACTATTATGGGGCATAATACTGTGTGCAGGGGCCACTATGGGGCATAATACTGTGTGCAGGGGCCACTATGGGGGATAATACTGTGTGCAGGGGCCACTATGGGGAATAATACTGTGTGCAGGGGCCACTATGGGGGATAATACTGTGTGCAGGGGCCACTATGGGGGATAATACTGTGTACAGGGACTATTATGGGGCATAATACTGTGTGCAGGGGCCACTATGGGGCATAATACTGTGTGCAGGGGCCACTATGGGGGATAATACTGTGTGCAGGGGCCACTATGGGGGATAATACTGTGTGCAGCGGCCACTATGGTGCATAATACTGTGTGCAGGGGCCACTATGGGACATAATACTGTGTGCAGGGGCCACTATGGTGCATAATACTGTGTGCAGGGGCCACTATGGGGGATAATACTGTGTACAGGGACCACTATGGGACATAATACTGTGTGCAGGGGCCACTATGGGACATAATACTGTGTACAGTGACCACTATGGGACATAATACTGTATGCAGGGGCCACTATGGGACATAATACTGTGTGCAGTGGCCACTATGGGGCATAATACTGTGTGCAGGGGCCACTATGGGACATAATACTGTGTGCAGGGGCCACTATGGTGCATAATACTGTGTGCAGGGGCCACTATGGGGGATAATACTGTGTACAGGGACCACTATGAGACATAATACTGTGCACAGGGACCACTATGGGGCATAATACTGTGTTCAGGGGCCAATATAGGGCATAATACTGTGTTCAGGAGCCACTATGGGACATAATACTGTGTGCAGGGGCCACTATGGGACATAATACTGTGTTCAGGGGCCACTATGGGGCATAATAGTGTGTTCAGGGGCCATTATGGGACATAATACTGTGTGCAGGGGCCACTATGGGGTATAATACTGTGTGCAGGGGCCACTATGGGATATAATACTGTGTGCAGGGGCTACTATGGGACATAATACTGTATGCAGGGGCCACTATGGGACATAATACTGTGTGCAGGGACCACTGTGGGGGATAATACTGTGTGCAGGGGCCACTATGGGGGATAATACTGTGTGCAGGGGCCACTATGGGATATAATACTGTGTGCAGGGGCCACTATGGGACGTAATACTGTGTGCAGGGGCCACTACGGGACATAATACTGTGTGCAGGGACCACTGTGGGGGATAATACTGTGTGCAGGGACCACTGTGGGGGATAATACTGTGTGCAGGGGCCACTATGGGATATAATACTGTGTGCAGGGGCCACTATGGGACATAATACTGTATGCAGGGGCCACTATGGGACATAATACTGTGTGCAGGAGCCACTATGGGACATAATACTGTGTGCAGGGGCCACTATGGGACATAATACTGTGTGCAGGGGCAACTATGGGACATAATACTGTGTGCAGGGGCCACTATGGGACATAATACTGTATGCAGGGGCCACTATGGGACGTAATACTGTGTGCAGGGGCCACTACGGGACATAATACTGTGTGCAGGGACCACTGTGGGGGATAATACTGTGTGCAGGGACCACTGTGGGGGGTAATACTGTGTGCAGGGACCGCTGTGGGGGATAATACTGTGTGCAGGGGCCACTATGGGATATAATACTGTGTGCAGGGGCCACTATGGGACATAATACTGTATGCAGGGGCCACTATGGGACATAATACTGTATGCAGGGGCCACTATGGGACATAATACTGTGTGCAGGGGCCACTGTGGGGGATAATACTGTGTGCAAGGGCCACTATGGGGCATAATACTGTGTGCAAGGGCCACTATGGGACATAATACTGTGTGCAGGGGCCACTGTGGGGGATAATACTGTGTGCAAGAATGCAAAAAAGGCCTCATTCTGTATTCTCAATTCCAGGACATGTCAGTACTTTACATTTGAAAAAAATAGTAGCAGTACAGGTGTGACTTAATTAGCAGGCACATGCGATTAATGCTAATTGGCAGGCTGTACTCGCTATTGTTTGAAATACAGTACAGGTGTGCCCTGGCAATTAGAGTGTAGCAGATGGGACCGAGCCATACTATGTAAGGACACCTACATGGTGAGACCTGGTCACAGTTAGCTCTATTTGCCAGTCTGTATCTGTATTCGCTATTGATTCAGAAGGAAAGTAGAACATTCCAGCTGCTTCCAGGCTGCACCGTGTAAGGGCACTCTTAAAGGGGTTGTCTTATTAGAAATGAAACTTTCTCAGCATCTAGCTGATGACACCGATCATGGTTCCTGACATACGACACCTGATTTTGACGAGGGACCCGCTGCCAGACTACAGTTTCCCCTGCAGTGGCGCCAATATAGTGCCACATAGTAACCATTCACATCTTGATAATGTTAATTCTTTGCACAAATTTGCACTACTGGTTTAATCTTTGTCAGAAGTAGAGTGATATCCATAGAAAGTCCATAAGTAACAAATGAGGATTTTTCAGAGGACTAAGAGATATTAGAGAATTTTTCTGGATCATCCCCAAAGATCATTTAAACAGGAGGAATTTTATTGCAGTGGCGGACATACATGCATCATGCTGCTCTATTTGATGTCTATAGAGCTGCCCTAAAATGGTAAGTGCTCAGCTGTTTCCATCAGTCCTGTGTTAAAGGGAGTCTGTCAATTGGAACATCTCTAGAAAACTATTGCCAGTACCTTGTAGAGCTGCTGCTACATTTTCCAAAGTTATCTTTCTTACTATGCATTGTATTAGTGGACTGGATATCCCAATGTTTGGAAAGTGTAGAAGTAGCCATGCATGCTACTGCCATTACTCTAATTCCAATATTCCTGCTGACAGACTCTCTTTCATGAAGGAAGTCGAAGTGTGCATGTGTGGCCACTGCTGCGTTCGCTCTCCTCCGTCCTGTGCACGTGGACTCCTGTTCAATCGATTATTGGGGGTCCCAACAGTGGAGGTCCCAGTTTCTACTCAGTTACCATGAATTTATCACCAGTCCCATAGATAGGAACTTAATTTTTTTCGTGGAATAGCTCCTTAAGATGTAACTAAGACCTTTACTTTCCATAGTGTTGATGAAGATATCAAACATCGTAATACACTTTATTAAAGATAATGGCCTGTTCACTAATAATGCTTGATCAAATGGGTATAATAGAAGTCTATGGAGGGGAATGGAAGAAAAAGCTCCTCAAAGCAGGGAAACATCTGTAGTATAGACATCTGTACAGCCGAGTTATCAGGAATCACTATCCAGCTTTCTCCTGACTTATATTTCACTCTTCCTCCTTCCCTCTACATACACTTCATTGTAAGCTCACACTGCTTGTATAGTGAGTATGGGCAACATCACTCAGAAGACACAGAAACATACCAAGACACAGACACTTTCTAGTAAAGTATATTGCAACGTTTCTTCCGTTCACCTGCATTGCTGATGTATGAAAAAATAATTAAAAATGTACCTTAAGTTTACCTTAATACAGTTTAAGTAGTTTCTGTTCCCCTCGTCCACCTACCAGGTGTCCTTTTATGTCCTGAGAGGCACGGAGGTCCAGGTGTGACTATTACGACCCTGTGGTAACCCTTAAGCTGGTTGCACGTAACCATATGCTCACCAGATACACGGCACAGGTCGCACGTACGCGACACACAGATGTCACCCATGTGCCACCCGTGCACCACCCATGCACGTGTGGCCCCTTTTATTTAATGAATTGGAGCCACAGAAACAGGGCCGCAAAATCGGACAGGAATAGGACCCGTTTCACATTTTGCAGCCCAGACTATCAGCCTGCACATGGGACCATGTCATTTACAGTCATGTGTACAGGCCCATAGAAATGACTCGGCCAGTGTACTATCATGAGAATGTCAGTCTTGCAGCACTTTTTTGTCCGGCGATTTCTGATGGTTCTGTAAAGGACGGACATCCGGCGCAGATGAGAACATAGCCTTAGTGATCCATTCAGGTCCTGTGAAAGATTTATTGGCAGATGGCAATCCACTGGTTACTTATTTAGCCCTAAAATGTAAGGGGGGAGGAGGAAGGGAAAGACACGGCAGCCGACTGGCTACCGGGGCTCTTGCAGGAACTTTTAGGATACAGCGGTTCCACGGACAGGCACAACCACACCAGACACGAAGTAAGAAATATAAATTTTACTCTATACCCTTTTGGGGTGAACTCCAGGCTAACAGGCCTGATGAAATCAATAATTACAAGACACTCAGCCGAGGGCTGAGACCCCTGAGTGACACTGCACCGTGACCTAATATATCAGAACTAGTGAACTATGCCTTTAACTAGCGGCTACATATATATAGCAGCTGCAATTTACCTATTAATACCAAGCTAACAAAACAATGTAAGTATGCAGAGGAAGATCACCTGCGGTGTCACACTGGGGTTAACAATATCACAGTTTACTATTTAACTTACCCACTCCCCAATATCCACATTTCAACACACTACCCCAACCCTGCAGGGAAGACTTCAGCAACCGGTTTTGTTTTATCAGAAGTTGGTGCTTAGCTGCACAAGTCTTAGTGAAACAAATAACTCCTCTTATGACATACTTCTGGTACTATAATCCAGGATATAGTGTCTCTTTTGAATAGCAGGACAACACGTGCTGTATCTCCGTTTGGATAGAACTCGCTTTAAAGCAAAATGGCCGGAACCAGTCTATGCTAGGTTTTTGGCGCCAAAAAAAAAAAAACTATTTACTGCGTGTATACACTATTCACCCTTATGAAAGGTGAATCGGAGCTCCGCTTACCCGGGTTAGCAAGGGGGCGAACAGTCAGATGGACTTTCCGAAGGAAACAGGAATTTCTTTGCCTCCAGGCAACTGGAACACGGTGTCACAAGGGCTGGTCCTTCTTGTCATCCGCTCCGCGGCGTCTGCACAGCAATCGTCTCCAACTCTCCTGACATGGGAACCAGCAACAGGTTCGGGCTTCTCCAGAGCTGGCCCTGGCCTGAAACAAGCGTTGCAGGGCAGCGGATGGCAATGGATTGTCCCTCAGATCTCTCACTGCTCACAGCCAGCTTCTTCTCCCCCACTACAGCAGTCCACTTCCTGAACTCGTCACTTCCTGGTTTTTCCTTTACCTAACACAGCGGCATCTTGTGGTCAAAAAGAATTACTACAATAGAATTTTTCATTACAGAAACATCTCCTTTTACCACTGCTATTATCACATCACACACTTGTCAGTGAGAAGTGTTCTGAGACTGTATAGCATTAGTCACCCCGTGACACACCACCCCACTAGAGGTCGGCGTCCTCGACAGACCTCCCCAGACAAACTCATCCTGGGCGTATCGCTGTGGGGGAACCCCAGCATTAGACCTTGGCGTTCTGCGTAAAGTCGGGGCATCAGTCACTTCATTCCCACAGGTCGGCTCAGGTTCCTGTACAGGAGCAGCCATTAGTGTCGTCCCCTCCCGTGGAGGTAAGATCACCACGGCTGGAACCGTTTCAGACATGGGAACTGGTACATCCCACCACTCATCGGGATCAATCTGTGCAGCAGGTGTGAAGGTTGGGGCTGTCGGATTCAACCGATGCACCTCAGTCTCCGTTGTGGGAGTCTCTGAATTACAAGGTCTGAGCATATTACGGTGAAGAGTCCGGGTAACTCCTTCACCCCTTTCAGGCTCTATCTCATACACTGGTCCGTCAGGGATGACCCTTCGTTTTACTCGATATGGCATTGCCTCCCACCGATCATCCAACTTTCCCGAGGGTCTCTTGGCCCTTACTAACACCCTGTCCCCAGGTTGGAAGGGTTCATGTTGAACCGGGGTCTTGTCTGGGTGACTGGACAGTCGGGTTTTGTCAATCACCAATCGGTGTATGGTCTGCAGTTTTCGACGGTGTAGTTCTACCCAGTCATCGGGCGAGCGAGCGCCCTCTCTCTCAGGATTTGTCAAGTTCAATTCTTCAATCTCCCGTCCGGGATGCCCAAACAGCATCAGGTATGGCGTGTAGCCGGTGGTACTATGGACCCGATTATTATAGGCCCAGAGCAACTCAGCTAAGCTCTCTGGCCACCGAGCTTTTTGATCTTTCTCCAACGTTCGCAACATCTGAAGGAGGGTGCGATTGAATCGCTCACAGGCCCCATTCCCCTCTGGGTGATAAGGAGTCGTCCGGGATCTGTGGATACCATACACCCGATACAACTCCGACATGAGCCGCCCCTGAAAACATGCCCCCTGATCTGAGTGAATACGAGTGGGGCACCCATACACTTGGATGAAGTGCTTACACACAGCCCTGGCGGCAGATTCGGCAGTCTGATCTTTCGTAGCTACTGCTACTGCAAACTTGGTAAAGTGATCGGTCATTACCAAACAGTACTGATGTCCGCTGTTGGAGTGTCCTATCAGGACATAATCAATCATCAGCACCTCCAACGGCGCAGTGGTCCTAATCGTCTGAGTGGGGGCCCTTTGTTCTGGGGGTTTAGCGAGCTCACAGGCCCTGCAGGCTTGGCACACGTCCTGCACTGTCTGCTCAAGACCAGGACAATAGACAAATCGCTGGAGCCACTTGAACGTTTTATCAGGACCAAAGTGGGCCCCTCTCACATGAGCCTCACGGGCAACTTCCCTGGCACTGGTACTTGGTATTACTAGTTGCCATCTCACCTCCAACTCAGTCTCTAAATATACTTTACGGTACAGTAACCCATTCTCACACTTCAGTCTATCCCACTGTTGCATTACTCTTGCCCCCATAGGTGGCAAGCGTTTGCGCTCCATCGGGGTAGGCCACTCCTTTGCCATCACCCACTGCTTGATCTTTCTTAGGGTCACGTCATCATTCTGAGCATATACCCAATCTCCATGGGTTTTCCCAAGCAACACTGGTCGGTCTGTCACCACCCCACTTGTCCGTGCCAGTATCACAAACAAGGGTATTCTACCCAAGTGGGGAACCTCTGAGTCTTCCAACTCTCCATCCTTATCTCGTCCGGAGTCATCCGGCGTCACTCGAGACAGGGCATCCGCATTTGCATTTTCTCTACCGGATCGGTACTTGATCTTGTACTTGTACCTGGACAACCTGGCCATCCATCGCTGCTCCAAAGCACCCAACTTTGCATTGTCTAGGTGCGCCAAGGGATTGTTGTCGGTCATAACAGTCACTTCCGCTCCTGTCAAGTATTCTGAGAATTTCTCCGTCATGGCCCACACTAGGGCCAGTAGTTCCAGCTTGAATGAACTATAGTTGTCAAAGTTCCTCTCTGTCTCCCTCAGGGACCGGCTTCCATAGGCTATGACCCTCTCACGGCCATCTTGTTCTTGGGCGAGCACCGCACCTAGGCCATGGAGACTCCCATCTGTGTATAACATGAAGGGCTTGTCAAACTGCGCATAGGCGAGTATTGGTGCACTCGTCAGGGCTTCCTTCAACTCCTCGAACGCCTGTTGTTGTTTCTCTCCCCATGGAATGGGCTGGTTCTTTGGCCCCCGGGAGGTCCCCCTCAGCAATTCGTTCAGCGGTCCTGCCTTCTTTGAAAAATTTCTTATGAAGCGCCGGTAATATCCAGCTAGGCCCAAGAATGCGCGAAGTTCCCTGAGGGTTCTTGGGACAGGCCAGCGTTGTACCGCTTCCACCTTGCTGCTTGCCGGTTGCACCCCCTCAGCAGAGACAATATGCCCCAGGTACTCAATCTGTGTCTGGAACAGCTGGCACTTCTTGGGCTTGACCTTGAGCCCATGCTCCATCAGGCGCTTCAGGACTTGTCTCAGCCTCTGAAGATGTTGTTCGAAGGACGATCCGAAGACCACAATATCGTCCAGATAGATGAGCACTGACTCAAAGTTTAGGTCACCAAGACAATACTCCATGAGTCTTTGGAACGTGCCGGGGGCATTGGACAATCCAAAGGGCATCCTTCTGAACTCATACAAGCCCATCGGCAAGATGAACGCTGTTTTCTGTCTGTCTTCTGCTGCCATTGGCACTTGCCAGTATCCGCTCGCCAGGTCTAGGGATGAGAAGTATTTCGCCTTTCCCAATGCGGATAAGGATTCCTCGATCCGCGGCAAGGGATAAGAGTCTCTCACTGTCTTTGCGTTCAGCTTCCGGTAGTCGACACAGAAGCATAAGGTGCCGTCTTTTTTTCGGACCAGCACCACCGGGGCAGCCCACGGACTCTGACTTGGTTGTACCACGCCATTATCCAACATTTGATGTAACATCTCCTTCACTTCTTGGTACATGTTTGGTGGGATCTGTCGATACCTTTCACGGATTGGGGCCGTGTTCCCGGTCGGTATTCGGTGCTCGATAGCAGACGTACAGCCAAAGTCTTCGTCATGCCTAGAAAATGCAGCTTGGAACTCCCATAGGGTCTCTTCCACTAGCCGTACTTGGTCTGGACTCAAAGAGGGACGGTTTATTCCCATCATTTCCAGGATCTTCCTCCCATTCCACTCGGGCGTGGGTTTTTCAGGTTGATCCATCTGTACCGCCAAGGTCCAAACGTCCCCTCTCTCTTCCCTAAGAGTAAAGGGTCTTCTCCGGGCTGTCTCACCCTGGTGTAGGAAGACTCTGGCGACCTTGACTCTCCTTGGTAGGGTCACTTCATGATCCTGTAGATTCACGCACCGCACCGGCACTCGCCCGTTTCGGACTGTGGCCACCACTCGCCCAAACATCACACCAGTTATCTCTTCACACCGCTCTACCGGTTCCAGCTCGACATCCAATCCGTCCACATTCAGATTGGTCCCCACAGGCAACATCAATGTCCGTTCCTGCCGGGGAGGTATTTTTACGGGCGCACCATTCGGGGTATACACCGCCCCCAGCCGGTGGTTTTCAGGGAGTCCCTTCTGGATTCGGCAAGTCTGGACAATTTGCCGGAAAACTTGCTGTGTTGGCCTATGTGCCGTAGTCCGCTTCCAGTACTCCGGTCCTTTCTTGGTGAAAAGCACGTGGTTCAGGTCTCGCAACACATTCATGCCTAGAATCACCGGGACCTCCGGCAAGTAGGTAGACTTGACAAGGATAACTCCCTTGACTCCTAATTCTTGGCCACAGGCCCGAAGCCGCATCCAGACTACCCCATGTACAGGGATAGTTCCATTATCTGCCGCTCTCAGTCGGATAACCATTCCGGTGTTTGGTCGCATAAGGTGGCCATGATGCCGTTCAAAATAGTCTAAGGGCATTGTTGTCACTTCAGAACCCGTATCCACTAGGCAGGGGACCTTCTTTCCCTCAAAACTCACTTCCAGCACGGGGCTTTTTGCGATCAAATCATGTGGGCTTTTTGGAGCACTTGGGCCCCCTGATACCCCCGCGGTGCGCCCTCTTATCGCGGAGGTCTCCCGTTTAACGGCGGTGAGTTGCTGGGCCTGGCCCTTCTCGGTCCTGGGCAGTTCCTTGAGATATGCCCGAACTCTTGACATTGCCAACATTGAACATTGCTATAGTCCCACTCCCGAGGTGGTGGCCTTTGTCGCAGTTGGGGGTCAGGAGGAGAGCGATACCACGGCCGTGATGGAGATGGCCTTCCCTGTGGTTCCTCTGTTTGCCACATGGGGGGTCTTGCTGAGCATTGACATGGGGGCCCGTCTGAGGGAGTTGGTAACGGGTTCCCAGCAGCAGGAGTCTGTACCCTACTCTGCACCTGGCTCAATTGTTGGGTTAGCGCATCTATAGTACGCTGCATTTCTCTCATCTGGGCCTCTGTCTCACCCCCTACAGCATTGGTCATCACCCTTCCAGCTCTCTGCATGGCGACCTGACCCACCTCTGGCTCCTCCATTTGAGTCCTGGCGATGGTCTCCTCCAGAATCTGGACAAAGGTCAGGGTCTTGTCCGCCAACACGCGGTTCTGTAGTTCCCGCCTCACCGTACTCAAACATAATCCCCGAATAAAATAGTCCCTCAACAGCTCGTCATCTTCCTCAGGGGCACGCTGGGCGTGGGATTCGGCCCTCCGGACATCAGCTAACAACCCCTGTAGTTCATTAGCATACTCAGGGACGGTCTCCCCCTCCCTCTGTCTCCGATTAACAAACCGGGCAAGTAAATCAACTGACGGGGCACGGTTCCCGTAAACCTTCTCCAACCTGTTTACTATGTCTGTCACCGTACTCCTCTGGGACTCTGGCAGTAATGTGATTGTCCGTCGGGCATTCCCTTCCAGAGCATTTATCGCTACCTCCGGTTGGAGTTCGGGGGCTAGATTACACAGTTTAATCGCACTCCTCAGTCGTTCAGTCCAATCGGTCAGCAACATGTTATGTCCGTCAAATTTAGTCAGTTGGTTTAAGATGGCACCTGCTGGTAAACACCTGACTGGGGCTGTCGGTGCAAGGGTAGGTGCAACAGGCGGGAGGACAGCACCTACAGCCACCCCGCCATTAGGCACACGGTCCGCGTCCACCAAGGGCGCGTCCCCAGATGCGTTGTCCATGTCCATGGTGGCACCGTATCCTGCCGACTACGCCAAAAATGTAAGGGGGGAGGAGGAAGGGAAAGACACGGCAGCCGACTGGCTACCGGGGCTCTTGCAGGAACTTTTAGGATACAGCGGTTCCACGGACAGGCACAACCACACCAGACACGAAGTAAGAAATATAAATTTTACTCTATACCCTTTTGGGGTGAACTCCAGGCTAACAGGCCTGATGAAATCAATAATTACAAGACACTCAGCCGAGGGCTGAGACCCCTGAGTGACACTGCACCGTGACCTAATATATCAGAACTAGTGAACTATGCCTTTAACTAGCGGCTACATATATATAGCAGCTGCAATTTACCTATTAATACCAAGCTAACAAAACAATGTAAGTATGCAGAGGAAGATCACCTGCGGTGTCACACTGGGGTTAACAATATCACAGTTTACTATTTAACTTACCCACTCCCCAATATCCACATTTCAACACACTACCCCAACCCTGCAGGGAAGACTTCAGCAACCGGTTTTGTTTATTCAGAAGTTGGTGCTTAGCTGCACAAGTCTTAGTGAAACAAATAACTCCTCTTATGACATACTTCTGGTACTATAATCCAGGATATAGTGTCTCTTTTGAATAGCAGGACAACACGTGCTGTATCTCCGTTTGGATAGAACTCGCTTTAAAGCAAAATGGCCGGAACCAGTCTATGCTAGGTTTTTGGCGCCAAAAAAAAACAAAACTATTTACTGCGTGTATACACTATTCACCCTTATGAAAGGTGAATCGGAGCTCCGCTTACCCGGGTTAGCAAGGGGGCGAACAGTCAGATGGACTTTCCGAAGGAAACAGGAATTTCTTTGCCTCCAGGCAACTGGAACACGGTGTCACAAGGGCTGGTCCTTCTTGTCATCCGCTCCGCGGCGTCTGCACAGCAATCGTCTCCAACTCTCCTGACATGGGAACCAGCAACAGGTTTGGGCTTCTCCAGAGCTGGCCCTGGCCTGAAACAAGCGTTGCAGGGCAGCGGATGGCAATGGATTGTCCCTCAGATCTCTCACTGCTCACAGCCAGCTTCTTCTCCCCCACTACAGCAGTCCACTTCCTGAACTCGTCACTTCCTGGTTTTTCCTTTACCTAACACAGCGGCATCTTGTGGTCAAAAAGAATTACTACAATAGAATTTTTCATTACAGAAACATCTCCTTTTACCACTGCTATTATCACATCACACACTTGTCAGTGAGAAGTGTTCTGAGACTGTATAGCATTAGTCACCCCGTGACAAAGACACCGCCTAATTGTTAGGGTTAGATAATATTGTGGCGCTATCCTTACGTGTTAGTGTCTAACCCATGATAAGATGGATGTATACCCAAAGGAAGAGGAATGAGTATTCTAAGGCCATTTGTAATAATACATCTTGCCACTAGAGGGTACTAGATGCCTGAGTTATGATGACAGCAGCCTGATTTGTTCAAATTTTTGTATGTTTGTTGACTTCCGCTTTGCTGACACCTTCCACTCCTTCAGTCATGGTTATTTATAAGCTCTATGTTAACATATCTAAAATATGTGTCTTACCACAACCTTAGTATAATTGTTAGAAATATAATATGTACACCAAAGTCAAATAAATCTCCAATGCATTTAGAAATTACAATGAGGAAACAGTAAACCGTCTTCCACAGGGTCTAATATAGTATCTATATACTGTAGAATATAATACATAACCCCAATCATTCATTAAAGCAAAAATAAACTGATAAATTGCAGAGTAATATATGGGAACAATGTACATTATGGCCACAAGATGGCAATAGAGTTTTACTACACAATTATATTATATTACTACACAACCTGATACACAAAGCTCTCCTACATTAATACAAACCTATTAGTAGCACTAGGGGTTATTATGATTAAATGATACAAAGGACCGAGGTTTGCCGTAGATTCACCGGTCGACCAACAAAACCCAGTTTATGCTATTACAATCAATTGAAATGAAAATCTAATGACTATTCAGTGAAATAATAAATATTAAGTTGCTCTAATTGTATTTTTGTAATATCACACAGCATCAGTTATATGTTGTTTTATCTAACACACTATTACAGGGCTAGGCAACGTACGGCTCTCCAGCTGTTGCAAAACTACAACTCCCAGCATGCATACTGGCTCTGCTGTTCTGGGAACTCCCATGGAAGTGAATGGAGCATGCTGGGAGTTGTAGTTTCACAGCAGCTGGAGAGCCAAAGGTTCCCTACCCCTGCACTATTAGGTGGTATCTTTCCTATATATAGTCATTACAAACAGGAATTTAAGACTTTTGTATTTTACGCAAGTATAGACAATACAAGAAATTGAATCATTTCCTTAGAATCACTCATGAGAAGGTTACACATTATTTTAGGACAGTCTGTCTTTATTTGGAGAATTTAGATAATAATTAAAGGGTTTATTCAAGGATTATAATGTATTACCTATCCACATGTCTGGGACCTCCACGAATCTTGTCCTGTGTCTCCCGGATTAAATAGATCGGTGATCAAGTATTCTCGCTACTGATCCATTCATCTGCATGGGACTGCTGAGAGGAGAGTACAGAGGTGTAGATTGGTGATTATTATTATGAATATATATATATATATATATATATATATATATATATATATGCTGTTATGTGGCTCCTATTATAAGACTGGTGATGACATCACAGGGCTTCATAGCACGAAACTGCAGGACAACAGTCTATAACATTCTGACAGTAACAGTGTCGATTTCTTTTAATACCTAGAATAGCAGAATTTTGCTTTTTCCCTGCTCACCTGTATGTCATATTTTGCTTTCCTACACAATAAGCTTCTCTAAAGATGGCTGCAAGTAAATGTTATAGTGTATCAGTTCAGTCCTAGCTTCCTCCAACCTCACGCCTCGTAGGAGTCAGTGATATTCCCCGATGGACGGTTTACCAGTGTGGTTGGTTATTGCACTTTCTGTAATTGCTCAGAAACTCTGCACCCACTGAAAAGCAAGGTCAGATACAAGGCATGAAAGTCATCTGAGGTTTCCCCATTTGAGGTTTCAGTCGGTTTTACTGAGGGTCATATTACATAAAAGAACAACAGGAATCGTATGAGAATCCCATGGTGCTATATAAATAAATAAATAAATAATAATAATAATAATAATAATAATAATAATAGTATGAGAAGGAAGAGGCATGTGCTACAGAATCCTGAGGATTCTATCATCTTCTTGTATGTATTAGACTATCTTGTCCTGAGTGCAATAAAACTCATTGTTTACAGTGTGAAGATAAGGATATACAGTATGATGTGGCCAGAACTCTATCCACTGTCATGTCCAAAGACCACCCATGATGGCCAATACTGGTGTTTGGGGCTCAGTAACTGGTAGTCATTGACCATAATGCAACACTCGGGACACTGATAAGGACTTGCCCCTCCCCCCCCCCTCAACTCTCACCACCATGTTACTGATGACTTTTTTGTAGATTTGGAGACATTTTTGAAACGTAATGCAAATGAGGTAATTGGTGCACTGGGGGCGGGACTTCAGCTTCCTGGACTACTACCCTGGGCAAACCTCAGACTTCTACCATCTCCTGCTTGTAGCATGCCATGCAGTAAGAGTTGATCCTCCCAATGCTATGACATCATACCTGGAGGTGGGGCTTCAGTTCCCAGGGCTTAAGCCCCACCCCCAGTGCACATGATAGCAGTGGTCATGAAAAAAACCAAACAAACTGGCTATTGCAGATGGGAGATATTGAATATAATATTCAGAGTTACATGCACATGACAGCTTATTCTGAAGGTTCACATTTTAACACAGTGGTCCTATAGAAAATATGAAGGTAACCCAGGCCATACATGTGAATGAGAGAGCTGTGCATTATAATCTTCTGAAATAAAGCCTTTCAATTTTCTCGAATATTAAAATCTAAATATTCTTTGAAAAGTAAAAACGTATTCCTTAAGTATCTCATAGTTACTTATGGGTTAAATATATGCAAAATGATGCTTCACTGGCTTATGAATATGAATATCTTTCCGTGTATGCTTTTACACTATTGTTTACACCATCAAAACAACTTATACGCTTTTATAATGAAAATCAGTGATTTTACATTTGCAAATATATGGCATCTATTTGCATCCATTTCAATCCCTGTTTCCTCCATATGTTATTTCCTGAAAAAAAGAGAAAAAAAGAAGCCTGTATACCTTTTTTCATCAAATATATGCAAATGTGTGAATACATTAACATACTGTTTACAACAAACCTACACTAATAATTTAAACTATATAGGATTTCCTGGGAAATTTGCGTACTTGCTGTCCACATGAAAAATTTGACTCATGTCAATCATATTAGAAATGCACTAATAATATAATAATAATAATAATAATAATAATAATAATAATAATTAGAGATGAGCGAACAGTGAAATGTTCAATTCGAGTAGCCGCTCAATACTCGACTGTTCGATCGGACATCGATCCCCATTATAGTCTATGGGGAATACATACTCATTTAGGGGGAAACCACTATTTGACTCAGGAGAGTCACCAAGTCCAATATGACACCCTAGGAAATGATGCCAACACCCTGTAATGCAACTGGGGCAGCAGGGGAAGCATGTCTGGGGGCATCTAACATGCTCAAGTCACTGTACATTGGGATCCCTGTCAGCTTGCGATATGCGGGAGCTAACTTTGTCCCATAGGAATGCATTGACCAGCGTTGATTGGCCGAATGCCATAGAGAGCACAGCATTTGGCCAATCAACGCTGGTCAATGCATTCCTATGCCGAGATGTAGCAGTGCTGGCTGTGCGCTCAGCTCGGCTACACTGGTGATGCAGCCGAGCTGAGCACACGGCCAGCACTGCTACATCGGAGATGTGAACACTGCTGCACACTCAGCTCTGCTGCATCAAAGATGTAGCAGAGCTGAGTGTGTGCTGAACCCTGCTGCATGCTCATCTCTGCTGCATCTCAGCAGAGCTGAGTGTGCAGCAGGGTTCAGCGCACACTCAGCTCTGCTTCATCTCCGGTGTAGCAATGCTGAGCGCTGGTTCTGCCGGAGTAGGCGGAGTCTAAGATTGGTCCACAGCAGTCTCAGTTTTGGTCCGATATTACACTCCGCCTCCTCACAGACGAGCCTCCGGCAGAACCATCGTTGATTGGCCGAATGCTGTACTCTGTATGGCATTCAGTCAATCAACGCTGGTCAATGCATTCCTATGGGAAAAAGTCAGCGCGCGCATATCACAAGCTGACAGGGATCCCGACCAGATAGAGCCCCAAAGAGCTGGGTGAGTGACATTCCCACCTAAATAAAGGTAATTCCTAGCTAACCCTGCCTGTACCTCTATCCCTGTCTCACAGTCACATAGATCACAGTCTCATATGAACCGGATATTAAATCCCCTGTTTGTATAAATTGGAGGTCACCTGATTTCGGCAGCCAATTACTTTTTCTATTTTTTTTCGATGCCTCCGTTGTTGTAGTTCCTGTCCCACCTCCCCTGCACAGTTATTGGTGCAAAAAAAGCGCCAGGAAAGGTGGGAGGGGAATCAAAATTTTTGTGAGTTTGCCACCTGGTGTTCAAATCGAATCGAACATCTCGAACAGCCTGTATCCGATCGAACATGTACTTGACCGAACCCTGTTTGCTCATCTCTAATAATAATAATATAATAATAATAAACAACTCCTATAACTTTAGAATGCAATATTGCGGCTCCAAAACACAGAATGATGCAGTATGACAAAAAAAAAAAAAAAAAAAAAAAAAATGACAAAAAAAAATCCTGTTTACTGTTTACAGATTTATAAATCTTCCTATGTAGTAGCGGGACCTTTGGGCCCCCTCAAACACCAGTACCCAGGTGCAACTGCCCCCCTGCTTCCCCTACACTTGCTCCCTTGGTCAGATACCAGGTCATATACATATATATATATATATATATATATATATATATATATATATATATATATTAAGTATAACACTGATATGATGCAGTTACAGGCAGAAGTCACAATTTCACAATGGTGGGTTTTATGTTTACTTCCTTCTTCTCTATTCAGTCCAGATCTCCATGAAAACTGCAGAATTTGTTGTCCTGTCATCTTCTACATCCTATCCCCATCGTCTATAGCAACAGAAGATCAAACCCCAACCCAGACATCCCCAAAAAATTCATACCTCTGTCCCTTAAATTCAGACCCTAGACCCCTAAATAAATAGAGACCTCAAACCAGATTTCTAAATAAATCTTCCCATAGAATTAATCTTGAAATTCAGACTCTCAAATCCTCAGACCAAACCCCCAAATAAACTCAGTTCCCTGAACAGACCCCAACATAAATGCAGACCCCAAAAGAGACTGCAATATATAGTTAGACCACAGCTCACACCTTTTAAATTCCACCCGTAGACCAGATAATGTACCAGAAATTCAAGGCTATCCAGTTGTGTTGGGATTTGCAGCCTGACAAGTCTTTGGTTAGCAGTTGCAATATTAGGGCAGATTTTTCTGGCACACAGTCATGAATATGTCTCAGTATTTTTGTGCAACTTGGGCTTTGTGCAAAACTTTTTCCTGTTTTGGGCCATCCTCACTACTTTCATGAAAAAGGGTATGATTTTGGGCATGGGGTATGATAAGTGGCGCTAGTTTATTGGGGTAAATGATCCCTGAAATCTACACCAGTAGGTCTCAGTGTGGAGTCACACAGCCTGGTGGAGGGTTCTCCTGGGTTATAAGGAGACGTGTTCCTCCTTATAAATGAGGCACAACTTCTTCTAGGTGCTGGGTATATGAAGACTTGAAAACACCAGTCTTTATAAATCTGCCCCCATTATGTTGAATTGGTTGAAGTCCTTAATCCTATCAGAGATCATGTAAGGGTGGAGACATCTGTCCTCGCTGTCTAGTGTTTAGGGCCTCACACATTGTATAATGCAACCTTCGATTCCTTGTAAGGTCCCACACCATTTTTATTATGGACCCAAAGATAGGATCTCTTCTGTTCTTTATGATTAGACAGCTCCCTGGGTATATAGGAGCATTTGTGCCTTGTCCTAGGGAAGACACAAACAGTAAATTTACCCTGGGACTGATAGTTGCCTATTCACCAGCAAACTAACGTAATTGTTTGTGCAAATGTAGCATTTTTTGCAACGCCTTGTATCATTTAATGTACAAATCTGTGACTATAATGTTCTTCTACAATATTAGTAACTTTCCTACACTGGACCTTCCCTATGTTCCACCATAAACGGTGTGTACAGTGTTCTGGCATAGGAAGGTAATGAAAATCTTCGTATCTTAATACAAATTCAAATGGCTTTACTAGCATAACCAAAAAGAGCAATTGGTATTGCCAAAGCAAAGAATGGTTGGGGGTGGGCGTGGGGTGAGTGGATTGGGGGTATGTGTGTCCTTGTGGTCCCGTTGTTCTTGTTTAGGACATGTTGGTATGGGTGGGCGTAGGTTGGTTGGCTGATAGGTGGGTGTAGGGTGAGTGGGGGGTGTTTAATAGTCTTTGGGGTCTCATCTTCCTATTGTTTGACATTTTAGGAGAGGCCAGCCCTCACTAATGAGTGAGATTCCAAAATGTTGTGGCAGGGCATCTTTCCATTCAAACCCTTAGACCCATAATTGGACCTAGAACCATAGTACAGGGGCACAAGTGCACCCATATTATTCTCATGTGAAACTGGTTGTATGTCGAAGACTCTCTGCTGCGTATCCTGATCTATTCTTACTATTCTAGATTGTAATTGAATATGATAGACCTCTGGATACAATGTATAAAGCCATACACACCCTGATGATTGATTTCTGAAGGATATGCTATAGGACTTCATTGGTTTTAAGTGTAGATGTGTTATGTTGATACATTAGCCTACGTTTGACATTTGGCTCCGTGTGTTGTCTATAAGAAGTTTCATTATGACTTCACTTTCTGGCTCCTATGCCGGATATGGTGCATTATGATGCTTCCATTCTGTGCACCTAATGAATTGTGAATGTTTACTGCTGGGCTTGACACATAGAGCTCAATGTAATATTGCACATCAGCAGATTCCATAATGATTCACAACATTTTACATACTACATTATATGGGTTATGGGAAGAGGATTGAGGAAAATACGCATGTTTATTGAGCTCGGAAAATGACTGTAAAAGCTTTTTTTCCTGTGCGGTTGCAGAAATGTCTTCAAATTGTAGGTATATTTTATGGTATATAAGAATAATAAGAGAATTGTTTCTGCTTTCTGATGAAATTGGATCTGTCAGATCTTTATACTACACTATCCAGGGACACATTGTAGTGGAGTGCACCACATAAGGGCTTCAACTAGCCACTTCTCACCTCTCACTAGCCACACTCACAGGACATAGGAGTCTGGAGGAATGAATAGCTCACATTACACAATATATAAGTTTAATAGTCTAGAAGAGGTGATTCTGCCGTGTTATACCATACCATACCATATCCAAGGCCTGGTCCACATCTGCGTTTGGGCCATACCATCCCCCTCTCCGCATGAAAAATGTAGAGAGAAAATCGCTGCAACCAGCACTTTTCTCTCCACATTTTTTGTGTGGAAAACATACGGACCCCATTATAGTCTATAAGGTTTGCGGGTTTCCTAAGGTAACTGCTTTTTTTTTATACGCATTAGGTTTCTGTTCAGGGGTCCCCAAGCAGAATCCCCAAACAGAAACCCATGCACAGATGTGAACCGGGCCTAACAAGAACCCCCCCCCCCCAGTGATCCAATGGTATTTTTCTAAAGGTAGCATAGGATAGCACAGTATATACATCTGACAGATCCACTAATAATATGAATAAAATTCACTACATGTAAGGCTGGGTTGACATCTGGTCTGGAGACTCCGCTGCAGATACCTCAGAATTCACCAGATGATAAAGTCCTTCAAGACTGCATTTTTTTATCCACTAATATTAGAGATGAGCGAACAGTAAAACGTTTGAGGTTCGATATTCGTTTCGAGTAGCCTCTCAATATTCGACTACTCGAATCGAATATCGAACCCTATTATAATCTAGGGTGGGAAAATGCTCGTTTCAGGGGTAGGCAACATTCGATCAAATTATACTTACCAAGTCCACGAGTGAGGGTCGGGCTGGATCCTCTGAGAAGTCTTCTCCGTCCATCGTCCCCGCGGCATCTTGCGGCTCTGAATTCACTCTGCCAGGCATCGGTTCTGGGCAGAGCCGATTGCGCATGCCCGCACTACAAGTGCGATGCCTGGCAGAGTGAATGAAGAGCCGGAAGACGCCGCGGGGAAGTTGCACGGAGAAGACTTCTAAAGGTAGGAGAAGAACCAGCGTTGATTGGCCGACTGTATAGCATTCGGCCATCAATGCTGGTTCTGCATCGAACTTTTCTATTCGAATAGCGAGTGGTACTCGATCGAGTACGAGTATTTTGAATACCGTAGTATTTGATCGAATACCTACTCGATCGAGTACTACTCGCTCATCTCTAACTAATATCACTTAATAAAGACGAACACCTAAAGGACACTCAATGGATTCATTTACATTAATGGGGTCCCTCAAACGACATTTGTGTCCCTCATAGAATAGATCCATTTTTCCATTCTTCCGGTCCTCTGATATTTAGCATACTATGACAGTGACTGCTATAGCATATAACTAATATGTACACACCTGATGATATACAGGTAATATTTATAATATATTGCTAGGGATTAGCATGATAATTGGAATTTCTGGATTACTGGATACTTTAATCCCGAAGTAATTTATCATCTCCAGCACTACAAACACCATTAAACCCGTCACTGCTTCTAAATTGCTTATTTTAGTGAAATTATGTATTCCTCATAACATCACAATTCTGGATCACATTTTTCTAGAAATCTCCATGGTGCGGTTCCTCTGCTATCTCTCCTCAATACTTATCAATACATTGACAACTAGGTGTTACCATTCCTTTGGTACAGTAGTATGTCTCTGCACAGAATGATACTATCAGCACTGATCATGTAGCGAAAAAAACCCAACTGCAACACCAAATTGTCAATTTTTGTGCGCATTTCTTAGAGGAACAACAGAGACAAACCATAGCACATAGTTTTAAGACAAATTTATCCAAAATCATTATCTAATGGAGATTACAAGAATTCAGGCATTTTGGGAAAGGAGATGGGTTCCCTTTAAATGAACAGGGGTTGGACAAAATAAATCGAGCACCCCTATTTTTGCACAGTCAGGTTGAACTCTTCCTAACAAAGCTGCCAACATTAGTAATGCCCATTTTTTTATTAGTCACGTAGTTTATATCGCTGTGGATAAACTTTATTACTACTATTCTAAAAATCTGTTTGTTTTAAGGGCACGATATGTCAAACCTGACCATACTCTAAGTTGGACTGATAGTTGGTGTGTGGCTTGTAGGGGTGTCTGTTTGGGTTGAGCTGTTCTTGAGATTCCAGGATCGTTTTTAAAATCCGATTTTCGATCATTTTCCAGCCGATCCCGATCGCGATCATGAAATTTGCTCGATCGTCGACCGGGATCCGATCTTTCCCGATCCCGATCGCTCAACCCTAGTTACTTTATGTTTATGGAGTGGTGTTGAGCCAATCTTAAGATTTCAGGATCATTTTTAAAATCTGATTTTCAATTATTTTCCAGCCGATCCCGATAGTGAAATTTCCTCAATCGCTGATCGGGATCCGATCTTTCCCGATCCCGATCGCTCAACCCTAGTGTCTGTGATCTGATTTGTTTATTTGTTTGTTGTACTGTTTCTTTGGTCACCTCTCAATATAAAAGACTGGCAAAACATCTGCTGTGGTTGACTTGACTTGAGAGACAGAAGAGCACGTCATCGACTTGTAGAAAAAAAACACAAAACGTTATACTACAACTCAAAAAAGGGCAAAACATATTCTGCCATTTGGCTACTAGGACCGCTAAAAAATACACAGGGCAAGTAACTTATGAGTTCACAGTATTGAGCAGAGCACCCCCAATCTCTCCCAACCTCCATCCAAAACTTCAAGATGGTGACTGAGAGGACGCTATATATCTATGAGTGTATATACAGCATTCTGTTGATAACTGCCCTAGGGGTAAGGAAAGAAGGAGGCAGCGATCACTTATGAAAACACTTGGACTCATAAACTATGAGTCTGGTGAATTCTTCCATCTCTCCTTGTAGCCAAACAGAAGAACATATTTTACTCTCTTTTGGTTACTAGTAGTAATTTTAACCTGCAAGTTTAATATACAGTACTTACTTAGGGAGACATATTAAAGGGGTTCTCCCATCTCAGCCTTTCAGCCAGGCTGTATGCAGTGTCTGCTTCTCACTTCCTGTATTTTTCTCCCTCCCTCCCCCTCCCTCCTGCTGAACAGGACACAGAACACTTCTGCAGGTCAGATAATTTGCAGATTCTTGTACAGAAAAAAACAAAGTGTTATCTGTGCATTTATATAGAGCGATAACAGACTCGGATTTATCAGAGGCAAGAGCAGTGAGTGAGTGAAGTCACTTGTCCTATAGGTCCGTGGTTACAGCAACGCTTTTTTCAACAATGGAAGGAATAAATTCACATAGCAGGCAAACAAAGCAGAATTTCTAAAGCAATATATTTAGGAAAAGGCTTCAATTTACATAAGCTACCAGTATAGATAGGATCCTTGAGATGGGACAACCTCTTTAAGCTTATAGATTCTCAGTGGAAGACACCAGAAAATATCTTGTATACACAGCCTGTATTATACATTAGAATTCATCAGAACTTGCCTAGTATTAGCTAGCTATGGATTGTTGTCCATAGCCATTAACGCAGACTGGTAAGACACACATCATTTGCTAATTTTCTTTCCTATTTTATAGTCCATGAATGATTTCAGTCAACTTATCACTATTTATTCATTTACAAATTATATTTTAAAAAAAAATCAAATTGACTACAACCTGTGTAAATATGCATCACTTTACGATAAAAAGTGTCATCTCCAATCCTTCCTTCAGCTGTGGTTTCTAATGACCATGAATAATTTATCCGCCCGAAAAGTAAACAACACCATTTTCATGTAGCTCTTGGAGGAGATTTTTTTTTTTTTTTTTTGTCTCTGATCGAATTGCTGAAGATCAGACTGAAATCCTCCAGCCGGGGCCTGCGCACTGCAAAGGCTAATCCAATGCGAAGCCGTGTCCGGTTACAAGCCATTTATTTCTTTTCCCTGTAATTCTAGAACCCAGGCTAAATATTTGTCCTAAAAAAAAACAACATGTTTAAGCTCTGAATAAAAGGATGGAACGACATTCAGGTCCAAGAAATTGTCAGATATTGCCAGAACAATTCTGCTATGTGATGAATCATTAATGATCTCTGAAAGTCATAATGGTCTGTCATTAATGCCCATTAATGATCTCTGTTTACCACTAGTAGGGGCTTGATGGTTCTGGCCAATACCTTAGAGAATACTTTAAATATGCCTTAAACTTTCCCTGTCTGTTTGCCTGCTGCAAATGTAGACTGCAGCTGGAATTGTTCACTTCGGCTCAAAAGAAAGATGGCTTTGGGCTTAAGAAAGTCTAATTCAGGTAAGACCTTCTTGCTTTTTTGACAAAATTCTCCTTCCAGTAAATGTAAAGGAAACATTTGTATCCTTAAATTTATAGATTCTTTTATCCTAACCTATTTCAGTCTATTGCTAGATCACTGATGTAATATATGTTATATCGTAGTGCTTTATAGTCTATAGTCCTTGGACATAGCTCTCAGTTATGCCTGCGTGTACTGTACAGAGGACTCATATTTTCCATTTTTATTGTTTTTTTATATGGAATATTTGTGAGTATGGCCCAGTTGATGTCAAGTCATTGCTATTTTATGTTTCATAGGTTGTTTAGTTCAATAACAATATGTTATTTTTTAGTTCATATATAGAATATCAATTTTATCTCTACAAAATAATGACCTATGTTTTAGAACAGAGTCATAGGACAGGTTAATAGAATAGTGTAAGACATAATCTGTGAGCAGTAGTTGTTTGCAATGTTATCTTTGTCCATACGGTATAGGATTAATAAGATAGGCTTTACCGTATGAACCAACGCCCACAAATCTGAATATTAGCCAAGGAATCC
Source organism: Leptodactylus fuscus (assembly GCF_031893055.1). Lineage (NCBI taxonomy): Eukaryota > Metazoa > Chordata > Amphibia > Anura > Leptodactylidae > Leptodactylus > Leptodactylus fuscus. The sequence goes on from NC_134275.1 coordinate 74,286,206, forward strand.
TGTTTTTCTTCCTGTATTATTCACAGTAGTATAGAATTCACTTAGACTTTTAGTAATAGCTTTCTGCTATTTGTAGTGTTCAACTAGAAACTGGTTAAAATGGATTTGTAGGACAGACGCCAGCTATTGTATTAGCACTGTTCATTAACATGCCTAGTACAAGATCTCAGCGTCCATAGTGCAGACGGTATGTACAAATTCTATAAGAAATCAAGTTACATAGGGTTTGATGATAGAGAAATTCTCTGTATACTTATATTGACTACCTATGGATGTTAAGTATTAAACCCTTGGTTATAAATCGCTCATTTAATTCAGTATAAGTATGTCTTCCAGGAGGATTGTCTATGTTGCATCCTGTTTTGTTAAAGCACTGATGAAGATTGAATAGCAGTAATGCTTAGAACGGCAGTAAGTGACAGGTCAGCACCATGGATAGCTACCTATTCTATTTACCCTATGGTTCCCTTGTACTGAAATATGCCAGTGGGGCACTAACCTAGATCTGCACCTCTAGCTAACGTAGGGGTAGTTTGACTGAGCGTTATGAGGCTAATATTACCAAAGGATGATGCAAGAGCACCCTATACTATTTATATTATATGGCAAGGTATATAGACGATATATTTTTTTAGGTCTAGTCAGACGGCACTAATAGACTCTGTAAATGAGCTCTTTATTACGTAATGCTCCTTCCGGCTTATTGTCATTTTCACAGGCACCATGACAGCTATTGATCAACCCATTTTAAGTAGAGACAGCTTCTAACATTTCCTCGTAAAATATGTATCCCTTGAACTCTAAGGGCATTTGCCCTGTGTCTTTTCTTAAAGTGTGAGTTAATGGACAGTACATTTTAGCCCTGAAAAAAAAACTGAACAGTCTCTAAGATGACAGTGTGATTTAGTGTCGTTAAATTGGAGTGATAATAGACCGAGCATGAACGTTATATGAGTAATAGGGAAGATGTCTGCTCATCGAAAATGCCATTTTATACATCTTTCCATATTCTCACCTGGGTGATTATGAAATAATAATGCTAAAGGTCACCTGAAATGACCCCATGGACTGTCTGTGTCTTTGCATATGACTTGAAAATGTTGTAAAATTGGGGAGAATTTTCAACGAGAACTGATTAAATATAGACATAATTAGTCTAAATATGACTACAGCTTAATCCCCCTTTTCTTTCTTAAAGGGGTATTCTCATGTTAGAGATTCAAGGATTATCCAAAGGACATGGCATACATTGTACTGCCTCATACAATACTGGATGGGTGCTAAGGACCCTCTCCGTTCTGGGGGTAGGTGTGGGTTCTAGAGATAGAACCTTAATCCTGTTGATATGGCATAAAATTCCTAAGAAAAGAATCATACAAGAGCAGCTATATTGTGGCTAGTGATACATTTACTGGACCCCAACCCCATTGTCCTGTCATGTCAGGTGTCCAGTTCAACTTTTTTAAGTGAGAAAATAGAAGAATTGGGTTTCTGTCTTGATTCTGATAAAGAGTGTATAATATGAATATATATTATAAGGGTTTATACTATATCCCTTTTGCAATTGAACCTTTCATGGGTATCAGCTGACCAGTGCAGGTCCTGCTTTAGAGACCCTCAGTAGTCCATAGAGCAGACCATCTGCTGAAGGAGAAATGTGTTACGGTACATTGGCCATTCTGATCCAGTATATAGCCATCCATGTAATAGGCATCCACAAGAACAAGAGCTGTTTGTTCTCAGCTCTCTGTAGTGCCAGGGCCCTCTATATTGTCTCGATGCCTTTACATGTCCCTATACATAGTAACCCAATGCCTTCATGTTGTTCTTTGATTCTAATATTATATGAAATGTTCTCTGCACCCATTTGATCATTTGCTATTATTTTGCAATTAGATCTATATTAATGGTGCAAAAAAGTAATTTCTATGATCCCTTTCCACCGACTTTAAAGAGGAAAAACTTAATCCCAACAAAATAGACAAAAACGGAACTGAGAAGAACCTCGCTGACTTCTCTCACGTTCTCCAGCAGAGCTATAGTGTTTGGTTTCTGTCACTCTGCCATAATGCTTCTCCTTCCCATAAAGCATTAAACAGACCTGATTTATTTGTCACTGCAGAAAAATAGTTGCTCGTCCAAGTTATTTACTACGTCAGTGGCATCGTCTGACTGGCACCAAAATTATCCCAGATCCATTATTAGCCAGAGCCACCAGACAAGACAGTCTCAAACTTGAGGTGGTGAGGAAATAGTTCAAGGTGACCAGACTAACTGCAATGGATGATCAATATCCCGTGAAGTCTGAGATATCAGCAGCACCTTGGTCTTTTACCTAGAATTTTCCAGTCTTATCTATGTCAATGGAGAAGTGGAAAAACGAAAAATACAATCCTAAAAGTAATACTTTTGTACTGACTCAAGGACCCCTAGAGTGCGGATGGGTTGAGTTATTTTTCTTGCTTTGTGCTTTTTTCGGCTTTTACTGTCCTGAAAATGATTGTGGTGCTCTCAACAGAAACAAATGTTGACACGTATCAGCCCTGTTCTTTGCAGGGTCCCATAGGCGTGTAGACATTTCTGAACCTTGCGTAGTCTATAGTCTGATGGCTGATCTATGCCTTCACTAGTCCTGCTAATGCACAAGGAACAGCCCGAGGAAGTGAGATGGAACCCTGCAGATCCATACAACAAGAAGCCCTGTGAGATGGATTGGTAATCACATAAACCTCAGCCAAAATGGAATTTCCCTTAAATGCAGCCAGTCTTATAGCTATAAATATAACATTCAAGGGACTTTCACTCCTTGTTGTAAATTATTTAGGGATAGGTTATATATTTGTACGTACATTTTCACTAGCGCGAAACCCTTTTAAGTGTCACATAATGGAATTAAATATTAGATTATTCTTCCATCTCTCATCTCTACCCTTCAGTCAGTCACCATCATGCTTACAATGAATATTAGGCCAAGGGTGCTGTGATTGACTTAAAGAGGTATTCCCACCTTAGACATTTATGGCGTAATGGATTTCCATCCAAATCCAGAAAAGGGGTATCTTGACACTTTTCCCCATCTGGTGAGGAGACCAGTAGACGCAATTGAAGAGGTTGTTTTGCATGTCCAGGATTAGTTTCATGAACTTCTGTGAAAGTCACAGATAAAATAGCCTCCTCATCAGGATGGATAGGAGTATGAAGATAGTTGTGGTTTCGAGAGGCAAAACCTTTGTCTTTTTCATATTCGTATTCTGACCCTTTGGGATTACGTTTCTAATTCACATTATGATTTCTTGTGTTTCGTGCATTATTATATTATACGGTCGACAATTGTATGATAAGATATAGCAGCACTACAAAATAGTGTAATAATAATAATTAGAGATGAGCGAGTAGTATTCGATCGAGTAGGTATCTGATCGAATACTACGGTATTCAAAATACTCGTACTCGATCGAGTACCACTCGCTATTTGAATGGAAAAGTTCGATGCAGAACCAGCATTGATTGGCCGAATGCTATACAGTTGGCCAATCAACGCTGGTTCTTCTCCTACCTTTAGAAATCTTCTCCGTGCAACTTCCCCGCGGCATCTTCCGGCTCTGAATTCACTCTGCCAGGCATCGGGCCTGGGCTGAGCCGACTGTGCATGTCTGCTTGTAGTGTGGGCATGCGCAGTCGGTTCTGCCCAGGCCCGATGCCTGGCAGAGTGAATTCAGAGCCGGAAGATGCCACGGGGACGCTGCACGAAGAAGACTTCTCGGAGGATCCAGCCCTACCCTCACTCGTGGACTTGGTAAGTATAATTTGATCGAATGTTGCCTACCCCTGAAACGAGCATTTTCCCCCCATAGACTATAATAGGGTTCGATATTCGATTCTAGTAGTCGAATATTGAGCGGCTACTCGAAACAAATATCGAACCTCGAACATTTTACTGTTCGCTCATCTCTAATAATAATATGTTATATAGCCAACATATTCCGCAGCTCTTTACAAAGCACAGGTTACATGGGCAGACAATAAAAGATATAACAATGGAGCAAAATATTTAAGATATCAAACAATAGTAGTGATGGCCCTGTTCTCAAGAGCTTACAATCTGTGAGGAAATAGGGGGGCAATAGGTAAGAGGGCATGTTTTTGATCTTGTAATAAGTGAAGCTGTATGAGGCTGTCATCCGCTATCTGTAAGTGTACCGATACTAACCGCATGGGGTATATCAGGAAATACTGTAACCTGATATAGATTATTGCTTGGACTATGAGTCGGTCTGCTGGTGACCCTATTTTAAGGCCATCCCTACACAAGAGAGCACATCCCACTATTTGACATGTCTATAGTAATGTATTATTGTATCATTGTATTTTTAAAAGCGTTTCATAGTTGTATCATTATTAGAAAAGGATGAACAAAAACATAAAATGAGTTACCCAGAGGATTTCTAAATGTACATGATCTAGTATCACACGAGGTGAGACAATCGGATTACATGCGGATGCATTTGCAGTATCGGGTTAAGTGCATCTGGGAAGTTAGGAAGGTTAATATTAAGCACATTTGCAGAAGAACAGAGTGTGAAACCCTTCAGAATAAGTGCATTAGGCATAGTCAAGAGCGGTCTACATTACAGGTAGCGGATGATGTAATTGTGTGAAATGGAAAGCTCTTGAAATGTAAGAAAAATGTCTTTATGTTATAGCGCAGGGGTAGGTAATAGTCACAATGGGATATATTATGCATTTGTATTTTGCTGCAGAATATGTTTCGGCTCACATCCTCTAGATGTCCCTCTGGTTCCAAATGTTCATTTCGTTCTGTTAGTTGAGCATGCAGATAGCGGTATAGAGAATAGGACTGTGCTTCCATCTACTGCAATGTGGAATATGTCTGTAGTATATTCGCATGTAGGTATATTGCTACTTGCAAGGTACAGTCCTCTTTTCTGCATCGTTTCATATGTGTAACTTATCCAGCTGCACATGAAAAAGGAGCTTATTGTATAATAGATCATGTGTAAGGAACTATGGTCCATGGTCATTTCTAGCCATGTCTTACAATTAGACTATGTGCGAGGCTTCTTTTCCCAGAATATACCTTTGCAGCCTGTACACTCCCATTACTAAAAACCTGTGTGCATTATACTTTTCTTTACTGGATCTCTATTGCATATTGTAGTTGACTCTGATACTCAATACAGTTAAAGGGATTCAATCAATAAAATGACATTTTTTTGTCCCTAACACGTAGGAATAGCCTTAAGAAGGTTATTCTTCTCCTACCTTTAGTTGTCTTCTCCGCGCCGCCGTTCGGTAGAATTTTCGGGTTTTCTTGAGTATGTAAATTAATTCTCTTGCAGCATTGAGGGAGGTCCCCAGCACTCAAACAGCACTGGGACGTCCCAAATGCTGTGGGAGAACTCTCCAGCGCTGTCTCCATCTTCATCTGGAATGGCCTCTCTCCGCGTCTTCTTCTGGCGCTGGGGGTCAAACTTCTATGCATGCGCAGTCGGCTCTGCCATCGGGCCTTGGGCAGAGCAAACTGCACATGCCCACGGCCATTTTTTTGCAGATTCCTGAGGCCTTATGACAGAGCTGACTGCGCATGCGTAAAAGTTTGACCCTAAGTGCCGGAAGATGACGCAGAGAAAGGCAATTCCAGACAAAGATGGAGGTGGTGCTGGAGAGTTCTCTCGCAGCATTGGGGACACCCCCAGTGCTGTTTGAGAACTCATTTGCATACCAAAGAAAACCCGGGATTTCTACTAAATGGTGGCATGGAGAAGACATCTAAAGGTAGGACAAGTGTAGCCTTTCTTAAGGCTATTCCTACGTGTTAGGGACAAAAAAATGTCATTTTAATGATAGTATCCCTTTAACACAAACCTCAACATTTTCCCAACGACACACTTGTATCTTACATTAGTTCAACATGTCCCTATGGATATGTCCAGTATCTATAGTGGGTACATTCCAATCTCATAGGCTGAACATAGATAACAATATTGTGTGACAAAGCTAAAAGGTTGCCCGCTTCCCTTCCAACCCTGTGAAGTGAATGCTCATCCAGCCTACAGCTATTCTCAGTCCTGACACTCCCAAGTACATTACTAGTAAGATCTGTATAAATAATAGACGAGGACCCTTACAGCACATCCAGATACTGACTACTGATACTGAAAGACCACAAGTCTCAAATGTATGCCTTGGATAAGGGGCATGGTGGCTCAGTGGTTAGCACCGCAGCTTTGCAGAGCTGGGGTCCTTAGTTCAATTCCTGCCAGGAACAACATCTGCAAGGAGTTTGTATGTTCTCCCTGTGCTTGTGTGCATTTCCTCCCATTCTACAGACATACTAGTAGGAAAAATAAAACATACGTTGTGATAACCTATGTGGGGCTCACAATCTATATTAAAAAAAAAAGAATGCCTTGAATTGCCCATTGGTACCTATTAAATTTGCATCATTTTTAGTTTTCAAAAAGGAGCTACTAAGGTTCCCCCCTAGATAACAGCTGATTGTGGTGGTCCCTTTGGCTAAAACAATAGAACCTGAAATATCAGAACCAGACAAGCACTAAAAATGGATATATTAACTTTATTAGTATGTCGGAGAACATCTGATCTGAACATTGATCAAGATCTTGTAAGACTTATTGACTGCAATGTCATGCATTATATTTTCCTTGGGATCAAATCATAGTTTTCATAGCTCCTTTTTCTTATGTGATGTCTTGTAATAATATCTTGTGTCTAGTCTAGGTCTGGCATATAATTATGGCTCAACTTAAGGATCTGCAAAAACTGGATATTACCATTCCCTGTGCCAAAGTGGTTTGCGGCCGCAAAATAGCGCCGCGTATACGATCCACGCTCCCATTGAAATCAATGGGAGCGTATACGGCCCGCAAAAGCTCACGTGACGTCTACGTGCCACATCACGCAGCACATTACTCCGTGTGAACTCACCCTAAGATACAACATTAAAGCAGATATTTCATCATCTTTAGAATGTAACATCAATGTGCCCAATTCCTGTGACTGTCACTAACTGGTAGAATAGTGGCAACTATAAATTTTTGTTTTGTATTAAGTAAAATTGCTTCTGTGCTCTGATCTATGTTTGGTTGGGTTGTATACATGATCTGCTCATGTGCAGTAAATCATCCCCTATAATGCATCTTCCACGCAAACCCATAAAACAGTATTGGATGGCCTTAGGCATGTACATAAGCCTGAAACTATGAGGGTCTGATTCATTGCTGCTGTGTCTGTGTATTCTGCAGACACAGCTACTTGGTCGTGCTAATGCCTGAAGTCCCATCCTGCACAGCTAATATAAGTGCTTATTTCTATACCCACTGCCTGTTACCCTGTTTGTTCTCATGGCCATTGTGATATTCAGCTCATCTACACAGCGACTTCTTGTCACATACTGTAAGTGTTGTGATGAATTTGATTCCAATACAGTTGTAAGTTGTACCCAAGTAACAAGTTTTGGTGCCTGATGTGCTATTTAGTCTTTGCACTGTCAGAAGGGTGGTGTCAGACAGGGGGTGTGATTCAGAGCTCGAATAAGAGGCAGTGGGTGTACGAGCTCTGAATCACACCCCTTGCCTTCCCCTGCCTGACACCGCCCTCCTGACAGTACAGAGACTAAATAGTATATCAGGCACCAAAACTAACAGCATTGATTGCTCAGGAATGGTGGGGGCTGGAGACAAAATTCCAGCGGTGCCAGAATCACTGGAGCAACTCCTATAAAATGATGTAAAGAGCAGGACTTGTGGGTAGTGAAAAGTCCTTTTTAACTAGCAAACTCAAAGACCTAAAAAAATGTTCCACAGGATACCATCCGGGACCTGTATATCTTCATGCACAACCGTATCTCATCTTGTATCTGTTGCCCAATAGGGCACTAGAAACCTCTTTTAATTGTAAAGTTTCCCCCAATAAACTTCTCCTTTCAGTCTAATATTGTTGTATATCATCAGAACATTCACACACATAACATTTCATTCGATTTCAACAAATTCAATGAGTACATTTATTAGATCTTCATATAAAAAAGTTGAATTAAAATAGTTAAATTATACCTGTAAACAGCGCTGAATTATAGGGCCGGCAAAGAGAATTTGCAGCGGGGCCTCGCCATCTGCCACCATATCCTATTTCCGGAATCGTTCCGACATCTAAATGTCATATAGAGCCGAGCAGGCTGCAAACTGAGTATCACAGAGCCATGAAACCGTTCTTTACCAATATATAGGACCTCCGGCTTGAAAAGCAAAAAAAAATTCTAAATTTTAAGCCCTCACATTCTTTAGTTTTCAGTTGCCGTAACTTTACTGATCAATATGTATTTAGTGTTATCTATTTCACCTTTATGATAACAGGCGAGATCATTAAAACTAAAGAGAACGAGGCGTCTCCATAAAGTTATACAATGTGAGCGAGTCCTGCTCTGCACCATCTTTAAGCTAATGCAAAATTCATGTTTTTGCGCCGCTCAGAAAAGGTTGAAAATCTGCACTTAACATTGACCCATATACATTTTAGCTTCCTTCTTCATTTGTCATCCCTTCTTTTTGATGATGTTTATATCTCTCCATTATACAAAGCCATAATATACATTTGGATAAGTCCACAGCTACATAAGCCAATATGCTTCTATGCTGTGTCAATATCGTGGTGAGGATTGTCATAGAGTCGAGAAGAGATCAATGTAGGGACCTCTCCTAGTGCAGGTTGCTATTACTAGGATATGCCAATATATTGTGATGGGCAGGAGACTGATCTTTGGGAGCCCCAACAATCCTGGGATCAAAGGGGACTCAGCACCAAGCCAAATTATTCCTCTTCACCATGATGCTCCTGGCCATCTAAGGGGGCATTCACACGGAGTAACGCCGTTTGTGTATCACAGCCGTACACGCCGGCGTTATGGCAGACTGCCGAACACTTCCCATTGACTTCAATTGGAGCGCTCGTAAACGCCGCTGTTACGAGCGCTCCCATTTAAGTCAATGGGAAGTGTTCGGCCGTTTGTCGTAACGCTGGCGTGTACGGCTGTGATACACGCCCGGTGTTACTCCGTGTGAATGCCCCCTAACTGTAGAGAACTATATATATATATATATATATATATATATATATATATATATATATATATATATATATATATATACACTCACCGGCCACTTTATTAGGTACACCATGCTAGTAATGGGTTGGACCCCCTTTTGCCTTCAGAACTGCCTCAATTCTTCGTGGCATAGATTCAACAAGGTGCTGGAAGCATTCCTCAGAGATTTTGGTCCATATTGACATGATGGCATCACACAGTTGCCGCAGATTTGTCGGCTGCACATCCATGATGCGAATCTCCCGTTCCACCACATCCCAAAGATGCTCTATTGGATTGAGATCTGGTGACTGTGGAGGCCATTGGAGTACAGTGAACTCATTGTCATGTTCAAGAAACCAGTCTGAGATGATTCCAGATTTATGACATGGCGCATTATCCTGCTGAAAGTAGCCATCAGATGTTGGGTACATTGTGGTCATAAAGGGATGGACATGGTCAGCAACAATACTCAGGTAGGCTTTGGCGTTGCAACGATGCTCAATTGGTACCAAGGGGCCCAAAGAGTGCCAAGAAAATATTCCCCACACCATGACACCACCACCACCAGCCTGAACCGTTGATACAAGGCAGGATGGATCCATGCTTTCATGTTGTTGACGCCAAATTCTGACCCTACCATCCGAATGTCGCAGCAGAAATCTAGACTCATCAGACCAGGCAACGTTTTTCCAATCTTCAATTGTCCAATTTCGATGAGCTTGTGCAAATTGTAGCCTCAGTTTCCTGTTCTTAGCTGAAAGGAGTGGCACCCGGTGTGGTCTTCTGCTGCTGTAGCCCATCTGCCTCAAAGTTGGACGTACTGTGCGGCGTTCAGAGATGCTTTTCTGGCTACCTTGGTTGTAACGGGTGGCTATTTGAGTCACTGTTGCCTTTCTATCAGCTCGAACCAGTCTGGCCATTCTCCTCTGACCTCTGGCATCAACAATGCATTTCCTCCCACAGAACTGCCGCTCACTGGATGTTTTTTCTTTTTCGGACCATTCTCTGTAAACCCTAGAGATGGTTGTGCGTGAAAATCCCAGTAGATCAGCAGTTTCGGAAATACTCAGACCAGCCCTTCTGGCACCAACAACCATGCCACGTTCAAAGGCACTCAAATCACCTTTTTTCCCCATACTGATGCTCGGTTTGAACTGCAGGAGATTGTCTTGACCATGTCTACATGCCTAAATGCACCGAGTTGCCACCATGTGATTGGCTGATTAGAAATTAAGTGTTAACGAGCAGTTGGACAGGTGTACCTAATAAAGTGGCCGGTGAGTGTATATATATATATATATATATATGGCCAATCTATTTACAGTTCCCCTGCCTAGCAGGCAACCAGGGAGTCAGTAGGGGGCCCCGCACTAAATTCACTCAAGGGAAGTAACTTTTTTTGGGTAGTTCCTATATCAATAGGTTTCAGACAGCTGTATGGGATACTTGGAAGGCATGCACACATTTTATTAACTCATTTTCTGGCAGTCAGATGTTTTAATTTAGCTTTATTAGATAGAAGTTTTCTTTCGGAGTGGCCTGTCTTGGCAAGAGTCTTCTCTTAGACTAAGGTTCTACAGTGTTCACCATTACTGCATTAGGGCTAGTTCACACGTAGTTATTTGGTCCGGATTTTGACGTGGAATCCACGTCAAAATCCGGGTCAAAAAAACGTCTCCCATTGAATTCAATGAGAGCTGGTCATTTCCTTTTTCCGCGAGCAGTAATAAAAAGAAGCGACCTGCCCTATCTTGACGCGGAGTCCGCGGTGTCCACATCTAGACAATCCCTCCAGACTAGGCCCATTCATTCGGGCATAATCTGGAGTGGAAAGCCGTGACTGTTGGAAGCCCTTAAAGTGACCATACACAGAAGCTGAGACTGACTTCCCCCCCGAAAGAGAGAATGGAGGATGTGTACGAGTCACGATGATGGCATAATAGTGGCCATACCCAAAATTCCACAGCTACGTTACATTCACATCAAGGTTTTGCTCTCATCACAGGACCATAAAAACAGAGCGGGGGTCTGTTATACACCAGGCTTGCTGGACTCTTTCATCTTGAATTTCTACTAGACAGTGCTGGAGGCTCTGTAATGGAGACTCCAATGCAGATGTGAACTTAGTCCTAACCCTTCAGCGCTGCTTAGCGATCCGATGTATACATTTCTGCATGGCACTGATGTTACCACATGAAAGAGAAAAAGCGCACTTCTCTTATATCTATGCTCTACTGTAATCTAGCTTTCTACAACTGCTTATCCTGTATGACCCACTTTTACTGAGTCTTGTTTTCATCCTATTACTGCTCTGATGATGTGAAGAAGAGAAGTGTGGGAGTCACTTTGCTCTTCTGGCGGTAAGCATCCTCATTGTTATGTGGCAGCAGGAGTGGAACTTAAATACAGTAGCAAAACCATTGGGATTTCCGCCTCTAATAATGTAGTTACTGAAGGGCGTGCTCTTAACTCAAGGCTCACAGCGTACATGGAATCACAATGTTACGAAGGGTTGCCCTGTAAACCTCTGGTTACTGTGTTTAGGCTTAGCCCTTGCACATGCGAAACCAGTCGTATCACCCGTTTCTCATGAAAGAACATGGCCTTTCTCATTTGGAGTGTAAAGTGACAGATTGCTCAAGTCTGCGTTGACGTGAGGAGTTCTTATTGCCTTTCTCTGTTCTCGAGCAGATAATGAATTACATTATCAATAGCCTGACTTCTGCTCTCGGTCCACCATAAACACCCACACAGCATTGCTGATTAGATCCTGGTGGAATCACTCGGGGGATTGAAGATGCCATCTCTGGCCGTCTGCATCTGCTTAATGCCATTCTCAGTAGACATCAAGTGACTAGGCTCTAGAGATCAAAGTTATGGTCAAAGCATCTATTGTCTACTCACTGATAATGGGATCATTTTCTTAGTGCATGTCGTCAGCTGCTCCTTTATCAGCCCATAGATACAATAAATCAGAACACATCTTGTTACTAGACTGATCTTACCAAGTAACTACCTGCTGCAAGGGAATCCTGACCTTCAGAATGGACCTAGGTCTATTGCTTTCATAGATGAATGTAATATTTTGCCACTCATTCAATCTGCCTATTGTACACTATAAAATATGCAAATCTATTCTCCAGGATGTAATTAGGAGAACAGTGCACTCTGTATGCCGCCCTCTAGAGGGCAGCCTCCTTAACATCATGCATGACTCAGTTAAAAAGTCTACTGTCATGATGCGGATTTAATTGCCAAATTAGTATTTCTATTCCAAAAGGAACAGATTACCAGCTATGGACATCGCTGTTTCGGCCTATTGGGCCTCCTCAGCCTAGCGCAGGGATACTGATTGGCAGAGTGAGAGACTATAGACCAGGGTCAGGGGATAATCGTACACATCAGGGAGAGTGTGTGCCTACATAGGCAGTACGGAGACTTACAAGTCATTCCTGTCCGCTAGGGATTATGGGTAAAAAATATGCAAATCTATTCTCCTGGATGGAATTAGGAGAACAGAGTGCACTCTGTACACCACCCTATAGAGGGCAGCATCCTTAACATCATGAACGACTCAGTTACAAAGTCTTTTAATCATGATGTGGATTTAATTGCCAAATTAGTATTTCTATTCCAAAAGGAACAGATTCCCAGCTATGGACAGCGCTGTTTCGGCCTATTGGGCCTCCTCAGCATAGCGCAGGGATACTGATTTGGCAGAGTGAGAGACTATAGACCAGGGTCAGGGGATAATCGTACACATCAGGGAGAGTATGTGCCTACATAGGCAGTACGGAGACTTACAAGTCTTATAAGTACAGTATATACTATATAAAATCAATACAGGAAAAGCCCTACTTAAAATCCTCATTCCTATCCCATCTTCATGTACCTTTCTGCAAATTTTGTTAAGGACTCTAATCACACCTAACCTTGTTTTGGTTATGGTCAGATGAATCAAATGGCGTATTCACCTTATGAATCAGTCTGTCCATTGCTGACATACTGATTTTTTGACAATATGCAAATTAGCTTTTTGGAGCAACTTTATCTCCTTAAAGCAATGGGAGCACCAAGAGATCACTTGCATATTAAAACACGATGAAATCTTGGCAATGGAGACACCAATTCACAGTTGACCCTAACCTATCTATCTGTGAGGTTCCACTTAAATTCAAGATGAAATTTAAGGAAGACATATCTGTATCTATTTCATCAATTTTAGACACTTCCAAAAAGGCACTATTTCGCCTGAAACGTGTAGTGTGTTATGCTTTCATAAAGACATTTTACGGGACCAGAGCTGGTTCCTCCAATTTTGGAGGATTTATCCCATCATTGGACATCTGTATCCTTATCAGCAGGGGGTGTATTCCTAGGGAAGGCAGTGGTAGCAAAGATCCCACTATACCAAATGATACGAGTTAGGTAAAGAGTCCCATTAAAAATTTTCCATTGGAACCCAGAAGCTTAACGTTACATCTCTGTATATCTCAGTACAGGACTTTTATTTGAATGCCTCAGAAAAGAAACATACACAGTTTGAAGTTAGTCAGTATTGTATGCAGATAGTACATGCACAGACCATACATTTCAGAAGATAGTAATATACCTTTATGTTAGATGTATACATTATTTCCAGTTATCCACTGCCCAGCCTTGGTGAGCACTACAGTTCTCTCCAAGTGTAGGAATCATAGTGGTGAACTAATGGCAGAGACTGAATATAATGAGGACAAAAAGGGCTTTTACCTAAATGGCAGCACCTTCTAGACAACCCTTTCCAGCAGAGACCTCTATATATGTTAGAATACAGTTGGCCAATTATTTGGTATGACCAGAAAAAAGTCTTATGTGTATAGGGTCCTTCCAACTTTACTGTCAGGGAAAAAGGGTACCGTATATACTCGAGTATAAGCCAAAATTTTAAGCACAGTTTTTGTGCTGAAAAAGCCCCCCTCGGCTTATACTCGAGTCAAGCAAAAAAAAAAAAAAAAATATTTTTTTTTTTTTTTTTTTTGGGGGGGGGGGGGGTCCATGACCCGACGCAATAGTAATGTATAGAATCTCCCATAAAATAGTGAAAAACAGGAAGCTTTAAAAAAATATAATAATAAAATAAATAAAAGTTCTATATCCCTCCTTTCCCTAGAATACATATAAAAGTAGAAAATGACTGTGAACCACATACACATTAGGTATCCCTGTGTCTGAAAGTGCCCGGTCTACTGAATATAGGGGATCTGCAGTGCTCCTCTTCCGTCAGGTTAATAGGAGCACTGCAGATCCCCTATAGTCAGCCAGACTGAATTCCATGTGGGGGAAAAAAAAAACCACTCCTCAAGCTCATGGAAGGGGAAGACAGACAACCAAAACACCCCCTCCCCTTCCCCAGCACCCAGCATCTACTGCACCCAAAAACCCTTTTAATTTTTGAAATTTTCCAGTAGCTGCTACATTCCCCCCCCCCCCCCCCCCGGCTTATACTTGAGTCAATAAGTTTTCCCAGTTTTTTTGTGGTAAAATTAGGGGGGTCAGCTTATACTAGGGTCGGCTTATACTCGAGTATATACGGTATAATGTCTTTCTTCATACGCTTGATCCTTTATTGTTAGGGTAGATAAGCCATTGCTGGAGAGGTGTCTTACAGTGACCTAATCTCCTCTCCCCAGTCCAAACACATGTACACTTGACTGACACCAACACCCAAGTGTATGTAGTCATGAGGTTACCATAGACTGATGGAGCATTTGACAAACAGTTGTTGAAGATGTATGGACATCTTAAAACTTTGGAGATGGAACCTTTGCTCCATCGGTCCATCTGTATTCACTGCTAACTAGAACAAATTCCGAGATTGATAAATTATATTTATGTCCATACAGATAAGCGGCTGCAAAACATATCACAATACTACATTGTAACAAAGGTTCAGCAATGGTAGACGACCACGTGCCTGATCATTTCCTCAGCCTAGTGACAGTGGATTGGTGTGGATTGTACATTTCACTATCTGCAGATACTTATCTTACATGTACCTCCATTTTACATTTTGGATGGCGCTCTTACTAGAGAAGGGACTACAACCATTTATTTTTATTTTTTTTTGCCTGAGCTCCAAATGAACTGTATCTTTATCAATATAATAAATTCCACCAATTGTTGGACACCTTCACATATGTAACGCCATCATTTTCTGCTTATTTGACGTCAGTAGGAAGTATAGCTAGAAGAGAACATACAGCATGTCTTTGCCATTACCATAGGGCACATAACAATAGGCCACCCATAGGAGATGACCATTGTATCATACCACGCAATAGACACAACTATGACATCTACTAAACCTGCTGTACTGAGAGTTTTGATAAATGACTCTTAATTTATTTGCAGTTTGTGTTCTATTAAATTCTTCAGGAGAGTTCGTAAACCCATCAGTACTGTTTTCTTATTACATTGATATTGCAGATGAGGTTGTGACTAATAACATGCGTGCTATTATCATCCAACAAAGCAGCTAGAGATGAAAAAGACTGGGTCAAACCAAGCTGAGATCACATACTGAGGATATCATGGCTCACATGATTGTTCTTGGTATATACATGTATTTTTTTAGCTTCTTAAATTTCATTACTTGTGCCTTTACCATGTGAGTCGTGTTGTGCTTCAGGCATTTCTATGTGAGCAGGCAGGAAAGCTCATGGGAGCCGCACGGAGCATACACAGGAAAACAGGGAACGCAACATGGGCTTTAGCTGGCAAGCATCACATCAACGCTATGGGAGTCTGTCACTAAAGGTCACCAAAAGATTATACTTGCTGTCAAAGATACCAATGCTATATACAGTAACGTAACCTATTACAGGTGCAGGTGTGGAAAAGGTAAATGCCCAGGGGTCTCCATCATCCCCAAATATTATTCAGCAAGTGAAGTTACTACTGCAACAACCTTGGCAGACTTAACAATCCAGATATACAGCATTATATGGGCACTATATAGCCCTGTATTGTATAGATGATCTTATCCCTATATATGGTATATATGGCACAATATTGTAGCATTAGCTAGACACTAAAAGTCACTGTAAGGAAGCATTATGAACACTATATGGTACAGTATGAAAGCACCATATTGGCAGTAGGGTTGAGCCGATCTTGACTTTTCAGGATTGATTTTAAAATCCGATTTCCGATCATTTTTCATTCGAACCCGATCTCGATCCCAATTCCGATCCCAATGCAAGTCAACAGGATTTTTTTATTAATCGGAGATCGGATTTTAAAAGCAATCCTATTCACTATACAGCATGGAATCTAAGAATTGTTAGAATCCACGCTGTGTAGTGAATCACTAAAGTAGGCAGAGGATTTTTTTTAAAATCCTCTGGCTACTTAGTCCCCCCTGGTGTCCACTTACCTCCAGAGATGGCTGGTCCGGTGCCTTCCTTCTTCTTTGCCTCACTGCCACTCCACACTTCTCTTCTCACTTCACTGCCCCCTCCCTGCCAGGTTAGGAGAGTGTGGGCGGGTTAGGAGAGTGTGGGCGGGTACTGGGAGGGGAGACGTCACGTCTCCCCGCCCTGTACCCGCCCACACTCTCCTAATCCACAAGCCCCGCCTACCTAGCGCTTTAAACACTAACCTGGGAGACGGGGCAGCGAGGCAAGAAGAAGGAGGGCACCGGAGCAGCCATCTCTAGAGGTAAGTAGCTGCTAGAGATTTAGTTTGGCCTTCCATTTGAATGAATGGAGGCAGCCGGCGTGCAGGGGGTTAAGGCTGTGTGCCGGCTGCTTCCATTCATTCCTATGGAACTGCAGTGGAGCCTTCACACTGAGTATACAGTGTATAGTCAGTGTGAAGCCTAAGCAAAGCATTGTGGGAAAAGATCACCAATCTCAATCCCACATAAAAAGATCGTTTTCGGAATTCTGATCGCGATCGTGAAATTTTCTCAATCGCCAATCGGAATCCGATCTTTTCCGAACACGATCGCTCAACCACAATTGGCAGTATATAGCACTGTAGCAATATTTGGGCACTATACAGAACAATATTCTAGCATTATCTGGACACTATAAGATACTGTAAGGAAGTATTATAAAAACACTACAGCAGACAGTATGGGAGTAGGGTTGAGCCAATCTTGAGATTCAGGAACGATTTTAAAATCCGATTTCCGATCATTTTCCAGTTGATCCTGATCGCAATCATGAAATTTGCTTGATGGCCGATCGGCATCCGATTTTTTCCGATCCCGATCGCTCAACCCTATATGGGAGTATTATCTAGGCAATACATGGCACTGTAAAGTAGCATTATTTGGGCACTATGCAGAATAATATTATAGCATTATCTGGACACTATAGGGTACTGTAAGGAAGTAATATAAGAACCCTATATGGGAGTATTATCTAGGTAGTACAGGGCATTGTATTGTAGCATTACCTGGGCACTATAGGTGCACTGCATGAAAATATTAAGCATTAATTGTGCACCAGTTTGTGCTATTTCTTTAGTAGTTTATCCTACATTTTAATCCAGATTTGCTTTTTAATATTTTTTTTAACGTTCTCTCTATTTTCATTTCTAAAAAGTGGAAGCCAATTCCTACACAACGTATTGCAAAGGAGCCACCACAGATCTTAGTTTGGCCCTTACCAACTTTGCACAGAGCTGTTATGATATTCATAGGGATTTTGACAGAAAGGGTTATGGCAGGTCTAGTACATGAGACCTCTGACCAAATCATCTAGAAGAATTGGATGGTTATGTATGACATGGTAGTAGCTCACTTTTCTGGCTCATGATGTCCCAGTGCTGATCTCCTACAAGCACCGCCATGTCCTTCACCAGGAAAGCAGTGGCACAGATTGTAATAGGGAAATATGGCAGAGATGGGATTCAGCAGCCAGGAGTGGGTGGAGGGCGGCTTTGGTCATTCTGCATGGTGGAACATTCTTATGGGAATATAAGTGTTTACTGAAAAGGATATGTAAAGAGCAGTCACAGGTCGTCTCTGTCACCACCTGTCACAGTAAGCCTAACCAATGAGTTAGAATTTCCCTGCTTAAAACGAGTCTATGGGATAAGGTGAAATTTTTGCAAAAAATATGATGTGAACATCATAGAAACCTATGATAGATTTATGCCTAATCCTCTGTGTCTCTTCTGTGTGACTTTATAGGAAACCCATAAAATCCCATAATTATTTGTAACATCCATACCATAGGATATCTGCATTTTGTACAGTAAAGCATGCCGCACTCTGGAAATAAAGTACTCAATCATATCTAATCGATACTGTCCAATGTGATAACGCTGCCATAACAGGGAATTAAAATGGCCTCTTTATGAGTAAGTTACTCTCTGCAGAAATGGTATTAACCAGTTAAGTAATTGAAACAATTTACCTATTGCAATGTCATGAAAATCTAGAGTCAGATCTAATACAAGGCGAGCCTCGGGAGACAAGATATGAAAGAAAATAAGTGGAGAATCAATATCTCAAATGTGTCTTTTGCTTAATAAAATGAACTGTATTTCTACGAAAGCGTAAATTAATTTCTGGAAAAATATCACTCGGAGATTTCTTATAACCCATGTGACCTACGGGGGGAACTTCTGAAACTAAAATGACATTTGTAACCACAGTGTCACCCAGCCGGTATAATAGAATCAGTGGCTTGATCTTAGCCATTTTGGCTATTTGCTGCCAATATTCTCTAAATATTGGAAAAGAAGAACTTTAGACATGGCGCCAAGCACCGTTCTTTTCACTTCTATGGGACTACGGGGATGTTGATCCACCAATCCCACAAAAGTATATGGAGTGGTGGCTGAGAATGTGTACCACTGTATTATACACATGGAGAACTTAGGGCAATAGCAGTCACCAGTTCTCCAGATTTCTAAAGACGTTGACACATTTTAGTTATATTTCGGTATGAAAAACGACTGGTTCCAACTTCAATCTGCAACACTGATCTGAATGCCTATTGGTCATTCTTCAAAACTTTTATTTTCTATTTTTGGCAATTATCCATAGGAAGTGAATGAACAAAAGAGAAATCTAAATCCTGTCAATATTTAGTGTGACCCCCTTTAGAGGAGGAGTCCTGGAGGTGATGATATGGCCTCCACAGAGCCCTGATCTCAACAGTCTGTCTGGGATTACATAGAGAGACAGAAGGATTGGAGCAAGACTGCTTCCACTGAAGATTTGTACTTACTTCTCCATTATGGCGGGAACAACCTCCCTCCCGAGTTCCTTCAAAATGCAAGTGTATCTAGAAGAATTGATAGAAGACAAAGAGTGGTCACACCATATATAGATACGATTTAGATTTCTCTTTTGTTCAAATTTTTGTTAATTGTCAAAAATAATGGATTATCACTTATATCATGGAAAGCATCCTTACTTTATAGCATTTTTTTTTTTTTACAGATTTACCTGAAACTTATGGAGGGTACTATATGCGTATTCCCACTATGGTGGAACATATCTGAATGCACTTAAACATGTACACATATAGCAGTTGATAACGTTTTATCTCAGGATCTGGGCTCCTAATCAAACATATAGACAGAATCAAAGGTCCTGACTAGAGATGAGCAAGTACTGTTCGGATCAGCCGATCCGAATAGCACGCACGCATTGAAATGAATGGATGCACCTGGTACTTCCGCTTTGACGCCGGCCAGCCGCTTAACCCTCCGCGTGCCGGCTACGTCCATTCATTTCAATGCGTGCCTGCTGTTTGGATCGGCTGATCCCAACAGTACTCGCTCATCTCTAGTCCTGACCAAGAACAATTTATGTTAGATTCACACCTGCATTCTGGTTTCTGCATTCTGGGAGAAGGGTCTGCCTGGGGCCTCCCAAACGGAAACCTAATCCACTTAAAAAAGTGTTTACCTGCGAAAACCTCCAAGACCTATGGTTGAGCTGATCTTGAGATTTCAGGATCGATTTTAAAATCCAATTTCCGATCACTTTCCAGCCGTGAAATTTGCTCGATCGCCGATCGGGATCCAATCTTTTCCAATCCTGATCGCTCACCCCTATTAATGATAAATATATGAATAGGGTTGAGCCGATCTTGAGATAACCTCTAACCTCGATCCCGCCGGAAAAGATTGGCATCGGAATTCCGATCGCGATCGTGAAATTTACTTGATCGCCGATCAGAATCCGATCTTTTCCAGTCCCGATCACTCAATCCTACCAAGACCACATAGACCCCAAAAAGGGTGAAAAATGTGAAGAGAAATCACTGCTTACCATTTCAAGCGGAATGGGGAACGGAATCCCCAAGTGGAGAGGAGGTGCAGATGTGAACCTAACCTTAACCTAGGCTAGCCTTAAGTGCTGTACTAATGACCTGGCATTCAGGCTGTACAGGGGCACCTGCTGTTTGGAACACAATGGGCACCAACCTGCCTAAGCCTACCCGCCAGTTACTACATTTGAGATAAGGGGGAGAAGCTTCAATAAAAATTAAAAGCGCTCTCCCTATATAGTAGGTATCAAATCCCATACAGATGTGAACATAGACCGTGCAATACATCACAGAATAGAATAGAATTTCTGTATTATTTTTCTTTTTTATATGTCATTCTTGCGAACATTTCCAACTTCACATAACCTGCACACTCAATGACTTCTATGAAATACGGAGCTGAAATCCCTGGCATGCGGTAACTTTCTTCCTTGATGACGTCATATTGAAGTACACTGAGCAGTACGCCTATGCTATCTGTACTATACTGGAGGCTGTTTTTTTATATTCCGTTTTCTTACGTCATGACTGCTATATATGCATTTTTATATATTTCACTACTTAGAAGTAAATTAACTTTTTGCATTTACATCAGTTTCCTGCAAACCGTGGCTCTCTATCCCTTGCAAAACTACAGGACCCTGGTCAGTCTACAGCTTTCACGGCATGCTGGAATTTGTAGTTTCATAACAGCTGAAAGGTCTTAGTTTGAAGATCACTGATGCAAGTGTAGGGATTTCTATTAACCTTATCTTGCACTGGCACACACACTTTGGGCTTCTTCACAACACGGCTGCCCTGCCGCCACAGTCATAGACTCAGTCAGGCATGTCTCTGCACAGAGATAGGAAAGGAAGGGGGAGGCTGAGGAGGGGAGGGGGAAGGAGAATCCTTGCAATGAAACACACACACATATTTGACTAGAGGGCCAAGATATTAGGCACATGAAAGCTAATATGGCTGATGAGGGACAGACAGAAGTGTAATAACTGACCTTACAAGAGTAATATTACATCTAAAGGGTTTAGGAGCACAGCCAACTCGCCATATATGGATGGAGGTACGCTACTCTTTAAACTACTGTAATATCATCTTTTCTATTTGTCACCACCGACATTGTTAAAGCTGTATTCACACTTTGTGGTTAAATCATATTTCTGCTGTGATTGCACATGAAAAAACAATATTATGCTGCAACATGTTAATGCATCCAGGGGCGTAACTACCATGGTAGCAGCTGCCACAGGGCCCAGGCCATTAGGGGGCCCGGTGACAGCCGCTACCGCTGCAGGTTTTTTTTGTTTTTTTAAAATAGTCCGTTACGGGCCCCATTCACTTGCTGATCCTGGCTGGGCCGGGATCGGCAAGTGACACCGCAGGCCCCACAAACACTATCATTATACTCGGGGGTCGTTGCAGACCCCCGAGTATAATGATCAGCGGACCGGGAGACGTAAGGAACATAACAAACAGTGTTACTTACCTCTCCACGATCCTGCTTCCGGCCTCCCTCATTTGTGTCTGACGTCTCTGACGTCACATGACCCGGGTCTGCTTCCCGGGTCATGTGACGTCCGACGTCATTAATTCAGGACAAGAGCGGCAGCCGGTAGCCGACAGCCTAACCACTATTGGGGTTAATACTGTGTGCAGGGGACACTATTGGGGTTAATTCTGTGTGCAGGGGCCACTATTGGGGTTAATACTATGTGCAGGGGCCACTATTGAGGTTAATTCTGTGTGCAGGGGCCACTATTGGGGTTAATACTGTGTGCAGGGGCCACTATTGGGGTTAATACTGTGTGCAGGGGACACTATGGGGATAATACTGTGTGCAGGGGACACTATGGGGATAATACTGTGTGCAGGGGACACTATTGGGGTTAATACTGTGTGCAGGGGCCACTATTGGGGTTAATACTGTGTGCAGGGGCCACTATTGGGGTTAATACTGTGTGCAGGGGCACTATTGGGGTTAATACTGTGTGCAGGGGACACTATGGGGATAATACTGTGTGCAGGGGCCACTATTGGGGTTAATACTGTGTGCAGGGGCCACTATTGGGGTTAATACTGTGTGCAGGGGACACTATTGGGGTTAATACTGTGTGCAGGGGCCACTATTGGGGTTAATACTGTGTGCAGGGGCCACTATTGGGGTTAATACTGTGTGCAGGGGACACTATTGGGGTTAATACTGTGTGCAGGGGACACTATTGGGGTTAATACTGTGTGCAGGGGCCACTATTGGGGTTAATTCTGTGTGCAGGGGCCACTATTGGGGTTAATACTGTGTGCAGGGGCCACTATTGGGGTTAATTCTGTGTGCAGGGGCCACTATTGGGGTTAATTCTGTGTGCAGGCGCCACTATTGGGGTTAATACTGTGTGCAGGGGACACTATTGGGGTTAATACTGTGTGCAGGGGACACTAATGGACATAATACTGTGTGCAGGGCTTATTAAGGGACATAATAGAGTTCTGAGGAGGGGGTTGGTTGAGGTCTTCGGCGTCGGTTTTTGGGGGGGCCCCATGTCAAAAGTTCGCCATGGGGCCCCGCCATTTCTAGTTACGCCACTGAATGCATCCTAAGGGTAAGGCCATGTGAACTGACTGTGATGGCGCTACAAAGCACACTGGCCTCAAGATTTACCAGAATTTGGTGTGGTTTTTCAAATTCGTGGTTAAAGGGGTTTTACGGGACTTACATATTATAATCTATCCGTAGGATAGGTCATCAGTATGTGATCTGTGGAGGTCCAACACATAGGACCCCCACAGATCAGCTGGATGAAGAAGTCATAGTGCTCAGTTGAGTGCTGTGACCTCTTCACTGTATACCAAACACAGCTCCTCACTTTAAGTAGTGGTTGTGCTTGGGGTTACAGCTCAGCTTCAATCACTCAAATGGGACTGGGGTACTGCTGTGGTAGGACATGGGACTACTTCTATTGGGTTGTGGGTGCTGTCGGAGATTACAGTCCAGGCAGCCTCATAAAAGTAATGCAAGCGCACTGGCGCTCCATTCACAAAGGGGCTTTAGGAGGACAGTCCTCCATCCTCCAGATTACTGGAGACCAGGTAATACGGTCCCCAGTGATCAGACAATCATCCCTTGTCTTGTGGATAGGGAATAAGTGTCCAAAATGGCACAACTCCTTTAAGGTTGACAGGGCTGTTAAGCTGTCAGTTCATCCTCCCAACCACCCATCGCCCACCTGCCAAACATATATCTATTTTCAATAAAGAGAGGGGGCACCTCTGGTATCAATTTATTTTCCCTGAAAACAAAAGATTGGACATGTAGAATTCAGCCTGATCCTTCTTTTGTTTGACATCAGCTACCGGGGAGTTGGTATAACCCCATACACGTCAGATAGTCATCTGATCTTCAACGAGCTTGGCTGATGTTAGCCTAATGTGTATGGCTTGTTATCATCTGATATCTAAATACAAAATACAGATCATCATTTCATTTTTACTTTGAGTGGGTAGCAAACTTGGAAGGATTTAGCAATTCTATCCTTCTGTGTCCCTTCATCATCAAGTTAGTTGTATTTTGCATTACAGATGACACATTGGGAAGCATCTGTATAAGATTTACTCCAACTGCAATATTTAGAATGCAGGATTTTTTTTCTGAGATGGGACAATCGGTGTCCACCTATAGGCTAAGGCTCCACGTCATAGAAACACAGCTTTTTTGTTGCAGATTTTGTTGCAGGTTTTTTTTCAGCCAAACTCAGTAGTGGATTGAGCAGAAGGGACAAGTATAAGAACTTCTTATATATTTCACATTTCTTTTGTAGTCAGTCTTGGCTTTGGCTAAAAAAAAAAAAAGAAGCAAAATCTGCAACAATAAAAGCTACGCTTCCACAACGTTGGGCCTTAGCCCTAGACTGCTTTCCGTTAGATCGCCATGATAGTTTTATACTTTGAACATGCTGGACTTTATCTTACTTTGTCAACAATGTTGTGTAGCAAAGTTTATCTTGGCATTTAACGCCTTAAAAACACTGTAGTACAGATTTTTAACTAAGCTCTTTCAATGGCTTGTGTTCTGTAATACGATGTCACACTGTCAATGTCAAGTTAAAGAAGACCTTTCATGTCCTCGGGCACATGAGGTTTTATACACCGCTAGAAAGCCGACAGTGTGCTGGATTCAGTGCAATGCCGGCTTGTCCAGTTATTTGCCCCAGGGCTGGAGATATCAGTTATAACAGCAACAATCTCAGCCCACTGTCAGAAGGGCGTTCTTGACAGTCTAGCTGGGGTATGAGGAATGCCCCCATGGCTGTACTCGTCCATAGACTAGTACTGGGGGGCATTCCTCACCGCTTAACATCATCACTGGGCAGTAAGGATTGCCCCTCTGACAGTACAAGGCTATGGTGTACTGTCAGGAGGGGTGTTCACTTGTTGGATTTCCCGTTATGTGCCCCGGGGCAAGAATTATCAGTGCCGTTACCGATCTCTTTCCACTGTCAGAAAGGTGTTCCTGACAGTCTAGACTAGTACTTGGGGGTGTTCTTCACAGCTCAGTGTCATCGTTGGGTGGTAAGGAACGCCTCCTTTGACAGTACAGGGCTATGAATGAGTATGAGTTGGGGGGGGGGGGGGCGTTGATCCTCACAGCCCAGCTAGACCGTCAGGAATGCCCTTTTGACAGTGGGCAGACATAGGTGCCATTATAACAGTAAGGATTAGAGATGAGCGAGTAGTGTTCGATCGAGTAGGTGTTCGATCGAATACTATGGTATTCGAGATACTCGTACTCGATCGAACACTACTAGCTGTTCGAAGTTTAAGGTTCGATGCAGAACCAGCGTTGATTGGCAGAATGCTATACATTCTGCCAATCAACGCTGGTTCTTCTCTTACCTTTAGAAGGCTTCTCCCTGCAGCGTCCCCGCGGCGTCTTCCGGCTGGAATTCACTCTGCCTAGGCATCCGGCCTAGGCAGAGCCGACTGCACATGCGCGGGCATGCCCGCGCATGCGCAGTCGGCTCTGCTCTGGCGTCGGGCCGGGCAGAGCCGACCGCGCATGCGCAGTTGGCTCTGCCTAAGCCCCAAAGCCTAGGCAGAGTGAATTCCAGCCGGAAGACGCCGCGGGGATGCTGCGCCAGGAGAAGACTTCAAGGGGAATCCAGCCCGACCGTCACTCGTGGACTTGGTAAGTATAATTTTATCGAATTTTGCGTACCCCTGAAACGAGCATTTCCCCCCATAGACTATAATGGGGTTCGAAATCCAGTGTACGGTTGTTCGAATCAGATTTCGGACCTTGGACTTTTTAGTGTTCGCTCATCTCTAGAAAGGATATCTCCAGCCCTGGGGCACATGACCAGAAAGCCGACAGTGCACTAAATTCAGCGGCATATAAAACCACGTGTGCCCGAGGACGTGACAGCTCCTCTTTAAGCTTTGCTACATCTTTAACATACTTTTCTAGAGTGTTCCTAGAAATAGAGTTATTGCTATTATATTATACTACTAAAACTAATTATTTACCATTACTGAAAAGCACAAATTTTACTAGTGTATATGAACCATCAGACCCCAAGTCAATGGCCTTGCCTTTGGAGCACCACTGCAATAAGCAGTATAGGGTTCTGACTAGGTGAATCTCTATTGAATGCACTGAATGATAAGATTTCAGATCTCACTGCTGTTATAATTGAAACTGCTGTTGTATTGAAAACCACCACTTCTACCTATCTATCCTGCTACTTATCTATTCCTGCCTCTGCAATACTAACATATAGTAAACTGAGAATCTAGAGAATGCTGCAGGAGATTAGTGACACTTGTCCCTGGGTCCTCTCCTTACAGATGAGTGGCAGCGGGTGGCCATTGTCAGTGTCACAAATAATAAGTCCTTTCCAAAGTTAGCTGAGACATAGGATAAATACATAGATATACATGCACTGAACTCTACAACAAACCACTGCTGTAGGGTTAGGGTGAATCCACACAGTTGGAATTGGTTTTTAACTTACAAATTTAAGCAAATCCACTGTCAATCCGCATCCAATGCATGCAAATGAGACTTCTGTAACCCCATTCAAATGCAATGGAAAACAATCTGCAGAAGAAAACCCACTGCGGAAAAAAGTAGCACCCAGCCATGATTTGCTTATTATGGACAGGTTATGAGGCAGAGAAAGGTAACCCAACCACAATAAGGAAAGCACTGGCTGGGTGTCTGACAAGTGCCAAACTATAGAAAGTTCCTGTATACATGATTGTATCTATTGGGTAACAATTGAGACAACAGATGTCAACACTAAGATGGCTAGGGAAGGTCTTTAAAACTCTGCAAAATTTTCAATTACTTATATCTGCAAAAAAATTTTCTTTCTAATTATGTACAAATTTACATATGGTTACGTTCATGAGAAAACCCCTCTAAAGCCAATGGCCCAGATTTACTACTTTAGTTAGACAGGGCAACATCTGCATTCAGGTTTCCGTTCGGGGGAGTCCACTTGGGGACCCCTCCCGAATGGAAACCTATATGCATTAAAAAGCAGTTACTTAGGAAACCCGTGGACCCCATAGACTATAATGGGGTCCATTGATGCTGGATATAAATCTGGTGCATATTAGACTTTCTATTCTGCATCTACCCTTTAGTTGGCTTACTTTGTGCCAGAATTTATTGACACTATTTTGGCGCAATGTGGTGTATTTAAGCCACACCCCTATTTTTATGACAATCTGCACTGACGTATTAAGCATGTCAGGAAATTTTAGCCCAAATTAGATGCACCAAGATGCACCACATTGTGTCAGAGAGGTGCCACACTATGCCAAGGACGTGCCATGTTTATGCCAGTGTCTAGTCATATGTACAATAGTAAATCAGGGTTAAATGTGATAACAATTTTTTTTTATTAGCATTTCAAGGCTTAGCTATACATACATACTATTTCAGTAAAGCAGCAGGAGACAAGCAGCTGACGGGTATACATATTGTTGCTTATTAGAGATGAGTGAACACTAAAATGTCCGAGGTTCGAAATCCGATTCGAACAGCCGCACACTGTTCGGCTGTTCGAACGGATTTCGAACCCCATTATAGTCTATGGGGGGAAATGCTCGTTTCGGGCTCTGCCCGGCCCGACGCCTGAGCAGAGCCGACTGCGCATGCGCAGTCGGCTCTGCCTAGGCCGGATGCCTAGGCAGAGTGAATTCCACCCGGAAGAAGACGCGGGGACGCTGCACAGAGAAGACTTCTAAAGGTAAGAGAAGAACCAGCGTTGATTGGCAGAATGTAAAGCATTCTGCCAATCAACGCTGGTTCTGCATCGAACCTTAAACTTCGAACAGCTAGTAGTGTTCGATCGAGTACGAGTATTTTGAATACCGTAGTATTCGATCGAACACCTACTCGCTCATCTCTATTACTTATCTCTTTAAGAAGTATTAAATAGGAAAAATTCATCTGATCCCATTTGTATTCACCCCAACATCAGGTATCATGGGAGTGTATCTACCCTGCTTCTCCATATGGATGAGTTATCTCTAACCTGTGATTCTACAGCTTTTGGTAAACTACAACTCCCAATATACCCAGCACGGTGGCTCAGTGGTTAGCACTGCAGCGCTGGAGTCCTGGGTTCAAATCCCGCCCAGGACAACATCTGCAAGGAGTTTGTATGTTGTTTGCATGGGTTTCCTCTGGGTACTCCGGTTTCCTCCCACACATCAAAGACATACCGATAGGGAATTTAGATTGTGAGCCCTATATGAGACAGTGACTCTCAATGTCTGTAAAGCGCTGTGGAATATGATGGCGCTGTATAAGTAAGCATAATAAATAAATAAAATAATATACCCTGTTAGCTTGTAGTTGTTATGATCAATGCACATGGAGTTATTGGGTGCGGAATCTGCATCAGAATCCGTGCGGAAAAAAAGCATCCCATTGACTTTCTTTTTCTGTGAGGAACCCATTGAAATCAATGGGGGACTTTTTTGCAACAACTGGAGACCAACAGGATAGAGACAGACCACTGCACTAAGTCATCCCCATATTGTGTCAGAATCATCGGGATCCACCCATATGTATCTGTTGCATATGGTTAGACTTATATATTTGCAATTTTGGTGTCAAATCGATTATTTAAATAAAAATAGCAGTAAAATATTTTGTTGTGCCCTGCTTTATGGGCTTTACTGTAATATTTTACTTACTTTGTGTATTGTACTACTTTAATAGTGTTATAATACTGTGCCATACAATACGTGCCGTCAGTAGACTCCTGGAACTTCTAGCTGCAATGGTTAAACAGCTGAGCCTCCCATAGTAGTTCATGCAGATCTTTCTATAATCATACGTCTCATGAAATTGTTATAAATGATCTTCATTTAGTATGATTTAATATCATGACCAATGCCTATAGACGTCGGGAGCTACTCTCACAGGCAGAATATCACTGGGAAAAAAAATGCATTCGGAGGCATCGTTAATAATCCCTTTTGAGGAAGAACTAGGCAGGAAAATTACACCGACCAATCAGAAGGCAGTCCCCGGCAGCCAATCCCATGATCTCTGCAAAGACCAATAATGGATCGTTTTCTGTCCCAAGTCCGGTTACTCACTTAGCATTTTTAATCTGTCCTGGCAATGAAAGAGTCAATTACCAATTAATTCCAACTACCTTTCTCTCCCCGGGAGGTGGCTCTTCAGAGCAGGTTCCCTTCCTCAACACATAGCTCATCCTGACCTGCCATCTCCAGCCTCTCTGTACAGATAGAAAAAAAGCTGCAATAGAAATTCTTCCAGGACTCAAGTCAACAAATGGAAGAACTGAGCTGGAAAGGCTTTTGTTGCGCTCAGTAAAAGTAACCAGATGTTTGTGGATGACACACAATAGGATGTTGGTCAGAGCTATTCTGTATTTCATTGAAAAAAGGAGTGGAACAACCCATCTGCATCTCCCTCGCTCGCTCGCTCGCTCACACGCTCAGTTACAAGTGGCTTCAGAGCCTGAAGACTGAGGCTGCTGCTGCTGCTGCATTGTATACAGCCTTCTTGGAATACAGAAAATCTCAATTTTTTTTTCAACCTTGAACGTAACTAGTGTGGCCCAAGGAAGAGAAATGCATCAGCTGCAAGCAAGGAACGTGAGCTGTATCTATGATTCTGACATGGAAGTGCAAAGACCAGACCATTGTCTCTTCGAGGTCAAGCCCATACTGCAACGCTGGTCAATATTCTTGTTCTAAAACTCCACCACATCAAGAAAGAACAAAAACTGGACAATCTCAAGACTGATGGTCACAAGACATCAGAGGACTCAAAAAAGTTGGCGATATTCATAAGGCAAAGAAGAGTTTGGGTATATTTCCACGGCTGGATCCTAATGAGGTGACCATAGCCAAGACTAGCCGAAGAAAAATCAATAGTGCAAATGTCAACTTTCTCATCCTTCAGAAAAATTTGTCTACCTTTTTGATCTTGCGGTGTTCACGCTATATCGTCATAACGGACTGATATTTTTTTTTGTTTGTCGTTGTTGGTAAACATTCGCCATGGCTGCCGCTATCGCCAGCTCTCTGATTAGACAGAAGAGACAAGCTCGAGAAAGGGAAAAATCCAACGCATGTAAATGTGTTAGCAGCCCCAGCAAAGGCAAAGGGAACTGTGAAAAAAATAAACTCAATGTCTTCTCTCGGGTCAAATTGTTCGGCTCTAAAAAGAGGCGAAGACGACGACCAGGTTTGCCACCTTCTTACGGTCACGCATCAACCTCCATTCATCAGTCATGCTTCATCAGTTATTGGATGTGTGGACGTGACGATGGTGATTTAGGTGAATGGGCTTCGGTCCGTCACCTGTATGATTTCACTGGGGTGCACCAGTATAATATCCAAGGACCTATAGGCAAAGTAGATTGTGATAAGTTAATGTACAGGGCATGGCGTCTTGCTTCTGATTGGAGGGCGTTGGGATATTCTAGACTGTTATCTAGACAATTATTAAATCATGTCTTTATTATATCATTATACATCGTTATATCCCTATTTTTAAGATCATGGTGCTAGAAACAGCATGCATTTTCTACTATGTCATTCACCCATTGCCAGCAATTTGGCGTCTAGTCAGGTGACGTTAATATTGACATATGATCTTACCCCCCTTGTACACTACAAGTGGCCGAAATTACCCAAATTGATAGATGCTATCGTTTCCAGGAGGATATCAATCTGACCGTCCCTCCTGCTGTAAACATATTATTTAGCATCTACGGCAGCTGCTCATTACGCAGATAAGGGAATTCCCTTTACCGATCCTGTCTATTTCATAAATCATCAAAAGCAAATTCTGGTTTATTTTGCTCTTACGTGAGGGAATGAATTGGTATAAGGGACAGATGTCATCAAACACGTTGCGATATACAGACGGAGCAGTTACAAATTGTGATATTTAGATCTGCTACATCGGTTTTCGTTCACAGTGCAGTCATGTATTCTGTATTGGTCAATGAGAAACTCAGCTCTGCTACATCTGTAGGGTATGGGGGATGGATTTTTCGCAGTGCTGTATGGAAATGTCATTTATTGCTTGTCTTTCAATGCGTTGCGATGATGAGTGATGTACAGTATGTGACACATGGAGGGTATTGTGGCGGAGAAGTGGTTCTAACCTATTTCTTGTATTATCTGTTTGCTTACAGAGCCTCAACTCAAAGGTATAGTCACAAAACTCTATAGCAGGCAAGGCTACCACTTGCAGCTCCAGGCAGATGGCACAATTGATGGAACAAAAGAGGAGGAGAGCAGTTACAGTAAGTAGCTCTTAACCTTCTTCATACCTGGCCGTATCTGCATGCTATAGTCTGGCTCTGAGCAGTCACAAAGCTCCACCATTGCAGAGCTGGGTCACCTCCAGAAGAGCTTGACATCTGAACTGCAATTTCTTAAGCACAAAGTCTATGTGATAAACCGGGTGATACATAGGAAGTCTAAAGAGTGGGGTGAGGTTGTTATCATCTAGGCGAGAGTCAAATGTTATCGATGTGGAGATGTGGAGATGTCCTCTAGATTGTATCACATTTCATCAAAGGACATATATTCACCCACACATCCTCTCAATAATAGATGAGTTCCCAGTTAACCCCTTCCACCCCGAGAAAACCTATAGGCACGCCGCTGAATATTCCCGAAGCCGCCAACATCCGAGGCGGATAGTATCAGGGGTTAATTTCAAGTCATCATCTCCAGCGCCTCAGAGAGTTTGTTACACGAGTGCAGACGCAGGAGCGTTTTATCACTTAGTCTTCTGGAAAGTTCCATTGTCTAAGTCAGGCTGATAAGTGTTATATTTAGACTCATAAAAGCAGATATGAAAGGCAGATGGCCCCAAATTGCGGGAGTGTGAATCCATTTAGGATGACGGCAAAAACAGCGGGAATTATTCCAAGATAATGTGACACTAGGCTGGCTCCATGGAAAGTTTTTCTTGTACTTAAGTACAGTAATATTAGCTTTTTCACATGCTATTGTTCTACGGTCGGCTATTAAAGCATAGAGGGCTCTTTAGCTGGTCTCTAGACTGGTGAACAAGAGAGCAGCTGTACGGGGTGTAAAGATAGCGTACAAAATAGACTCTAAAAATGGCACAAAAAGGACAAATCCGAGGGGCAACACGGTGGCTCAGTGGTTAGCACTGCAGTCTTGCAGCACTGGAGTCCTGGGTTCAAATCCCTCCAGGAGTTTGTATGTTCTCCCCGTGTTTGCATGGATTTCCTCCCATTTCACAAAGACATACTGATAGGGGGAAAAAATGTACATTGTGAGCTCTATATGGGGCTAACAATCTACAAAAAAAAAAAAAAAGACAAATCCAAAATGTTCTTATATAGGGCATTTTATATCACACTATAGACTTTATAGTAGTATACAACATTAGACACTACCTTAACCCTTAAGTACTATCATGGTGTCTATCATAAAGATATGTGTATGGTAGTGGTGTATGATAGACATCATGAGAGTACTTAAGGGTTAATAACACTACACAATGCTAAGTGGGAAATCAATTTCAGGGCTTTTGTGGAAGTTTTCCACACAGATTACGGTATATTATTGAGCCAAAAAAGAAGTGAATTCAAAAGAAATGGGAAATACGGGATAAAAGGGACTAATCCCTTTGGATACCAGAAACTGCGTCAAGAACTCTATTGGTATGGGGCCACACGGTGGCTCAGTGGTTAGCACTGCAGCCTTGCAGCGCTGGAGTCCTGGTGTTCAAATCCTGCCAAGGGCAAAAAAACATCTGCAGGGAGTTTGTATGTTCTCCCTGTGTTTGCATGGATTTACATCCCATATTCCGAAAAAAAGACATACTGATAGGGGGAAAAATGTACATTGTGGGACTCACAATCTACATTAAAAAAAAAAAAAAAAAAAAAAAACTGTACTGGTGTTTTCCTCAGGCAGAAGTTACATGTTTAGTTTTTTATGTTATTTTTGATGCAGTTTTTTGGATTCACAAGGATTGAGAAATAAAAACAACAGTCTTATACTTTTTCTCTCTACTGGAGATATGTCTGGCATTGGCTACAAAACAGCATCAAAAACTGCCCCCCCCCTTTCCCCCACGCACACATATACACACGCATATTCCAGCTGATAACGCCACAGCAGTCTTTCCTTTATATTTTCCTTTTTTTTAATCCATTGGCTTTGGTTTCAAAAATTGCCACAAAAATGCAGCTTTTTGTTTCGAAAACGCCCTAAGAATGGATTCTTACATAGTCTTTGTTGTGGGTTTTTGATGTTTTGAATGGTTTTTTTCACAATTTTTAGATCTTAACTGTGTTGTTTTTGCCATTTTTTTATGTGGCCAAGTATTACGTTAAAGTATATAGTGTGTTATGAAATGCAGAACAGACGGAATGATTTTTTTACTGGTGTTTTTGCACTTTTTTGGGGGGAGGAGTATTTTTGTAGTATTTTTTTCTGTACGTATGTCTTCATAGGACTTGGAAATCATTGGAATAATGTGTTTTTCAAGTATACAAAAACACAACAAGAAACACAGTGAAAACAGATGAAAATGGTTAAAAATGATTGGCATTTTGTTTTATAAAAAGAAACACCTCCCATAAAAAACAACTAGGCGAGAGCGTTATTTGCCTTTCTGACCTTATTAGAAATTTGCCTTTACATAACATTCACACGACAACATATTGTACTGTATATGACCAAAACATTAATCTGCACTACACTATATACATAGATGATCGCCCAATTTTTATAATGATCAGGTCCCCACTGATCTGCAGTGGATAGCAAGTAACCTGTTGTGACCTAAAAACCCATTTAAGTTCTCTCAAAAGTCAACCGAATCTTCTGATTTCAGCTGGACCAGTCAACCATCTTACGTATATGCCCCAATGGATGATGTCGGGGTAATGAAGGATCATGCAGGGTGGACCCTATCGTGCCAGATCCTTTGTTCCCTTGAGAGATAAGCCATTCCTAGAGGTGCCTGGTGGTGGCTTTCCCCCTTCGTGTTGATGAAAACACATGCATGCTCAGCGAACTGAACATGCAAGTATATTGGGGAGTCAAGAAAAATAGCTGTTTGGTCCCCAGCTAACTCAGAGACCTTTATAGTTGAGATCCCTTCACTAGCATCAACATTTGATGGACTGATGGACTCTCCCCAAACCCTCCAATGTGGTCCGGGACAATGGCACCTTTAAGTTGCTGCCGGTCTTATCTTCAAATAATCAGGTTCATTCAGCCATTCATCAGCTTTGTAATTTCTCAGAAATGACTTTAGCTTCTCCGTTAACCTCTGTTAAATTAGTTTAACCCAAGTAATTGCGCTGCATAGAACATCATTAGCAGATAAAGTTCACGTTCGCCTGAATAATGTTCTGCAAACTTTTAAATCACGTAAGTTGCCTGAGCCGAGGGTTCACTTACATTAACTTAATGCATAGCATAGTAAGAAGAAAATTGGATTCATCAAGCTCAATTATTATTAGATGTTTTGGGGTATTTTACTCTAACGTGTCGAGTAGTGATGAGCGAACCAGTTCCAGTTTGGATTCGCCTGCGCAGACCAAAAGGTCCATTGGCTTCAAACAGGCTCGTTCCGAAATCCGGGTGAATCCCGTCCAGACATTGCAGAAATATAGGCACAGTGGAAATGTTGTGATTTACAAAACCATTGTGGATTTGGAAATTGTAACATGTCAGAAATACCTACAGAAGTGCCATTGGTTTCCCTATAGGTATAAGTGAAGCAGAACATTCGCAAAGGAAACCTAAGAATAGCTGATAGGCAGGGGTTGCAGGTATGGGATCTGCACTGATCTGATATCACTTACCTAAGGTCATCAATAGGGTTGAGCCGATCTTGAGATTTCAGGATGAATTTTAAAATCCAATTTCCGATCATTTTCCAGCCGATCCTGATCGTGAATTTTGCTCGATCGGGATCCAATCTTTCCTGATCCCGATCGTTCAACTCTAATTGTATAATATATATACAGTAGGGTTGAACCGATCTACAAATCAATGCTTGTTTTTCTATTACACATAGAAACTTTGGGGCAGATTTGTTATACCTTGTACAGCGGTTTTCTTGACCCATACCATTCACTTTTTCAAAGAGGACCTTTCACCATTTGGGGCACATGCGGTGTAATGCACCACTAGAAAGCCGACAGTGCGCTGACTTTAGCACACTATTGGCTTTCCTGCTCTGTGAATCGCCCTGTGCTATCGGTGCCAGTACCGTAGCTCTTCACTGTCAGAAGAGCGTTTCTGATAATCTGTCAGGAACGCCCTTCCTCATAGTAGCGTCTATTGTGCTGTACTGTCAGAGGGGACATTCCTTACCGCCCACCGCTCTCACAGTACAGTGCTATAGAAGTGACTGTGAGGAGGGGCGTTCCTGACTGACTGTCAGAAACGCCCTTCTGACGGTGAAGAGCTACAGTACTGGCACCGATAGCTCTTCACCGGGGGCACAGAACATGAAAGCCGATTCAGCACCAAATTCAGTGCACTGTCGGTTTTCTAGCGGTATATAAAACTGCATGTGCCCCAAATGGTGAAAGGTCATCTTTAAAAGTATAAACATTCTTACTCTATAAATGCAAGTGAGCTGCGATAATCTGGAATTGTATATATTCAAGACTAAATGATGAAGCAGAGTCAGTTGTGTATCCCTCCTGACCATAAGTCTTGATTTTTGTCTGTACTCCTAGATTTCTCTTTAGTACGAGCATCAAGTACTATTTAATAATCCAGTAATTAAAAAGTAATTAATTTCAGATCAAGAGGCTAAGGAGCATCTTCTGTTCTAAGTCTATTTTGTGATGTTCCTCTGCTATTCCTGCTGAACATGTATGAGTAAATTGACAACTGGGTACCAATATTCACATTGTCAAAAGGGAGTGTCCTAACACAAATTGACACTGTCAGCATAGATTGGACGATGTCAGTGTATGGAGACATACTATCAACTGGTGACACCCAGCGCACTAAGCATCCAGAAATAGAGCCAGAAGTGGACTGCTGTATCTACTGTGTAGGGACTTTGCCAAATTACTAGACCTGAGATCCCATTAAATTGAGTGGAATCTGAACTGTAGCACTCAGGAGCAGCCACTACACAGTGTACGGAGCTGTCTATGTCTGGCAGTCACTTCTAGCTGAACAGTGGAGTGGCTGAGTGTTAGCCCCTCTCCAATATGGGAGAGGGGCTAATACTCAATATTTCCCCAACTGGCATGAGATGCGCCAGAATTATTACAAGACCTCTGGCATTTCTCTGAAGAACCCATGTGTCAAATGCTGGCATAGATTTCAGCTGTAACTCTCTGGTTCAGGTTATAGTGAATATTTTGGGTTGAGGCATCCCTGCCTAGTCCACATTTATAATCATCCTGTCGTCAAAGAGGCAAGCAGGGTGGAAAACCAACGAAGTAGTGCTTCCTGAAGAAACCTCAGAGTATAATGTGGTGGCTAGGGTTGAGCAAACGGGAACGGGAAAGATCGGATCCCAGTCGGCGATTGAGCAAATTTCACGATCGCAGTCGGGATTGGCTGGCAAAATATCAGAAATCGGATATTGAAATCTCAAGATTGGCTCAACCCTAAAAGGGACTTTTCCCATAAAGAAGCATTGACTAGGGTTGAGCGATTGGGATCGGAAAAGTTTGGATCCTGATTGGCGATCAAGCAAATTTCACTATCTGGATTGGCTGGAAAATGATCGGAAATCTGATTTTAAAATAGATCCTAAAATCTCAACTCTAGTGGTGGCCATTTTAGCTTGTCCTAGACTAATCTTCTTGGAATATTTGGGGCAAACCCTGCTTGGTACGAACCGATTCTCCTATCTTGAGTAATACTTAATATTCTGCAAGTGTAAAACGCACAGCGTGAATCACTTTGCACTATGGGTTTTAGTTGCACCATGTAGGTGAGATTTGGAGAAGTCTCTTCCATTATGCTGCTATTTTACATTACATTACCCCAGCTAACCTATGTGTCTTCAGCCTTAGGCTCCATTCCCACGGAGTAACGCGCCACGCATTTAGACACGTATACACGTGTCAGAGTGTGAGCGCTCAAAACAGATCCCATTCACTTCAATGGGTGCCGGCTTACGGGCGCTACACATTGAAATCAATGGGAGGCTTTTTAACCCATTGATTTCAATGTGCAGCACGCGTGAGCCGGCACATGTTGAAGTGAATGGGATCTGTTTTGAGCGCTCACACTCTGACACGTGTATATGTGTCTAAATGCGCAGCGCGTTACTCCGTGAGAATGGAGCCTAAGGCTACATTCACAAAACCAAGGTGCGAAACCGCTGCAAAAACGTCCATTTTTCACAGCCGTCTTGAGAGTGAGGGGAATACATTTGGGTATATGGAGGAAAACTGACAAAAATAGAACATGACCTATATGTTGATGGTCCATTACATGTAGCCCCCATTCACTTGCATTGAATTTAATGCTGCCATGTGAAAAAACAAATCGAGAATTCACACTTCAGAAATTTCCCTGACTGTCCCTTTCATCTGAACGGGGCTTGCAGAAATCTATGTGTTTGCTGCCAAAACGACCTCATCCAGATGAATGGAGCTGATTTTCTGTTGCAGAAATTCCTACAACAAATTGGCTTCATGTGAATATACTCGAAAAATCATGAACTGGCCTCCAATGGATCAGTGTTCACGAGGACTGTGTGCCGTCACCATATGTGAGGAAGGATTTTATATATTATATGGCAAGATTTTACTGACAATTATTTTATCATAGACAGATGCCACTGTTTGGCAATATAAAATCAAGATAACGTAACCATTTCATGACTGGGCATTTTTCCTGGTTCACAACGATACACATTTTTGCTTTTTATACCTGATTTTTGTGCCTTTATTTGGTGATACATAGGGGTTTATTTCTATATCATTGTTTTGCACATTTTTATCTATGGGAAAATTTAAAAAGTAAGCAGAAAAAGTGTCTGTTTTTTACATTCATGGCGGCTTTCATGGAACAATTGGGAAGGCAGAGATGGTAATAAACCACCCTTGCCTTCTCTCTGGGGAGTCAATGTCACTGATATTCTACAAGGACGTGTAAAATCAATGGCCGTTCGTGAAGTAGATACAGGTAAAGGTAGGCTGTTTACTTCATTGACTTGAATGGGTCAGTGTCAAAAGTGGACTAAGGTACAGCATGCTGCGGTATTCTCTGCACGGTCTTAGTGCCCATGTGGAAAATTCTACCTGTGATTTGTCCTATTGACAACTTTACGTTGTGTTCGGCAGTGGTTCTATAAAAATTGCACAGCATTCACCTGGAGACTGGCAGGATCTGCCAACTTATCTAAAAAAAACTGGGCATCGAAGGTTAATAAATAGAGATGAGCGAACAGTAAAATGTTCGAGGTTCGATATTTGTTTCGAGTAGCCCCTCAATATTCGACTACTCGAATCGAATATCGAATCCTATTATAGTCTATGGGGGGGAAAATGCTCGTTTCAGGGGTAGGAAACGTTCAATCAAATTATACTTACCAAATCCACGAGTGAGGGTCGGGCTGGATCCTCCGAGAAGTCTTTTCCGTGCAGCGTCCCCGCGGCATCTTCCAGCTCTGAATTCACTCTGCCAGGCACTACAAGCAGACATGTGCAGTCGGCTCTGCCCAGGCCCGATGCTTGGCAGAGTGAATGAAGAGCCGGAAGACGCCGCGGGGAAGCTGCACGGACTTCTAAAGGTAGGAGAAGAACCAGCATTGATTGGCTGACTGTATAGCATTCGGACAATCAATGCTGGTTCTGCATCGAACTTTTCCATTCGAATAGCGAGTGGTACTCGATCGAGTACGAGTATTTCAAATACCGTAATATTCGATCAAATACCTACTCAATCGAACACTACTCACTCATCTCTATTAATAAATCATATGTGGATTCCTACTTATTTTCTTATTATATCACCATAATAGTAGCTTGTAAATTATATCATCGATGCATTTCATTGCCCTATGGTACTCCTGTAATAATAATAATAATAATAATAATAATAATAATAATGAAAAAAATACTACTACCAATGCACTTACAGCTTCTAGGTGCTTTTTAAGAGACTCTGTTACAAGACTTTCTGCCATACTTAAGGAGGATCTTTTACCACCTGGAGCACATGCAGTTTTATATACTGCTGGAAAGCCGACAATGAGGAACACCCCGTCCACCCCAGTACTCGACTATGGACAAGAACTATCAGGAAGGGAGGGGACGTTTCTCACCGCTCTCACAGTACAGCGCAATAGACAGGAAGGGCGTTCCTGATTGTCAGAAACGCCCTTCTGACGGTGAAGAGCTACAGTACAGGCACTGATAGCTCTTCATTGGGGGCACAGAACGGGAAAGCCGATCTGCACTGAATTCAGCACACTGTCTGCTTTCTAGCGGTGTATAAAACCGCATGTGCCCCAGGAGGTGAAAGGTCCTCTTTAAAGATACTTAAACCATGTTTAACCTTTGAACAGCCTTTCCATTAAACAATAGTAAGATAAGATAATCCTTTAATAGTCCCACAGTGGGGACTACCTGAGGAATAACACTATTTCTGGTCATTATATATTTTATATTCTGTATAATATGGTTGAAGTTTTAAGTCTTCTCTTAGCTGATGAGTACAGGCTGCCATATACTACACACAATCTGTTTTGTAACTGGCTAATATCACTCAGATACAACCACAAAACCATGCAGTACATTTAAAGAGAAAGGATGACATATGCTGTTGTGAAAAAAGTTTCTGTCACTTTAGTTGTGATAGAAAGCTCATAAGCAGCTCCAGCATCTCACTAAAGCTGCCTTTCTTTGCTCATCTCCTGTGCTTTCTGCTTACTTCTCCCCACTTCTCTCTCTATAGACTTCTATAGGTAAATTGAGTCCTATGACCTGCAGACATTTTATAGACAGCATGGATTGTCACAGTAAAAGTCACTTTAGCTGAGTAGTCGTGGTGGGGAAACAGCCTGATAACAGCAGATATTACAAGGCTTCTCATACTCATCTGTACTATTCATTTATGCAGTGTTGATCATTTGAATACTTGTTGTATACTACTATATGTATTCTATCTATAATTTGATTTTTTTTTGCTTCTATTACAGCTTTGTTTAACCTCATACCAGTTGGCTTACGAGTGGTGGCTATTCAAGGTGTTCAAACTAAACTATACCTAGCTATGAACAGCGATGGATACTTGTACCCATCAGTAAGTACATTTGGACGAAAATGAATGCTGACATTGCTTTTACAGACATAACTATCCTTATTTTGACTCAAATACAGTATGGTTAAGGACTCCAATTTTTCATGAAACCAATTAAATATAATGTTACATCCATTGTGTAGCCTGACATAGACATATATAGAATATCACAACAGGGTAAGACCTAACCATCCAGTGACACACGGATGGATCACGTGGGGCGTGTCAATGTCATGACATTGGGTTGAACCCAAACCTTTTGAAATATTTGGGTTGAATCCAGTTCTATCTGAATCGGTTTGCTCTTCCCCAATCTCTCTGTTTACCATAATAAATCAAATACTTTTGAACACATATTGGAAAATTTTCTTGGCACTGCCAAAGTAGCAGTGTCAAGATATGTTGGTTGTCCAGGAATTTAAAAAAATCCCTAACAATAACATATGTGGTAAAATAAAAAAAAACAAAGTCCTTTCACCTCCTCGTCCAACTCCAGTTCTTTATAACGTTTAATGGGGGCAGTTTCAAGCAGAAGTAGGCAAGGGGGCAATATACTGAGCTCTGAAACTGTCCAATCAGAGACAAAGCTCACAATCACACCCTCTTGCCTTCTCCTGACTGTACAGAGCCTAATTATCATATCAGACACCAAAATTAAAAGCACTGATTGCTCGGGAATGGTGGGAGCAAGAGAAAAAAATGTGTCGGAATCAGTGGAGAGACACTTATTAAAAGGTGTAAAGAAGTCGTTGTGGATTTGTGGAGGTGATAAAAGGTTCCCTGCAGCAATGACATGCGCTTATGGAAGTGACTGCAGTGAGGCTTGCATGGATGGCACATAACTGGTTAGACCAAGGATTGACTATAGTGGTCATGTTCATGGATGGCACATAACTGGCTAGACCAAGGATTGACTATAGTGGCCATGTACATGGATGACACATAACTGGCTAGACCAAGGATTGACTATAGCGGCCATGTACATGGATGGCACATATCTGGCTAGACCAAGGATTGACTATAGCGGTCATGTACATGGATGACACATAACTGGCTAGACCAAGGATTGACTATAGCGGTCATGTACATGGATGACACATAACTGGCTAGACCAAGGATTGACTATAGCGGTCATGTACATGGATGACACATAACTGGCTATACCAAGGATTGACTATAGTTGCCATTTACATGGATGGCACATAACTGGTTAGACCAAGGATTGACTATAGTGGTCATGTTCATGGATGGCACATAACTGGCTAGACCAAGAATTGACTATAGTGGCCATGTACATGTATGGCACATAACTGGCTAGACCAAGGATTGACTATAGTGGCCATGTACATGGATGACACATAACTGGCTAGACCAAGGATTGACTATAGCGGCCATGTACATGGATGGCACATAACTGACTAGACCAAGGATTGACTATAGTGGCCATGTACATGGATGACACATAACTGGCTAGACCAAGGATTGACTATAGCGGCCATGTACATGGATGGCACATATCTGGCTAGACCAAGGATTGACTATAGCGGTCATGTACATGGATGGCACATAACTGGCTAGACCAAGGATTGACTATAGCGGTCATGTACATGGATGACACATAACTGGCTATACCAAGGATTGACTATAGTTGCCATTTACATGGATGGCACATAACTGGCTAGACCAAGGATTGCCTATAGCGGTCATGTACATGGATGGCACATAACTGGCTAGACCAAGGATTGAC
This sequence comes from Leptodactylus fuscus, assembly GCF_031893055.1. Lineage (NCBI taxonomy): Eukaryota > Metazoa > Chordata > Amphibia > Anura > Leptodactylidae > Leptodactylus > Leptodactylus fuscus. The sequence goes on from NC_134275.1 coordinate 74,328,141, forward strand.
TATAGCGGCCATGTACATGGATGACACATAACTGGCTATACCAAGGATTGACTATAGTTGCCATTTACATGGATGGCACATAACTGGCTAGACCAAGAATTGACTATAGTGGCCATGTACATGGATGGCACATAACTGGCTAGACCAAGGATTGACTATAGCGGCCATGTACATGGATGACACATAACTGGCTAGACCAAGGATTGACTATAGCGGTCATGTACATGGATGGCACATAACTGGCTAGACCAAGAATTGACTATAGTGGCCATGTACATGGATGGCACATATCTGGCTAGACCAAGAATTGCCTATAGCGGTCATGTACATGGATGGCACATAACTGGCTAGACCAAGGATTGACTATAGTGGCCATGTACATGGATGGCACATAACTGGCTAGACCAAGGATTGACTATAGTGGCCATGTACATGGATGGCACATAACTGGCTAGACCAAGGATTGACTATAGTGGTCATGTACATGGATGGCACATTATCACTGTATTACAAGTAAACACAGACTGGCATTTACCACTGAATTTTATAGGGGAATTGTGATTACTATATATTTTATCATATTTGCCTTTGTTATAGAACTTTTTAAAAATTTTCAGACAACGCATTAAGTATTCGGCAAACTAAATCAGTGAAAAAATGCTATGTAATCACCAACACGGCAAAAACACATAGAGACCCATTATCTCCATATTCCATAGTCATGTGCTCTATGAGTGTCACCATATGGCATCTTTGTGTAACACCATATCATCACGTAGATGTAATATTTCTGGTGGTGAACACCTTTGTAATTCAATGTAGGATGACGCATGCTACAATGATATAATATAGTATACTATTAGAGGCGTATGAATATACAGTGCACTCATATGCATGAGAATTACTAATAAATTTGCAGCTAGTACTGTATATCGATCTATAAACGCATTTTCTGAAGACATGATTAAAGATGGCGATGTCTTCCCTTCATTAACATTAAGACATTTATTAAACACTTTCATAAATCCGGTATATACCAGCCACTGATCGACTTACATTAAGATCTATCACTTTGAGCGACTGCATGGGTTATAACGAAAAATATATCATGAATGATGGTTGTGCAAATGGCGATTGATCGGTAAGCAGCTTCCAGTTTATGTAAAATGTGACACGCTGGGTGGCAGCTGTGATAATCCTTCACTACACAGCGAGCTGGATGAAGCTCATGTATAACTGCTTTGAGCTGTGGATCATGTGCAGGATTTTCTAAAAGGTGCAGACACATATTTGCATTTCATTAGCATTAGCATGGATTTCCCTTACAAATTTTTTCAGAGGATCAATCTTCCCAACAGAAGGCTATACTTTTTATTTTAGTAAAAGCAGGTGGTGAAATAGATCACTTTTTTTCTAATCTGTTTTTATTTCTGATTGTAGATTTTTTAAATTCTATTTTCTGTATATGATTATGGGGACGGCCATCTTGCCTAAGCTTCTCCTCTGTTATCAGCATTTAGTGAAAAATAAACAAGAAGAGAGAGACACCGAGCGCCAATATGGTGTAGTAATCCAAGTAACAGTATAATTTGGACCAATTTATGGCCTCTTGCCTTGTTGGGTTGTAATAAATCACAAGACCTAAAACACACAACAAATGATCATGGCAGCAGCAGCTACTTCCCCTTGCGCAGACCAGGGTACGCACAATAATGGAAAGATGTCCCTCAGGGTCTAAGACCAATTGGGTGTGAGGTGAGGGGTGAAGCGCGCACAGACCAACAACCAGATCAAAAAATCTTCAGTAACTTTATTAGTATCAAGCACTACGCATTTCAGGCAGGTAGCCCTTCTTCAGGTGCATAAACAACTACAAAGAACAAAAGGACAAACCATGCACATGTCGAAATCGTCATAAAAACATATAGAAATTATGCAAATATAATGATTATTATAAAAAGTAAAAAAAAATTTATAACAATTTCGACATGTGCATGGTTTGTCCTTTTGTTCTTTGTAGTTGTTTGTGCACCTGAAGAAGGGCTACCTGCCTGAAATGCGTAGTGCTTGATACTAATAAAGTTACTGAAGATTTTTTGATCTGGTTGTTGGTCTGTGCGCGCTTCACCCCTCACCTCACACCCAATTGGTCTTAGACCCTGAGGGACTCCTTTCCATCAGCATTTAGTGATCTGCTTTACCACATTGCCGTCGGCAGCAGTAGTCTTATGTCGGTCTATTGGAGAGTTCTGTGCTAACTTCTATAGTCAGTAGAGGATGTAATGATGGGCCAATGGGTTAATCTATACAGGTGGTAACTTTTACTTGAATCCCATTTGCGATGTAAACTATAATGATAAGCAAATGTAAAAACAACATAAAAAAAGTCCTGTGTATGACCAAAAAAGAAGCAAAAATTATTTGAATAACTTGATAAATGTTGTGGCCATCAAAGCCACTTGTATTAAAATACATAAAAATGTATCAGGTCATGAGCCAGGAAAAATGGCCAGGTATTAAAGGGGTCAAGGACTACAAAGTGAAAATAATGGGGTAGCCATAAACAAAGTCCTGACCAAAATCTTATAGAAAATGTATGACTACAAGTGTAAAAACGCGTAGTGTTCCAAGGAAAGTGACGTGGAGACAGTGGGTTGGGATCAACTCAATATTGCAAATGGCCTTTTCCTCCCACCGGTTATGGTGACTTTTGTGCCAAAATCTCCCACAGGCAATGAGGAAAATGCATGAGAGCAGAGAATAGTGCTAGTGGTTCCTGTGGGGTGCACCCGGCCTGGGTGTGGGGCACCTTGTCTCAGGGTTCCTGGTTAGACAGCCAGTAAAACTTAGGAGCACAACTTGCTCCATCTTCTCTCCTCAGCTATCTACTCGAAACTGTATCTAACTGGTCCAAACCGGCTAAGGCTCAGTAAACTCCTCCCACCTTCTAGAAACAGCTGAGCAATGGCCCCTCCCATTCACAAAGATGACGCAGCAGAAATAATATGATATTTTAAACCTTAAAGATTCAGTGTAAAGACCTGAAGAGTACAAAAAGCATAAAACAATAAGAAACATATTATGAGAAATGTGTGGCCGGCTTCCCTAAATGTTTGATTGAAGGTAGACAATTTAGAGGCAGTGCCTAGCAATATTTACCACAAGCGTCTATACTGGTTTTCCGGCATAGAGGTGTGAGGGCGCATCTTTGGTGCAAGCTCCTTTTTGGAGCTGAAGACACAACACATTCATTGTTCTGCAAACCCAAGTTTTAATGAATGTGGGGCAGGGGTATATAAACATATGTCTTTAAAGATGCTATACTCCTTTTCAAAACTGACGTCCTATCAATTTGTAGGAGTCTGACTGTGGGCACCCCTGTAGATCAGCTCGTGGGGATAGACCCCCAACAGGTAAAACATAATGGACTTGTAGCCATATAGAATACCATATAAAATCTGCACACATTTTCAATGCTGTCGTTCCTCATTGCATTCAGTGTATGACGTGGCTCTTTGGTTGCCCTTCCCTGGCTCCTTGCAGACCATAATAATGAGAGAATATCCGTTTAAGAATAAAGATTGATGATATTAGTTTTACCACAGGAATGATTTGTTAAAGGAGCAGAAATGATCCTGCAAAATTAATCTTCATAGCCGCTCATTAGATGGAGGATTTCACTGTAATCTCTGTCTTGCAACCTAGTCGACATTTAGGAGGAAGCCGGCGCGATCAATACGTGTGCTATGACTTTCCCCACATACTGTGACAGCTTATTACAGGCTTCTCAGCTTCCATTTCACTCGTCTAACCTGTGACTCATGCTTACTGTATGGCTGCAACTTATTGTTGTTTAATATCTGTGTTTGCTTCTCTGTTATATTGTCATTGTTCTTGTTATTTTTTATGTATCTTAATCTTATGCTTTTGTATGCTATAGTTTAATGGCTTGGATGTTGGTCGAGTCAGACATTTTGAATTATGAAATGGTAGAGGTCAGGTTTGGTGGTTTGAGTAGGATATATACAGTATCTACAAATGTACCTGCCTGTTGTAAAATAACTAGTTTTTAAGATTATTCTGTGAAGTGTTCCATAACCAGTGACAACTTCAACCATGGTTAGGACATTCTGGTGGGTCGGCAACATCTGGAGAGCCAGAGTTTGGGGTACACAATGGCATCTTTAAATCCTTTTTTTTCCCCTCTAATTAGTCTAAGGCCACAGATTTTTTGCTGCAGATTTTTCAGTGTTTTTTTAAACCATAGCAAAAATGGTTACAAAAGCAATGGAAAATATGTAGAAAGTCCACTCCTGGCTTTGGCTCAAAAGCCCTTGGCCAAATTTGCAACAAAAAAAACTGGGTTTACGCAACGTGTGGTCTCAGCCTCTACCCTATGATATCTCTATAGTCCTATGAGCTCTGGACAAGAATCGAGGGCTCCAGGCTACAATGAAAGTCTATTCCGGAGATTAGTGGTGAGTTCCTTCATGTGTTGCATATCTTCTACTTTGCAGATTCAGTGTAGAAGAAAAGTGTGTGTGCGTGTGTGTGTGTGTGTGTGTGTGTAGGGAGGGGGGTGGACTTTCAAGGAGCAGGTGTTGACAAGGTGTATAAGGGATGACTCGTAGGGAGTGATCAGACAAGTGGAGGAGACAGCAGACCGGTGCTAGTCTGGAAGGCGGCTACATTTTTACACATCCTCAAATGTTTTTGGTTACCATTATGATATAGTGCTTCTTGGTTACCTTACTTTAGACCTTTTTTGTGCCAAAATTTTACACTTTTCCACCAAATCAGGCCATTTTCTGCTATGATATGGCCCTAAGTGAGTAAGGGCTAACATGTTTCTAAAACACTCAATAAATGTAGCCCATTGTAGCCCATTGCTTGAAGGACACAATGTCCCTGTGAGCAGCAAGTGTTGTATTCTGGCTCTATCTCCCAAGAAAAATATTCTCATGCCATACCATACATTGGAATAGGCAGAATGGCTTCTTGATACCACCGCCCTCATACATACTGTAGATAGAGATGAGCGAACACTGTTCGGATCAGCCGATCTGGATAGCATGCTCCCATAGAAATGAATGGAAGCACCTGTGACACTGACTTTGCCGGTGGCCGGCGTCACAGGTGCTTCCATTCATTTCTATGGGAGCGTGCTGTTCGGATCGGCGGATCCGAACAATGTTCGTTCATCTCTAACTGTAGAACCTGTGATAGCCCCATCTAGTGGAGTGATATCAGTGAAACTTTGAAATAACCTATGCTTGTATTATTCACTTTGACCTGTTTCTGCCCCTTATTTGTCATATTTTTTTTTTCAAAGCTGTACTTTTTTAAAATTAAGAGCAAATTGCTATTCCCCCTTAACGTCCTATATAAATCCATCCAAAAAGTGGAGTTTATAAAATAGAAAGACTTTACCGTGACCAGAGGAGAACCATCAGCTCTGCACAAAGCTATTTCATCTTGTGTACCCATTCAATGATTTTCTCAATTCACATTCGCCTGCATAGGAAGGTAATTACTTGTAAGACACAGAATTCCCCATCTCCAGTTCAGTGACAGAAAAGAATTCACAGTTCTTCACGTTCCCCTGAGAAATACACAGAGAACGGCAGTATTTTCCGTGAAAATGAAATTTCAGTGTTGCACAACTTTTTTTTTTATTGTACTTAATCTTTTGTGTCGTTCTTTGTGGGTTTTTAATTTTTAGCCAGTTTTATATCAAATACCGATTACAAGGTTCATTTTGTAATTTTTCCCTTTAAATCCAAGGCGACGAGTGAGAACTCTACCTGTACCTGTATTCACGGTATGTTCATGGTTCTTTAATGAAGAAGTCCATCTTCCAAGAAGCTCTCACATTTAATATGGATGACGACCTCTCTCTGTCTCTCAGCATAACCCAATTATAACACAGACAAGCATGGAGAATGTGACATCCTTTTGCTATGGCTTGATGAGCCTCAATACAGTGCTGATGTGACACTGAGCGATTGCTATATATAGACAGCCATTTTAGCAGTCATTCCATATCAAGGTGTAGTTAAACGAGAACATAAGATCTAAGATAATTTTACAATTTCGCTGCTTGCCCCTTCTCTTGCACTTATATCGCTGTATACTGTTCTGTTGGACTATGTGCTTGTTTTTATATGGTGACCATTAAATACCATTAAATCTACCTTAAAATAACTTTATTATTATTACTTAAATAGAGAGATTATTATTTTATTTCTATAGTTTTTTTTATTTTTTTTAAATAATATTTCTTTGTTATTTTTTTATGTTATGAAGATTCCTAAATATCCAAGTAAATCTTCTAGCTGCAACCCGTATAGACATGTTTTATGAATTTAAAGGGGTATTCTCATATTTGGTAGGATATGGCTTCACATTCTAATTTGAGGGATCCGACCTCCAGTGGGCACTCTTAAAATAAAAACAGTGTCCTATCTCTTGTTTTATTGGAGTGATGGTCACCCATGTGTGTATTCAGAGTCTATTGGACTGACATAGATAGCTGAGTGAGACAATAAGTTCTATAAAGACTGAAGAGACAGGAGACGGGGGAATCCCAATTTAGGCCGGGTTCACACAGAGATTTTTGAGGCGAAATCCAAGTTAGAATCCGGGCACAAAAAAACGCCTCTCATTGAATTTAATGGGTTCCTTTGAGGTGTCATGCCCTTTCTTCAGGCGGATTCCGCAGGTCATTCATTTGGGCCTAATCTGGAGCGGAATGTCGTGATTGGATGCCGATGCAGTGTATGAACTGCATCGGCATCCAGTCGTGGGTAGCCTTTTTTTTTACCGGATTCTAAGGCGGCCTCCAGAACCAAGCCTTAGTCATCAGTGGGAGTTCCAGGATCCCATTGATTGTATAATTGTCATCTGTGCAATGGATAGACAATACATATCTTTACTGTGAAACACCTTTAAATATAACTTTTTGCAAAACCTATGTGATCTAAGTAGAACTATAAGGGGATACAGGAGGTGCAACCACAATATGGTTGTATTATGATCATGGGAAACTATCCAAAATCCCTACTTATGGTTGGGATTAAATCAAGTCAAAAGTGCCAAACCGCCATTTTTTCACTGTTTTGATTCTGATAAAAATTTTAATAAATAGTGATCAAAGCAAAAGCAATTCCCCAAAATGGTAGAACTAAAAATTACACTCAGCCCCACAAAATAAGACGCCCTATGCATCCCCGTACACGGACGTATAAAAAAGTTATGGCCGTCGGAATATGGCGACTTTTAGAAAAAAAATTTTTTTAACACAGTTTTGGATTTTTTTTAAGGGGTTAAAATGTAAATAAGACCATATAAATTTGGTATCCCCAGAATTGTACCGAAACACAGAATACAGGGGACATGTCATTTTGGCTGCACAGTGAACGCCGTAAAACCGAAGCCCGTGAGAAAGTCGCAGAAATTCATTTTTCCTTCAAATTCACCCCATTCTGAATTTTTTTCCAGCTTCCCAGTACATTATACAGAATAATTAATGGCGGCATCATGAAGAAAAATTTGTCCTGCAAAGATTAAGACCTCATATGGCTCTGGGAGCGGAGAAATAAAAAAGTTATGGGGTTTAGAAGGAGGGGAGTCAAAAACGAAAAACGAAAATAAATAAATGCCATTGGCGGGAAGGGGTTAAAAGTAAGGTTACGGGAACTAGTATTCTTCCTGTGAAGCATTTGTCTTCTGTAGTCATGCGTCCCATAATGAAATTATTTCTGAAAATATTAATGCAAATATATTCATTCTATTTTTCTCTCTGTAGACTAATTTACAGAGAAAATATTCAAAATAATGAAATCCATTGTCTCCATATGGTATTATTTATTGTATTTAGTAAATTCTCTCATTATTTAATTTTACAAGTAGGATGAATGAGTGATCGTAAGAAACTAGAATGAGATGAAGATGAGAGAAAAAAAGATGAGAAACAAGTTTGTAGATACCGTACAGATAAGAAGACATCTGTAATAAATTATAGTCCAAATTTTTTAATTTTTTTTTTTTAAATCACTATTTACAGCATTCTTTGGAAGATTACTGGGCGTTCAGTTGCACAAGAAAACATTATCCTCATAAATATTCTTAGAAAAAAATTAATATATAATAAACATAGATAATATCAAGTAGGCAAGTACTAGGGATGTACTAAACTGAATGCCAAATTTGTGCCAAAAAATCTGGACTGCATTCAGTGAAACCCATTTATTATGTGTTCTAGATACTGTTTTGTCTGACCAGACAGTGCGGCATAGCGGAAAGGGACATGGCTTGTAGAAAAGTGGAAGGGCTTAAAATGCACAAGTATGCACCAAAACTGTCACAAAATGAAAGAAAGAAATTGAATGTTCAGTTTTTTTTTATTTTATATTTGTCTATATTTTAAAATAAATACTAAACTTTTGTAGTTTTTTCTCGGATCACTGAACTACATAATAGACTGTCAGTTCCTGTTCTGTAGAGATCGCTTTTCAGTAGTTATATCTTTATTAGAGATGAGCGAACACTAAAATGTCCGAGGTTCGAAATCCGATTCGAACAGCCGCTCACTGTTTGACTGTTCGAACGGATTTCGAACCCCATTATAGTCTATGGGGGGAAATGCTCATTTCAGGGGTATGCAAAATTCAATATAATCATACTTACCAAGTCCACGAGTGACGGTCGGGCTGGATTCTCCTTGAAGTCTTCTCCCGGCGCAGCGCCCCCGCGGCATCTTCCGGCTGGAATTCACTCTGCCTAAGCATCGAGGCCTAGGCAGAGCCGACTGCGCATGCGAGGGCATGCCCGCGCATGCGCAGTCGGCTCTGCCTAGGCCGGATGCCTAGGCAGAGTGAATTCCAGCCGGAAGACGCCGCGGGGACGCTGCACGGAGAACACTTCTAAAGGTAAGAGAAGAACCAGCGTTGATTGGCAGAATGTATAGCATTCTGCCAATCAACGCTGGTTCTGCATCGAACCTTAAACTTCAAATAACTAGTAGTGTTCGATCGAGTACGAGTATTTCAAATACCGTAGTATTCGATCGAACACTACTCGCTCATCTCTAATCTTTATCATCACCGCATTATTTCAAAGACATATAACACCTATGTATAAATGGCACTGGGACATGTCATTCACAATGGTGATGGTCACTGCTTGCCTCCTATATTTATGTTCCTATGGTCATGTGGCTGCTGTAAAGTAAATCTCTATATGGGCAGGTTCACACCTGCGCCCTTGCCCACTTTAGGCAATCCTGACGGTTTTTTGTGGACATGCACAAAACGCTCATGGGCGGTCTTTTTGCAAACCCATTCAAGTGAATGGGTTTGAAAACTGACTGCCAGGTTTCCATCCCCAGTCCCATTTCTCGGGGCAGAAGACAGAAACCGTCAGGATTGCCTAAACCAGGCACGGGTGCATGTGTGAACCTACCCTATGTTGTTAGCAGTTCAGGCGAAATGACTACTCCTATAATCATAAACAGAAAATAGAAGTCAACCATCAGAAAGTAAAATAGATTAGACAAGAAAGGATATGCATTTATATCTGGTATTAATTAATAAAGATTCAGTGGATCTCTTCCCTTTAAATTATTACTAAACAGGGGGATGCCCTGCAATGTCCTTCAGGCCTGCACTAGGCATAACACAGTGTAAGAGCTTTGCCTGAAGTGTTCCTTTAATGGAACGAACAAGTAAAACAAAAGCATGACCAAGCCCCGGGGATTGCCACGCTGAAGCTCAGGCATAAGAGAAATGACTAGCATGCTTTAATTATTTAGGAAGGAAACCCTTTTGACAACAGCTTAGTATATGAAAGCGTGTTACCTTTAGAAAATAGTATTTCATTTCAGCTTCTATATCTCCTGCCCGGGTGCAAGTGGGCAATGAAAGCTAAACTCTGATCGACAGGACAATAGTTTAGAAAGTTGTGAGAAATGAAGTGTTTTGTGATATGATACAGTATCTTATGCTCCCTCTTTTGGTGACTACAGACAGACAGAATATTACCTTTTACATTAACACTTATTTAGGGGACATAAGGTAAAACCAATATCTATTAAGATATAGTACTGTGCAAACATTGTAGGCAGATGTTCAAAAAAAGGCTCAAATTAAGAATATTTTCATAAACAGGATTGTTAGTCGTCAACAAACAAAATTAATTGAATGAACAAAAGAGAAAACTAAATCCCATCAATATTTGATGTGACCGCCATTGATGGGGGAGTCCTGGGCATGTAGATATGGCCCCACAGAGCCCTAATCTCAACATCATCCAGTCTGTCTGGGATTACATAAAGAAACAGAAGGATTGGAGGAAGCCTGCATCCATAGAAGATCTGTGCTTAGTTCGCTACAAAGTTTGGAACAACCTCCCTGCCGTGTTCCTTCAAAAACTGTTTTGTTCATTCACTTCATTGTGTTAATTGACAAAAATAAACTATTATTGCATATCACATCGAAAGTAATAGGGAAAAAAGTCTCCCATTGATTTCAATGGGTAGCACTTGTATGCCGGCAACCATTCAAGTCAATGGGAGCTGGTTTTTAGGCGCTCATTCTGAACGACTTTTACGTGTATACTCCATGTGAAGGCTCCCTTACACTTCTATTTTTTTAGGAAATCTTATTTTGCAGGATTTTTTCAAAATTGACCTGAAACTTTTGCACAGTATTGGATATTAAGAAAAGTATTAGCAAAGAGATTTGAATCTGTTTAGATTAAAGAAATTAATGGTGTTCACGGGAACATTCACTTTAAAGAGATAGTCCAACCCCTTTGATTAGTTAACCAGCTTTGATCAAGCTTCATTATTCTCTGAAATTATCTGAATTTGTACAGAAATATCCATTTCTCTAGAGAAGAGGTACATTATACTTTGTCTATGCTTCTCATTTCTTAAGAGATCCTTCAACTTCTCCATCAGCCTGTTATCCAGGGTGCTAACACAGAAAAATAACTTTGAAAACAACCTACATTATATGCAAGTGAGCCATTGGGGTGGAACCACTCCTTGGCCACTCCCCTTTCTGGTTTGCTTGACATACCACTGGGTACTTCATCACAAGCCACCACCAGGGGCAGTATACACTGTCTACCAATAAGTATTTGGACACCTGTGGTAGAATAGAAAAACAGCATTTATTCATATCCAATAGTTGGTAGACCCCAGCAGATGCTTCCTTACGGATGGTATTGAGCGTCACAATACTCCCGGATGCCTGGTGACACTCCTGGTGTATGTGAGCCATTGGTTGGGTGCAGTTTCTCTGGCCAGCACTCGTCGGTCTCTATCTCCCAGTTTCGGGGGGTCTGCCGACTCGAGGCACATTCCAACAATCACTGTTCACCTTCCACTTCATAATCACATAGGCCACATCGATTTTGGGTAATTCAGTTGGTTTGCTATGTCCCTTAAGGATTGACCATTTCTGTGGTACCCCAAAATTACCTCTTTCTCAAAATCAAACAACTCTGCACTTCGTGGCATCTTGCATGTGACTAATGCCAATGCCGTTTCCTATTTAATGGTGGAAGGCGTGACATACATCACGACCGCAGATATCTTCATTTGCATGGGTGTCCAAATACTTATCGGTAGACAGTGTATGCATACACAGTAAAGCTACGTGCCCTGATCTTGGCACACTGTGTCCGCATTTCCCCTGGATTCTTCCGGAGATGGTTTATATCCTAAATAACAGGTAGATGGCACTTTGAAGGTCTAAATCCTCCCGACAAGTTCCCTTTAATGCAGGCATACTGTAGAAGTAATGAATGTACAGGTATGCTTGGAAACACAGTCGAATACAAATGAATATATTTCTACTAGTTCTGACTTTCTAAAAATACACACATTTAGATTCCTGGTAAAACCGGAGCAGAATTGATATAATCTAGTTTTGCAGTCAGAATAGCGTGTTGTAGTATTCATACACTTTGTGCACTGCATAGAACGACTTTTTGGACGTCCATTTTTGCCGTAATGAGTTATGATAATCGATCTCCCGGTACCAGCTTAGACATGTACCAGAGCACGTTTTTATCTCTCCTTTTCCAATATCCTTATTAAATGCATGAAACTAAGCCAAATATAGTGACAGGTTTATTTCAAACAGCATTTTAAATGTGCTCTCTTTAGAAATGTTTGCATTTTATTGCTATTCTACACAGTGTAAATTCTTAATAAAGATTACTTAGTGTCTAGAAAATCTCTGGAGGCTTTTTGAGGATTTATATGATTTTAGGAAAGATATTATATATTCCATTTCTAGTCTTTATATAACAAATGGAATATAATGAGTGTCTTCTATCTCTCCATTTTATGCCTATCGATGAACATTTGCCCTTCTATATAAATCGGTGGGTGACGTCAGTACTTGTATTAGTAATTGGTATTTCTATGTGATCTTAGTGACTCATTATACCGATATTACACTGGTGGCCGGTGGTGATTAACCCATTATTAAGACAGCTCTCATAGCCATTGTGATATTATATGTTTAGATATTAGATATGGATGTGACAAAGTTGTTCTAAAACACTGGAATATATTCCTTAGAATTAGGGTTGAGCGATCGTGTTCGGAAAAGATCGGATTCCGATCGGCGATCGAGAAAATTTCACGATCGCGATCGAATTCCGAACACGATCTTTTTATGTGGGATCAAGATCGGTGATTTTTCCCACAATGCTTTGCTTAGCCTTCACACTGAGTATACACTGTATACTCAGTGTGAAGGCTCCGCTGCAGTTCCATAGGAATGAATGGAAGCAGCCGGCACACAGCCTTAATCCCTTGCGCGCCGGCTGCCTCCATTCATTCGAATGGGAGGCTAAACTAAACATCTCTAGCAGCTACTTACCTCTAGAGATGGCTGCTCCAGTGCCCTCCTTCTTCTTGCCTCGCTGCCCCGCCTCCCAGGTTAGTGTTTAAACCGCTAGGTAGGCGGGGCTTGTGGCTTAGGAGAGTGTGGGCGGGTACAGGGCGGGGAGACGTGACGTCTCCCCTCCCAGTACCCACCCACACTCTCCTAACCCGCCACACTCTCCTAACCTGGCAGGGAGGGGGCAGCGAAGTGAGAAGAGCAGCGTGGAGCGGTAGCGAGGCAAAGAAGAAGGAAGGCATCGGACACTGGACCAGCCATCTCTGGAGGTAATAAAAATTTATGTAGTCCAGCTCACCCTTGAATAGACAAGAAATACCATACCCGGGATGCACGGAGACCGGTGGAACTTGAACCGGTGCAAATTCTAGCAGAAGAGACGACAGAATTCCAGCAAACACCAGGCATAGATGAATAAAAAACTTGAACCTTTATTCTTCAATCCGTAAAAACCAACAAACCATCCTATTCACGGGGAGTAACAAAGCTTAATCACCTTAGGCTACGCGTTTCAGAATGGCGGTTCCTTCTTCATGCCATGAAGAAGGAACCGCTGTTCCGTCATCTCTGGAGGTAAGTGGACACCAGGGGGGACTAAGTAGCCAGAGGATTAAAAAAAAAAATGATTCACTACACAGCGTGGATTCTAACAATTCTTAGATTCCATGCTGTATAGTGAATAGGATTGCTTTTAAAATCCGATCTCCAATTAATAAAAAAAATCCCATTGACTTGCATTGGGATCGGAATTGGGATCGAGATCGGGTTCGAATGAAAAATGATCGGAAATCGGATTTTAAAATCTATCCTGAAAAGTCAAGATCGGCTCATCCCTACTTAGAATAATACACTAAGAAATTTAAACAACTGAAAGTGTTAACAGTCTTTATATAATACCTTTATTTTAAAAAAAATTACTCATGTACCTAAACGGAGCACATTAAATTTTCATAAGCCAAAAGCTTCACTCTTGGATATTCTAAAACACTGTACAACTATAATTCATGACTAGCACCTCCATAATAGTCAGCGGAATCCATAGATAGGCTAAGTTTTCCCAACCAAGACAAAAGATTCCACTTCCAAGACTTTCCATATCCCTTGGACCAACCCTTTACATCTTGTTTACAATCAATGCGGTTCTTCTGGGGAGGGACAAGCTCCATCAGTATGCTAAAACAATTAACATTGTCCAAACATTTGCTAAAAAATAAAAGTCAAATATAATCCTTAACATATCTGTGGGTGTCTAACGTCTGACCTGATATCTGACCTCTCTTAGTGCACAATCTAAGAAGCTCCTCTAACTAATGACTTTTTGTGCACTTTAAAAAGGGATAGGTATCCCGAAACACGTTGTGCTTTTAACCAATAAAGAGAGAATCTTGTACCAACCATATGTGACAGTGAGCCCACCTCCTTTGAGTGTGCAAATTTGTCCTCTTATTCTCGGGTCCCCACCCTGGCTATTGGCATTGTCTGATATCAATTATCGCTGATACTGGAACTAAACAGTGTACAGAGCCGAAACATCCTTGATTGGGAGCTGAACTGCAATAAACCTGAAGCGCCACTACACAATATACTGAGCTATTTGTTTCTAGTGTCATAAACTGAGGGGGAATTTTCTGTTCCTTCTATACCTTAAAACTGCTGTAGATGGGAATAGTTATGGCACATCTTTGTTGCAGGGCCTTTTTTATTCCAAAGACGTACCACTCCCCTCTTTCTTTCAGCTTCTTGTGTAGTTAGCACTAGTTGGGGACTTCAGTGAGAGTCTTGTACAGAACTCCAATCTTATTAAATTATTCTTTATTAGAGATGAGCGAACACTAAAATGTTCAAGATTCGATATTCGTTTCGAGTAGCCCCTCAATTTTCGACTACTCGAATCAAATATCGAACCCTATTATAGTCTATGGGGGGGAAATGCTCGTTTCAGGGGTAGGCAACGTTCGATCAAATTATACTTACCAAGTCCACGAGTGAGGGTCGGGCTGGATCCTCCGAGAAGTCTTCTCTGTGCAGCGTCCCTGCGGCGTCTTCCGGCTCTGAATTCACTCTGCCAGGCATCGGGCCTGGGCAAGGCAGACTGCGCATGTCCGCACTACAAGAGGGCATGCGCAGTCAGCTCTGCCTAGGCCCGATGCCTGGCAGAGTGAATGAAGAGTCGGAAGACGCTGCGGGGAAGCTGCACGGAGAAGACTTCTAAAGGTAGGAGAAGAACCAGCGTTGATCGGCCGACTGTATAGCATTCGGCCAATCAGTGCTGGTTCTGCATCGAACTTTTCCATTCGAATAGCGAGTGGTTCTATCGAGTATGAGTATTTCGAATACCGTAGTATTCGATCGAATACCTACTCGATCGAATACTACTTGCTCATCTCTATTCTTTATATTTTCAGAACAGGTGTCAGCTAATGTTAGCAGATTATTTGAGATGTCGGGTGACAGACATCCACCGATGTGATATTGATGGCCTATCCTAAGTATACGTCATCAGTATCTAAGGGAAGGACTTGCTTTTTACTTTAATGTTGGGTAGGTTCTTTTGGCTACTCCTAAGTGTTTCCAGCAGATATTAAAGTCTGAGATCGTCCCTAACATGTTGTAGGTTCCTGGGAATACTCTGATTATGTCAATGTTGCTGTGAGGGGAATTGACCGAGAGGAAGATCATGTTACGATGCTCAGCCACCCCAGAACATGACCCCGATGTGCTCTTATGTCTTTTGCATAAGAATAAAAAGGATCTTTTTGTCAATCAGTTATTCTACAAAGAAATTAAAGGACTGTGCTTACGGCTCGGAGAACTATAAGGTACTGGCCTGGAGCTGGTTTAATAATTTTTTTTTTAAATGCCGATAGACTCCATTTAATGTATGTGTCACAGTGAACGCAGGACGACTAATAGAAGCCATAAATGCAGAGTGAACACAGCCTAAATCACTGTTTTAAAGGGGTTTGTTTGCCTGGGTACATTTTTTAGACATTAGCTCTGAATGCCTCAAAATGGGTGAAACATTAGAGATGAGCGAGTAGTGAAATATTCGATATTCGATTTCAGTAGAACCTCAATGTTTGAATATTCGATCGAATATTGAACCCCATTATAGTCTATGGGAAAAAAATGCTTGTTTCAGGGAAATCAAATTTCGACCAATTGGAGTCACCAAGTCCACAATGACACCTCAGGAAATGATGCCAACACCCTAGAATGTAACTGGGACAGCAGGGGAAGCATGTCTGGGGGCATCTAACATGCCTATGTCCCAGTATTACCCCACTATCACAGCCTAACAACTACACACTTTCCACACTCAATAGAACCTCTATGAAAGTGGAAAAATACTTGGAAACCTTCTTTCTTCTATATTAGTATGGACAGAAAGACAAATTTTAAGATGAAGGAACATTAGCATGCACCCCTTTAAATCACGTTGCTTATGACAATCACAGATGGCATAGGCAAGGGCAAAATCAAACAGCACCCCTTAACTGTCATTGTGTATGTGTGTGATGAGGTGAGACCTCCAGAAACTGAGCTTAAACCAAGAACTGGAGATGGGAAAGGTATATTGGGGGAAAAGATGGTACGTAATTGGAGCCCTAACAAGGGCTTTTGGGAAAATTATTTGCAAAAAGATTGTATATACAGATGGTGTATATACAGATGGTGTATATACAATCTTCAAGCAGTGGTAGATGTAAGTTTATCTCTTATAAGAGCTGTTAGTGTAAGATTCCTGCCTAAATAATTCTAATTCCTAGCTAACCCTGGCAGAATGTCTATCGCTGTCTAATTCACAGTCGCATCTGAGTCGAATCTGACACCCACTATTCTTATAAAGTGGAGGTCACCTGATTTAGCCAGCCAATTATTTTCTCCTTTTTTTTTTTATCGATGCCCCCATTGTCCTACTTCCTGTCCCACCTCCCCTGCACAGATATTGGAGGCCAGGGAAGGTGGGAGGGGAATCGAATTTTTACTGCGTTTACCGCGTGGTATTTGACCGAGTACAAATATTTTGAATACCGTAATATTCGATCGAATACCTACTCGCTTGAATACTATTCGCTCATCTCTATTAAACATCTTAAAGAAGGGTACTCACTTCAGTCACTCCCGCCGCTCCCATTCCAACAATGCCCACATCCCTCAATAGACTTTATCTCCTGGTCCCTCTTCAGTCTCACAATGGATGAGTAGGGTTCCTTGCAAAATCCAACAAACACCCCTGAAACAAAAACTTTGACTCCCATGTACAGAAGCATTTGCAGTGGTCTTGTATATGTTGCAATCACTGGATTTCTTTTAAAACAGAACTAACTGGAAACAGTGCTGCCACCTAGCAACAAAATTATATAAAAGAAGAATTTAATACAGTACAAGAGCAGTCTGATTTATTGGTGGCGTTGAATTCTTTACAGGGCACACATTTACCCACGGATAATGGTAACAACAAATAAACATTTGGAAGATGAACACCTCAAAATAGTACAAACCATCTGCATCTATTTCCCAATTTATGTAGAAACACAAGACTGAACACCTTGTCAAAAGATCTTATTTGATGCCATATGGCTCCAGTTCTCTATTAATTCTAATTTGGATAGGCATTTCTTAGTTCTTTTTAATTCCCAGAAGACAAATATGATGCCAGAACAGCTTTTAGATGAGAACAAAATGAGAGAAATTTCTTAATGCCAATTTCCACCCACTTTTCCCATTACCTAGGGCATCCGTTTTGACATGATTTCAAATGCTCAAAAATATTTATTGCTGTAATGTTGTCATGTCACGTGTGTTGTTAGGCTTAACCTGGTTGAGAAACACATTTATCAGTGTCAAATATAAAATATCTGAAAACATCACTTTCTAAAATCTTCCTTTAAAAGCCTAGATCCATCGTGTTACATTGGAATATAGGTAGGCATTGTTCACATCTGCGTCAGAGTCTCCACCATCATCGCTATCTTTGCAGTGTGGGAGGAAGCCCACAAACACAAGGAGAACATACCAACTCCTTGCAGACATTGTCTTTGGTTGCATTCAAACCCAGGATTCCAGTGCTAACCACTGAGCCACTATGTCACCTCCACCGCAGATTGTGTCAAGCATGGAAGTCCTGCATGGTTTCATTATATTCTAAGGGATCTCTGGGTGTCTGCAGGTAACTGCTATTTTAACGGGTGGGCTCTCTGTCATTTGGGTCCTACGGTGGATATGAACAACGGACAGCACAGTCTATATCATACCACAGAGCTGCATTCATAATATTGCAGATCTCCAAGTTAAAATCTTTCATCTTGCCGGCTTGTTTGCAGATATCCAGCTGTGACCGTCATGAAGACTTCTTCCAGCTAATTTAATGCACAGACATCATTGATTTCTCACTTATCCCGCACCTTCCCAAACCTATACTCGCTCTCTACACAAACTTCCTACCCTTTGTCTCATAATCAATACCAGCCTGCTGCCTTCATAGTATTGTGGCTGCTGCTGCCTTCATAGTATTGTGGCTGCTGCTGCCTACCTGTCCCTTTGTCTAAAATTATACACAATTTGTGCCACATAGATGGTGTCTAAAATGCCACAACCTAGTTCTAGTCCCCTAGTATCTGTATACAGTACTAGTATTTCCTCACAGCAGTACTGTCCTCCTTATGGTGCCCTAATTCCCAATACAGTGATAGTGAACCCTTTGTGCCATCCTTACATTAATAGTTCCTCTATACTGACCCTATATAGTTTATTACCCCTATACTGTGAAAGTGTAGACTTACTGCCTCTATATGGTTAAGGGGATATTGTCACTCCTTAGGGAGAGACCACCATATAGGTGTGTGGAGACTTGTTAAGCCTTTAGCACTCCACTTTGCAAGGAACTATGGGAAGAATATGCAAATCTGTCTTCCATGATGTAATTAGGAAGTCAGTTGCTGCCTCAGTGTTGCAAACCAATAGAGGGCGCACATTCCAGTGAGCGCCCTCTATTGGTTTGCAACACTGAGGCAGCAACTGACTTCTTAATTACATTATGGAAGACAGATTTGCATATTCGTCCCATAGTGCCTCTATATGGTAATAGTGCCCCTTATTGCACTACACACAGTTCCCCTTACTGTTCCTACACATTAATAATGCCGCTGTAGTGATAAAGTGATAGCCCTCATATTGCCTAACACAAAAAGTGCCCCCTTAATGCCACTATGCACTTATTGTACCCCTAAACAATGATAGTATCCCTCACTGCCTCCTTATATAATGTGACCCAAAGGTGCCCCATCCAGTAATAGTGGCACTAAACGGTTTCGTGCCCCTTTAATGCCTCACCCCCTTATTGTCACCATAACATTATTGTGCCCCTAAACAGAGAAAGTGCTCCTCACTTTCCCACACACAAAATGTCCCTTATAGTACTTGTACATTTGTAGTACCTCTACTAATACTACCACACACACACTGAGCCAACTTAGTGCCACCTTAATGTAACTCACAAAATCACCCCCTTAGTACCTACCAAAAATAAAGTGCCCAAGTGGTGAACCTCCCCCACCCCCCAACACACATATTTAAAGGGATTCTACCATTAAACTACTTTTTTTTCTAATTACCACGTCGGAATAGCCTTAAGAAAGGCTATTCGTGTCCTACCTTTAGACGTGGTCTGCGCCGTTCCGCAGAAATACTGGTTTTAACCGGTATGCAAATGAGCTCTCCGCAGCAATGAGGGCGGGCCCCAGCGCTGAAACACCGATGAGTGCATCGCCATTGCTGCCCGAGAGCTCTTTCCTGTGCCGCCTCCTTCTTCTGCAGCAACTCCGCCTCTTCTGGCTTCTTTTGCTCTTGTAGTTCTATACAGGAGCATAGAGAGGCCACCCCAAAATGGCCGCCGGCTGACTCCTGTATTGAACTGCAAGAGCGGCTACCCAAAAATGGCCGCCGGCCTTTTTTGGGTAGCCGCTCTTGCAGTTCAATACAGGAGCCGGCCGGCGGCCATTTTGGGGTAGCCGCTCTTGCAGTTCAATGCAGGAGCTGGCCGGTGGCCATTATGGGGTGGCCTCATTATGCTCCTGTATCGAACTACAAGAGCAAGAGAAGCCAGAAGAGGCGGAGTTGCTGCAGAGGAAGGAGGCGGAGCAGGAAAGAGCTCTCGGGCAGCAATGGGGACGCGCTCATCGGTGTTTCAGCGCTGGGGCCCGTCCTCATTGCTGCGGAGAGCTCATTTGCATACCGGTTAAAACCGGTATTTCTACGGAATGGCGCAGCAGAGACCACGTCTAAAGGTAGGAGACGAATAGCCTTTCTTAAGGCTATTCCGACGTGTTCATTAGAAAAAAAGGTAGTTTAATGGTAGAATCCCTTTAAAGTTAAAATGTCCCTCGCTCTCTAGTGCCGCCTACAGGTAACAGATAACCAAGTTTTGTTTAAGGCAGCCGGTCTTCAGTAAATGCAGTGTACACAAAGTCTGCTGGCGACATGCACTGAACATACATAGGGTAAGACTTTGTAAGCAATGTCTGCATTCTGTATCAATTGTCAAAGTGAATAAACAAGGCGCGATATACCGTAGCTGCAGCTTAGTCAGTGTGGTGGCGGTGATTGTCCCTTTAAAAAAGTAAATGTATGCTAAGATCTGAGCGCCAAGTAAAAAAAACATCATTATGGGCAAAAAGATAACAAGGTAAGTTGTTTCCAGGGTGAGAGATAATCTTGCCTTTGTTATGTGGAGTACAATGTGCGCTTTCTAAGGACTGAGAACGGCATCCAATTTGTGTAATTGCATCATTTGCCTTTGTTGTGTTCTCGGCCTACCAAGCTCGAAAATTCAGATACGTCTCCCACAGAGTTCCCGTGTTCGTTCTCATTGGATCAAAGTCTAGCGGGATTTTAGATGATAAAACCACTAAAATCATATTATACTTAAAGTAAGCAATTTCCTCTTTATTACTTACATTTTTCTATATATCATATGATCTTACTTCTAAATCTGATAACTACACTCACCGGCCACTTTATTAGGTACACCATGCTAGTAATGGGTTGGACCCCCTTTTGCCTTCAGAACTGCCTCAATTCTTCGTGGCATAGATACAACAAGGTGCTGGAAGCATTCCTCAGAGATTTTGGTCCATATTGACATGATGGCATCACACAGTTGCCGCAGATTTGTCGGCTGCACATCCATGATGCGAATCTCCCGTTCCACCACATCCCAAAGATGCTCCTCTATTGGATTGAGATCTGGTGACTGTGGAGGCCATTGGAGTACAGTGAACTCATTGTCATGTTCAAGAAACCAGTCTGAGATGATTCCAGCTTTATGACATGGCATTGCATTATCCTGCTGAAAGTAGCCATCAGATGTTGGGTACATTGTGGTCATAAAGGGATGGACATGGTCAGCAACAATACTCAGGTAGGCTTTGGCGTTGCAACGATGCTCAATTGGTACCAAGGGGCCCAAAGAGTGCCAAGAAAATATTCCCCACACCATGACACCACCACCACCAGCCTGAACCGTTGATACAAGGCAGGATGGATCCATGCTTTCATGTTGTTGATGCCAAATTCTGACCCTACCATCTGAATGTCGCAGCAGAAATCGAGACTCATCAGACCAGGCAACGTTTTTCCAATCTTCAATTGTCCAATTTCGATGAGCTTGTGCAAATTGTAGCCTCAGTTTCCTGTTCTTAGATGAAAGGAGTGGCACCCGGTGTGGTCTTCTGCTGCTGTAGCCCATCTGCCTCAAAGTTCGACGTACTGTGCGTTCAGAGATGCTCTTCTGGCTACCTTGGTTGTAACGGGTGGCTATTTGAGTCACTGTTGCCTTTCTATCAGCTCGAACCAGTCTGGCCATTCTCCTCTGAGCTCTGGCATCAACAACGCATTTCCGCCCACAGAACTGCCGCTCACTGGATGTTTTTTCTTTTTCGGACCATTCTCTGTAAACCCTAGAGATGGTTGTGCGTGAAAATCCCAGTAGATCAGCAGTTTCTGAAATACTCAGACCAGCCCTTCTGGCACCAACAACCATGCCACGTTCAAAGGCACTCAAATCACCTTTCTTCCCCATACTGATGCTCGGTTTGAACTGCAGGAGATTGTCTTGACCATGTCTACATGCCTAAATGCACTGAGTTGCCGCCATGTGATTGGCTGATTAGAAATTAAGTGTTAACGAACAGTTGGACAGGTGTACCTAATAAAGTGGCCGGTGAGTGTGTATATCATTAGGGGCTGACTCACTAGTAACATCTGTTCAATTAGCTTACTGAGAATCTGACTCCTGTAACCCCGCCAATCACTTGATGTATGGGAGGATTAGGCGCCCCCTTCATTGCTCACCAGGTGCCACTACTTACTTTTTTTGGCTGTGTCTTGGTACTACAGATTGGTACCATTCAAATGACAGGGGCTGAGCTGCAATACCAGGAACTGCCACTACAAAATGGATAGACTTGTGCCAGGAGAACAATAAAGGGTTTGCAAAGTCATGCCCTATGCCCTTCCTAAAACTAACCATAGACTGTAGATAGCTAGCTGTTGAACACTTGTTGCGTTGAGCTATTGCTTCCAATTTGTCTTGTTTTAGTGCAAGGTATTGGGCATGTTAACAAATCATGGGGGCACCACCATACACAAAACGTCATTGGTCATTCCCACTGGAAATGGTAAGTTTTGGTAACATTCACATAATGGGAGAATTTATTAAGACTGGTATTCTATATAGTACTAGATTTGCCTGATTTATTAAGAGGCTCCGGATTCCTGGTGGATTTCTAGAATTTAAAGCTATATCAGTCAATGGGGAGCTTTAGTAAATTTGTCCCCACCCTGACCCATCTTGGTCTTCACCCCACTCTGGAGAGGAGTGAAGCGGGAGAGCTTGAAGGAAAATTATGTTACATCTTTGGTGTGCCAATGTTGTGCCATATCTACACCCATCTACGCTACAAAATTAGAGTAGACAGATTGGTAAATATCTACACCCATCTACGCTACAAAATTAGAATAGACAGATTGGTAAAATCACTCTTCTGTATATGGCCGCCATAGGGATTGGCCATCAATATCAAAGCCCCTTTAACTATATATTAAGTATTTTCTTCTTGTCCAGGATTGAAAAAAAAATGGATGGAATTTTACTATATCATTATTATTATTTTACGTTCTACTTCACAAAAATATCTACATTGCTTCATGACCAATTAAAGCTGCAAATGACCTGATTCACTTGAGTAGGGCTCTGCTGTAATACCATGGGCAGACTCTCTTTTTAGTCTCATGCAATCCTTTAAAATTGAGAATTATCTCCTGCAGTAGATGCATTGAATCATATTCTCTAAAAATGTTATGCAAATGGTGAAATCCCTGAAATTCACAGCAAAAATGCCTACAGGTTCCAGGAAGATAAAAATGAGCCCTGATTTAGTAGTAGAATTTTAACCATTTTATAAAAAAAAAAAATTCTAGGCTGTAGTGGGAGGGAAGTTTTACAATTAATATAAGTTTTTCATTTTGCAATTATTAAATACTAGAGATGAGCGAACAGTGTTCTATCGAACTCATGTTCGATCGGATATTAGGCTGTTCGGCATGTTCGAATCGAATCGAACACCGCGTGGTAAAGTGCGCCATTACTCGATTCCCCTCCCACCTTCCCTGGCGCCTTTTTTGCTCCAATAACAGCGCTGGGTAGGTGGGACAGGAACTACGACACCGGTGACGTTGAAAAAAGTAGGCAAAACCCATTGGCTGCCGAAAACATGTGACCTCTAATTTAAAAGAACAGCGACGCCCAGCTTCGCGTCATTCTGAGCTTGCAATTCACCGAGGACGGAGGTTTCCGTCCAGCTAGCTAGGGCTTAGATTCTGGGTAGGCAGGGACAGGCTAGGATAGGAAGGAGAAGACAACCAACAGCTCTTGTAAGAGCTAAATTCCAGGGAGAAGCTTGTCAGTGTAACGTGGCACTGACGGGCTCAATCGCCGCAACCCAGCTTTCCCAGGATCCTGAATGGAATACACTGTCAGTGTATTCCCGTATACCCGATATATACCCCGATACCCGTTCCAACGGTGTGCCCCCCCACCTTCACCCCAGAAATACCCTGCAAGTCCCCTAGCAATAGAATTGGGGCTATATACACCCACAATTTTTACTACTGGTATACAGTGCCATTGTCTGACTGGGAATTCAAAGAATATATTGGGAATACAAATACCCTCATTTCTTGCTACTGCCATATAGTGCCAGTTTCTGACTGGTAATTCAAAGAATATATTGGGGTTACGTGCACCCACAATTTTTACTACTGGTATACAGTGCCATTGTCTGACTGGGAATTCAAAGAATATATTGGGAATACAAATACCCTCATTTCTTGCTACTGCCATATAGTGCCAGTTTCTGACTGGGAATTCAAAGAATATATTGGGGTTACGTGCACCCACAATTTTTACTACTGGTATACAGTGCCATTGTCTGACTGGGAATTCAAAGAATATATTGGGGTTATAAATACCCTCATTTCTTGCTACTGCCATATAGTGCCAGTTTCTGACTGGTAATTCAAAGAATATATTGGGGTTACGTGCACCCACAATTTTTACTACTGGTATACAGTGCCATTGTCTGACTGGGAATTCAAAGAGTATATTGGGAATACAAATACCCTCATTTCTTGCTACTGCCATATAGTGCCAGTGTCTGACTGGGAATTCAAAGAATATATTGGGGTTACGTGCACCCACAATTTTTACTACTGGTATACAGTGCCATTGTCTGACTGGGAATTCAAAGAGTATATTGGGAATACAAATACCCTCATTTCTTGCTACTGCCATATAGTGCCAGTTTCTGACTGGGAATTCAAAGAATATATTGGGGTTACGTGCACCCACAATTTTTACTACTGGTATACAGTGCCATTGTCTGACTGGGAATTCAAAGAGTATATTGGGAATACAAATACCCTCATTTCTTGCTACTGCCATATAGTGCCAGTTTCTGACTGGGAATTCAAAGAATATATTGGGGTTACGTGCACCCACAATTTTTACTACTGGTATACAGTGCCATTGTCTGACTGGGAATTCAAAGAATATATTGGGGTTATAAATACCCTCATTTCTTGCTACTGCCATATAGTGCCAGTTTCTGACTGGGAATTCAAAGAATATATTGGGGTTACGTGCACCCACAATTTTTACTACTGGTATACAGTGCCATTGTCTGACTGGGAATTCAAAGAATATATTGGGGTTATAAATACCCTCATTTCTTGCTACTGCCATATAGTGCCAGTTTCTGACTGGTAATTCAAAGAATATATTGGGGTTACGTGCACCCACAATTTTTACTACTGGTATACAGTGCCATTGTCTGACTGGGAATTCAAAGAGTATATTGGGAATACAAATACCCTCATTTCTTGCTACTGCCATATAGTGCCAGTGTCTGACTGGGAATTCAAAGAATATATTGGGGTTACGTGCACCCACAATTTTTACTACTGGTATACAGTGCCATTGTCTGACTGGGAATTCAAAGAGTATATTGGGAATACAAATACCCTCATTTCTTGCTACTGCCATATAGTGCCAGTTTCTGACTGGGAATTCAAAGAATATATTGGGGTTACGTGCACCCACAATTTTTACTACTGGTATACAGTGCCATTGTCTGACTGGGAATTCAAAGAGTATATTGGGAATACAAATACCCTCATTTCTTGCTACTGCCATATAGTGCCAGTGTCTGACTGGGAATTCAAAGAATATATTGGGGTTACGTGCACCCACAATTTTTACTACTGGTATACAGTGCCATTGTCTGACTGGGAATTCAAAGAATATATTGGGGTTATAAATACCCTCATTTCTTGCTACTGCCATATAGTGCCAGTTTCTGACTGGGAATTCAAAGAATATATTGGGGTTACGTGCACCCACAATTTTTACTACTGGTATACAGTGCCATTGTCTGACTGGGAATTCAAAGAATATATTGGGGTTATAAATACCCTCATTTCTTGCTACTGCCATATAGTGCCAGTTTCTGACTGGTAATTCAAAGAATATATTGGGGTTACGTGCACCCACAATTTTTACTACTGGTATACAGTGCCATTGTCTGACTGGGAATTCAAAGAATATATTGGGGTTATAAATACCCTCATTTCTTGCTACTGCCATATAGTGCCAGTTTCTGACTGGTAATTCAAAGAATATATTGGGGTTACGTGCACCCACAATTTTTACTACTGGTATACAGTGCCATTGTCTGACTGGGAATTCAAAGAGTATATTGGGAATACAAATACCCTCATTTCTTGCTACTGCCATATAGTGCCAGTGTCTGACTGGGAATTCAAAGAATATATTGGGGTTACGTGCACCCACAATTTTTACTACTGGTATACAGTGCCATTGTCTGACTGGGAATTCAAAGAGTATATTGGGAATACAAATACCCTCATTTCTTGCTACTGCCATATAGTGCCAGTTTCTGACTGGGAATTCAAAGAATATATTGGGGTTACGTGCACCCACAATTTTTACTACTGGTATACAGTGCCATTGTCTGACTGGGAATTCAAAGAGTATATTGGGAATACAAATACCCTCATTTCTTGCTACTGCCATATAGTGCCAGTGTCTGACTGGGAATTCAAAGAATATATTGGGGTTACGTGCACCCACAATTTTTACTACTGGTATACAGTGCCATTGTCTGACTGGGAATTCAAAGAGTATATTGGGAATACAAATACCCTCATTTCTTGCTACTGCCATATAGTGCCAGTGTCTGACTGGGAATTCAAAGAATATATTGGGGTTACGTGCACCCACAATTTTTACTACTGGTATACAGTGCCATTGTCTGACTGGGAATTCAAAGAGTATATTGGGAATACAAATACCCTCATTTCTTGCTACTGCCATATAGTGCCAGTGTCTGACTGGGAATTCAAAGAATATATTGGGGTTACGTGCACCCACAATTTTTACTACTGGTATACAGT
Organism: Leptodactylus fuscus; assembly: GCF_031893055.1. Classification (NCBI taxonomy): domain Eukaryota; kingdom Metazoa; phylum Chordata; class Amphibia; order Anura; family Leptodactylidae; genus Leptodactylus; species Leptodactylus fuscus. The sequence continues at coordinate 74,355,095 of NC_134275.1, forward strand.
GCCATTGTCTGACTGGGAATTCAAAGAGTATATTGGGAATACAAATACCCTCATTTCTTGCTACTGCCATATAGTGCCAGTTTCTGACTGGGAATTCAAAGAATATATTGGGGTTACGTGCACCCACAATTTTTACTACTGGTATACAGTGCCATTGTCTGACTGGGAATTCAAAGAGTATATTGGGAATACAAATACCCTCATTTCTTGCTACTGCCATATAGTGCCAGTTTCTGACTGGGAATTCAAAGAATATATTGGGGTTACGTGCACCCACAATTTTTACTACTGGTATACAGTGCCATTGTCTGACTGGGAATTCAAAGAATATATTGGGGTTATAAATACCCTCATTTCTTGCTACTGCCATATAGTGCCAGTTTCTGACTGGGAATTCAAAGAATATATTGGGGTTACGTGCACCCACAATTTTTACTACTGGTATACAGTGCCATTGTCTGACTGGGAATTCAAAGAATATATTGGGGTTATAAATACCCTCATTTCTTGCTACTGCCATATAGTGCCAGTTTCTGACTGGTAATTCAAAGAATATATTGGGGTTACGTGCACCCACAATTTTTACTACTGGTATACAGTGCCATTGTCTGACTGGGAATTCAAAGAATATATTGGGGTTATAAATACCCTCATTTCTTGCTACTGCCATATAGTGCCAGTTTCTGACTGGTAATTCAAAGAATATATTGGGGTTACGTGCACCCACAATTTTTACTACTGGTATACAGTGCCATTGTCTGACTGGGAATTCAAAGAGTATATTGGGAATACAAATACCCTCATTTCTTGCTACTGCCATATAGTGCCAGTGTCTGACTGGGAATTCAAAGAATATATTGGGGTTACGTGCACCCACAATTTTTACTACTGGTATACAGTGCCATTGTCTGACTGGGAATTCAAAGAGTATATTGGGAATACAAATACCCTCATTTCTTGCTACTGCCATATAGTGCCAGTTTCTGACTGGGAATTCAAAGAATATATTGGGGTTACGTGCACCCACAATTTTTACTACTGGTATACAGTGCCATTGTCTGACTGGGAATTCAAAGAGTATATTGGGAATACAAATACCCTCATTTCTTGCTACTGCCATATAGTGCCAGTGTCTGACTGGGAATTCAAAGAATATATTGGGGTTACGTGCACCCACAATTTTTACTACTGGTATACAGTGCCATTGTCTGACTGGGAATTCAAAGAGTATATTGGGAATACAAATACCCTCATTTCTTGCTACTGCCATATAGTGCCAGTTTCTGACTGGGAATTCAAAGAATATATTGGGGTTACGTGCACCCACAATTTTTACTACTGGTATACAGTGCCATTGTCTGACTGGGAATTCAAAGAGTATATTGGGAATACAAATACCCTCATTTCTTGCTACTGCCATATAGTGCCAGTGTCTGACTGGGAATTCAAAGAATATATTGGGGTTACGTGCACCCACAATTTTTACTACTGGTATACAGTGCCAATTTCTAACTAGGAATTCAAAATGCGCAAGGCTCCCGGAAAGGGACGTGGACGAGGCCGTAGGCGAGGTCGGGGGAATGGTTCTGGGGAGCAAGGTAGCAGTGAAGCCACAGGGCGTCCCGTGCCTACTCCTGTGGGGCAGCAAGCATTGCGCCACTCCACAGTGCCAGGGTTGCTTGCCACATTAACTAAACTGCAGGGTACAAACCTTAGTAGGCCCGAGAACCAGGAACAGGTCTTGCAATGGCTGTCAGAGAACGCTTACAGCACATTGTCCAGCAGCCAGTCAGACTCTGCCTCCTCTCCTCCTATTACCCAACAGTCTTGTCTTCCTTCCTCCCAAAATTCCGAAGCTTTACAGAACAATAACCCAAACTGTCCCTGCTCCCCAGAGCTGTTCTCCGCTCCTTTCATTGTCCCTCAACCTGCCTCTCCACGTCACGATTCCACGAACCTAACAGAGGAGCATCTGTATCCAGATGCTCAAACACTAGAGTCTCCTCCATCTCCGTTCGATTTGGTGGTGGATGACCAGCAACCCACCCTCATCGACGATGATGTGACGCAGTTGCCGTCAGGGCATCCAGTTGACCGGCGCATTGTGCGGGAGGAGGAGATGAGACAGGAGTTGGAAGAGGAAGTGGTGGATGATGAGGACACTGACCCGACCTGGACAGGGGGGATGTCAAGCGGGGAAAGTAGTGTGGATGTTGAGGCAGGTGCAGCACCAAAAAGGGTAGCTAGAGGCAGAGGCAGAGGTCAGCAGCTTAGGCGAAGCCAGGCCACACCCGGAATCTCCCAAGATGTTCCAGTTCGTACCCAGCCCCGAAAAACTCCCACCTCGAGGGCACGTTTCTCGAAGGTGTGGAGTTTTTTCAAGGAATGCGCCGAGGACAGATATAGTGTTGTCTGCACAATTTGCCTCTCGAAATTGATTAGGGGCTCTGAGAAGAGCAACCTGTCCACCACTTCAATGCGCCGTCATTTGGAATCCAAGCACTGGAATCAGTGGCAGGCAGCAACGGCAGGACAAAGGCCGACTGCTGTTCACGCCACTGCCACTGCCTCTGCCTCTGCCTCTGCCACTGCCACTGCTGACTGTGCTGGCGATGCACTCCAGAGGACGAGCCAGGACACCACTTCATCTGCCTCCGCCACTTTGTTGACTTCTACCTCATCCTCCCCTGGTCCTGTCTTATCTCCTTCTCCTGCACCATCAAAGGCACCATCAGGCGTTTCTTTACAACAACCCACCATCTCTCAGACATTGGAGCGGCGGCAGAAATACACTGCTAACCACCCACACGCGCAAGCCTTGAACGCCAACATCGCTAAACTGCTGGCCCAGGAGATGTTGGCGTTCCGGCTTGTTGAAACTCCCGCCTTCCTGGACCTGATGGCAACTGCGGCACCTCGCTATGCCGTCCCTAGCCGTCACTACTTCTCCCGGTGTGCCGTCCCCGCCTTGCACCAGCACGTGTCACTCAACATCAGGCGGGCCCTTAGTTCCGCGCTTTGCACAAAGGTCCACTTGACCACCGACGCGTGGACAAGTGCATGCGGACAGGGACGCTACATTTCACTGACGGCACACTGGGTGAATGTAGTTGAGGCTGGGACTGCTTCCCAAACTGGCCCGGTGTACCTCGTCTCCCCGCCTAACATTCCTGGCAGGGACACGAGAAGAACACCCCCCTCCTCCTCCTCCTCCTCTACCGCCTCCTCCTCCGCCACCGCCTCCTCCTCCGCCACCGCCTCCTCCTCCGCTGTTAGATTGACCCCAGCTACGAGTTGGAAACGTTGCAGCACTGGCGTTGGTAGACGTCAGCAGGCTGTGCTGAAGCTGATCAGCTTGGGGGACAGACAGCACACTGCCTCCGAGGTGAGGGATGCCCTCCTCGATGAGACGGCAATATGGTTTGAGCCGCTGCACCTGGGCCCAGGCATGGTCGTTTGTGATAACGGCCGGAACCTGGTAGCAGCTCTGGAGCTTGCCGGACTCCAACATGTTCCATGCCTGGCCCACGTCTTCAACCTAGTGGTGCAACGTTTCCTAAAGAGCTACCCCAATGTTCCAGAGCTACTGGTGAAAGTGCGGCGCATGTGCGCCCACTTTCGCAAGTCGACAGTAGCCGCTGCTAGCTTAAAATCTCTCCAGCAACGCCTGCATGTGCCACAACACCGGCTTTTGTGCGACGTCCCCACACGCTGGAACTCAACGTTTCAGATGTTGAATAGAGTGGTTGAGCAGCAGAGACCTTTGATGGAATACCAGCTACAAAACCCTAGGGTGCCACAAAGTCAGCTGCCTCAGTTTCACATCCATGAGTGGCCATGGATGAGAGACCTTTGTGACATCCTACGGGTCTTTGAGGAGTCCACAAGGAGGGTGAGCTCTGAGGATGCGATGGTGAGCCTTACAATCCCGCTCTTGTGTGTTCTGAGAGAATCCCTGATTGACATCAGGGATAACTCAGATCACACAGAGGAGTTAGGGATAGCATCCGATCCGTCACAGCTGGAGAGTAGGTCCACACATCTGTCCGCTTCACTGCGTTTAATGGAGGAGGAGGAGGAGGAGGAGGAGGAAGAAGAGTTGTCCGATGATGTGATGGTGATACAGGAGGCTTCCGGGCAACTTCGAATCGTCCCATTGTTGCAGCGCGGATGGGTAGACATGGAGGATGAGGAGGAAATGGAGATTGAACTTTCCGGTGGGGCCAGAGGAGTCATGCCAACTAACACTGTGGCAGACATGGCTGAGTTCATGTTGGGGTGCTTTACAACCGACAAGCGTATTGTCAAAATCATGGAGGACAACCAGTACTGGATCTTTGCTATCCTTGACCCCCGGTATAAAAACAACATCTCGTCTTTTATTCCGGTAGAGGGGAGGGCCAATCGCATCAATGCTTGCCACAGGCAATTGGTGCAGAATATGATGGAGATGTTTCCAGCATGTGACGTTGGCGGCAGGGAGGGCAGTTCCTCCAGTAGGCAACCAAGTTCTCACCGGTCCACACAAACGAGGGGCACACTGTCTAAGGTCTGGGACACCTTGATGGCACCCCCTCGCCAAAGTGCCGCCACGGAGGGTCCTAGTGTCACCAGGCGTGAGAAGTATAGGCGCATGTTGCGGGAATACCTTTCCGACCACAGCCCTGTCCTCTCCGACCCCTCTGCGCCCTACACGTATTGGGTGTCGAAGTTGGACCTGTGGCTTGAACTTGCCCTATATGCCTTGGAGGTGCTGTCCTGTCCTGCCGCCAGCGTCCTATCTGAGAGGGTGTTCAGTGCAGCCGGTGGCATCATCACTGACAAGCGCACCCGTCTGTCAGCTGAGAGTGCCGACCGGCTCACTTTGATAAAAATGAACCACCACTGGGTAGAGCCGTCATTTTTGTGCCCACCTGTGTAAAGCACCCCAACATGAAACTCCATGTCTGTACTCAACCTCTCCAATTCCTCCGCATCCTCATACTCATCCACCATAAGCGTTGCACAATTCTGCTAATACTAGGCTCCCTCCACCCTGATTTCCCCCAACTCTGCTGGTTAGAGGCTCCCTCCACCATGAATTTGCCCAAACTGGGCTGTTTAGAGGCTCCCTCCACCATGAATTGGTCCAAACTGGGTTTTTTAGAGGCTCCCTCCACCATGAATTTGCCCAAACTGGGCTGTTTAGAGGCTCCCTCCACCATGAATTGGTCCAAACTGGGCTGGTTAGAGGCTCCCTCCACCATGAATTTCCCAAAACTTGGCTGTTTAGAGGCTCCCTCCACCATGAATTTGCCCAAACTGGGCTGTTTAGAGGCTCCCTCCACCATTAATTGGTCCAAACTGGGCTGGTTAGAGGCTCCCTCCACCATGAATTTGCCCAAACTGGGGTGGTTAGAGGCTCCCTCCACCATTAATTGGTCCAAACTGGGCTGGTTAGAGGCTCCCTCCACCATGAATTTCCCAAAACTTGGCTGTTTAGAGGCTCCCTCCACCATTAATTGGTCCAAACTGGGCTGGTTAGAGGCTCCCTCCACCATGAATTTGCCCAAACTGGGCTGTTTAGAGGCTCCCTCCACCATTAATTGGTCCAAACTGGGCTGGTTAGAGGCTCCCTCCACCATGAATTTGCCCAAACTGGGCTGTTTAGAGGCTCCCTCCACCATGAATTGGTCCAAACTGGGGTGGTTAGAGGCTCCCTCCACCATGAATTGGTCCAAACTGGGGTGGTTAGAGGCTCCCTCCACCATTAATTGGTCCAAACTGGGCTGGTTAGAGGCTCCCTCCACCATGAATTTGCCCAAACTGGGCTGTTTAGAGGCTCCCTCCACCATTAATTGGTCCAAACTGGGCTGGTTAGAGGCTCCCTCCACCATGAATTTGCCCAAACTGGGCTGTTTAGAGGCTCCCTCCACCATGAATTGGTCCAAACTGGGGTGGTTAGAGGCTCCCTCCACCATGAATTGGTCCAAACTGGGGTGGTTAGAGGCTCCCTCCACCATTAATTGGTCCAAACTGGGCTGGTTAGAGGCTCCCTCCACCATTAATTGGTCCAAACTGGGCTGGTTAGAGGCTCCCTCCACCATGAATTTGCCCAAACTGGGGTGGTTAGAGGCTCCCTCCACCATTAATTGGTCCAAACTGGGCTGGTTAGAGGCTCCCTCCACAATTAATTGGTCCAAACTGGGCTAATTAGAGGCTCCCTCCACCATGAATTGGTCCAAACTGGGTTTTTTAGAGGCTCCCTCCACCATGAATTTGCCCAAACTGGGCTGTTTAGAGGCTCCCTCCACCATGAATTGGTCCAAACTGGGCTGGTTAGAGGCTCCCTCCACCATGAATTGGTCCAAACTGGGCTGGTTAGAGGCTCCCTCCACCATGAATTTGCCCAAACTGGGGTGGTTAGAGGCTCCCTCCACCATTAATTGGTCCAAACTGGGCTGGTTAGAGGCTCCCTCCACAATTAATTGGTCCAAACTGGGCTAATTAGAGGCTCCCTCCACCATGAATTGGTCCAAACTGGGTTTTTTAGAGGCTCCCTCCACCATGAATTTGCCCAAACTGGGCTGTTTAGAGGCTCCCTCCACCATGAATTGGTCCAAACTGGGCTGGTTAGAGGCTCCCTCCACCATGAATTTCCCAAAACTTGGCTGTTTAGAGGCTCCCTCCACCATTAATTGGTCCAAACTGGGCTGGTTAGAGGCTCCCTCCACCATTAATTGGTCCAAACTGGGCTGGTTAGAGGCTCCCTCCACCATTAATTGGTCCAAACTGGGCTGGTTAGAGGCTCCCTCCACCATGAATTTCCCAAAACTTGGCTGTTTAGAGGCTCCCTCCACCATTAATTGGTCCAAACTGGGCTGGTTAGAGGCTCCCTCCACCATGAATTTGCCCAAACTGGGCTGTTTAGAGGCTCCCTCCACCATGAATTGGTCCAAACTGGGTTTTTTAGAGGCTCCCTCCACCATTAATTGGTCCAAACTGGGCTGGTTAGAGGCTCCCTCCACAATTAATTGGTCCAAACTGGGCTAATTAGAGGCTCCCTCCACCATGAATTGGTCCAAACTGGGTTTTTTAGAGGCTCCCTCCACCATGAATTTGCCCAAACTGGGCTGTTTAGAGGCTCCCTCCACCATGAATTGGTCCAAACTGGGCTGGTTAGAGGCTCCCTCCACCATGAATTGGTCCAAACTGGGGTGGTTAGAGGCTCCCTCCACCATTAATTGGTCCAAACTGGGCTGGTTAGAGGCTCCCTCCACCATTAATTGGTCCAAACTGGGCTGGTTAGAGGCTCCCTCCACCATGAATTTGCCCAAACTGGGGTGGTTAGAGGCTCCCTCCACCATTAATTGGTCCAAACTGGGCTGGTTAGAGGCTCCCTCCACAATTAATTGGTCCAAACTGGGCTAATTAGAGGCTCCCTCCACCATGAATTGGTCCAAACTGGGTTTTTTAGAGGCTCCCTCCACCATGAATTTGCCCAAACTGGGCTGTTTAGAGGCTCCCTCCACCATGAATTGGTCCAAACTGGGCTGGTTAGAGTCTCCCTCCACCATGAATTTCCCAAAACTTGGCTGTTTAGAGGCTCCCTCCACCATGAATTTGCCCAAACTGGGCTGTTTAGAGGCTCCCTCCACCATTAATTGGTCCAAACTGGGCTGGTTAGAGGCTCCCTCCACCATGAATTTGCCCAAACTGGGGTGGTTAGAGGCTCCCTCCACCATTAATTGGTCCAAACTGGGCTGGTTAGAGGCTCCCTCCACCATGAATTTCCCAAAACTTGGCTGTTTAGAGGCTCCCTCCACCATTAATTGGTCCAAACTGGGCTGGTTAGAGGCTCCCTCCACCATGAATTTGCCCAAACTGGGCTGTTTAGAGGCTCCCTCCACCATTAATTGGTCCAAACTGGGCTGGTTAGAGGCTCCCTCCACCATGAATTTGCCCAAACTGGGCTGTTTAGAGGCTCCCTCCACCATGAATTGGTCCAAACTGGGGTGGTTAGAGGCTCCCTCCACCATGAATTGGTCCAAACTGGGGTGGTTAGAGGCTCCCTCCACCATTAATTGGTCCAAACTGGGCTGGTTAGAGGCTCCCTCCACCTTGAATTTCCCAAAACTTGGCTGTTTAGAGGCTCCCTCCACCATTAATTGGTCCAAACTGGGCTGGTTAGAGGCTCCCTCCACCATGAATTTGCCCAAACTGGGCTGTTTAGAGGCTCCCTCCACCATGAATTTGCCCAAACTGGGCTGTTTAGAGGCTCCCTCCACCATGAATTGGTCCAAACTGGGCTGGTTAGAGGCTCCCTCCACCATGAATTTCCCAAAACTTGGCTGTTTAGAGGCTCCCTCCACCATTAATTGGTCCAAACTGGGCTGGTTAGAGGCTCCCTCCACCATGAATTTGCCCAAACTGGGGTGGTTAGAGGCTCCCTCCACCATTAATTGGTCCAAACTGGGCTGGTTAGAGGCTCCCTCCACCATTAATTGGTCCAAACTGGGCTAATTAGAGGCTCCCTCCACCATGAATTGGTCCAAACTGGGTTTTTTAGAGGCTCCCTCCACCATGAATTTGCCCAAACTGGGCTGTTTAGAGGCTCCCTCCACCATGAATTGGTCCAAACTGGGCTGGTTAGAGGCTCCCTCCACCATGAATTGGTCCAAACTGGGCTGGTTAGAGGCTCCCTCCACCATGAATTTCCCAAAACTTGGCTGTTTAGAGGCTCCCTCCACCATTAATTGGTCCAAACTGGGCTGGTTAGAGGCTCCCTCCACCATGAATTGGTCCAAACTGGGGTTTTTAGAGGCTCCCTCCACCATGAATTGGTCCAAACTGGGGTTTTTAGAGTCTCCCTCCACCATGAATTGGTCCAAACTGGGGTTTTTAGAGTCTCCCTCCACCATGAATTGGTCCAAACTGGGGTTTTTAGAGGCTCCCTCCACCATGAATTTGCCCAAACTCTGCTGGTTAGAGGCTCAATCCACCCTGATTTTCAAAACAAATGTTGGTGCCAACCTCAACTTACTACAAGGGCCAAATTCACTGCTGGTGACAAGCTCTCCTCACTGCAAGTGCCAAATACACATGTTTCAAGGTGTTTTCCTACTGTCAGAGAGGTGGTATTGAGTGTGTAAAGTGTGTAGTTGTTAGGCTGTGATGTTGGGGTAATAGAGGGTCTTTGGTGTGTTAGATGCCCCCAGACATGCTTCCCCTGCTGTCCCAGTGTCATTCCAGAGGTGTTGGCATCATTTCCTGGGGTGTCATAGTGGACTTGGTGACCCTCCAGACACGGATTTGGGTTTCCCCCTTAACGAGTATCTGTTCCCCATAGACTATAATGGGGTTCGAAACCCGTTCGAACACACGAACATTGAGCGGCTGTTCGAATCGAATTTCGAACCTCGAACATTTTAGTGTTCGCTCATCTCTATTAAATACATTACACTGGGTTCATACCAGCACTTGATTTCTGTTTTCAGGTTTCCGTCTTCTGCAGACAGAAGATGGAAACCTGCCAGATCATGTCCGGCCGTGACCGCCGGTCACTTTTTTATTTGAATGGGTTTGAAAAATGCCTACAGGTTTCCGTTTTCTGCCCAGTTTCGAGCAGGAAACAGAAACCTGCATAGCGGAGACCTTGAGCGCAGATGTGAATGAGCCCTTACACTGCTTGTCTTCTCTTCCCATTGTCCCAGTGTCTTAAAATAATTAATAGCTAGGCAAATGGAAAGATAATAAACTGATGTATTTTTACACTAAGGTGTCATGCACATGACTGTGTGAGTGAGGTTGGTTTTGACTGAGCGGCATTGGTGGGTGCCATGCTTCTGTAGCCACATTTATTGGGGCCTGCATGAACGGCCACAAAACAGGACAAGTATAACATTTCTGCCTGTTTGGGTCGCTGCGCCAATCTCCGCTTGCTCGCTGAAGCGCATGAGGTGAATTCGGTTTGATTCCTTGCTTAGTGTTTTTCATTGGACTGTGTGAACACTGCTATCTCAGTAATTGAATATCCACCAGACCCATCTCTTGCACCTTGTTGCCCTCTGTCCATCAAATAGTTAATTCTAGCCTTCCCTGTGTGATTGACAGCCTATCTTCCAATCAAACCTAGGGCGGGTCTTGGGCTTCCTATATACTGGAGATCATCCCTCATAGAAGTGTTGGCTATTGTGACTTTGTCCCTGCTAAGCTCCTCTTCTGCTGATATTGTATTGTTGACCTCTGACTTCTGGCTTACCCTTTGACAACTCTCTTGGATTTTGATTCTGTACTGTGTTTCTAAACTGTTACCGAACCCTTGGCTAGCTGTCCTCCCTTTGTTGTTGTTTGTCTTATGTTCATTCTGTGTTGTCACGTATATAGGAAGGGCTTGTCAACCAGTTGCCGCATATTGCTTTGGATGGACCAGCAAGCAAGAAGGGACAGTGGTGGGAATTCAGCTTAGGGCTCACTTTCTATTGTGCCCTCCCCCAAGGATTCACCAGCAGCTACTGGGGAATTGCTCCTACTGCAATTCCCTTACAAGAGGGAATAGGACCTGTTCTGAGTTTTGTTGCATGGACTATCGGCCCACAAATGGAGTTGTGGAAATCATGGTTGTGTGTCTAGGACCTTTAAGTAATCAAATGAGAAAAAATGCTTTGCAATGTATAATTTCTAAACGTAATATTTCTCTTCTGTTTCATGTGCCTCTGTATACTATACGGCCCAATAGAGAACTCCGTGCCACATAGAAGTCTATGGATACTGCATTACAGATCTGTACAACAGGGAGCTGTAATATGTTCATGTGCATCATTGGAAAATAACTGGGAACAATGTATCATTTCTTCATAGCTAAGAGAATTAAGAAATGGTTCATTCCTCCTACAAACAGTATAGAGTACAGTGGGTCAGATGAGTAAGAGTTCATTGACTCATGCAGCATGTACTGGATATGACTACATCTTGTTGGAGGTTGTTTATTTCTCCTGTTATGGAAAACTCTGAATCTAGAGCAGATTTTTATTGCTTTTCTGTTAAACAAAAATAAAATAACTTTGAGCTTATTAATGCCGTTAATAACATAAAAGTAAGTTAAAAATATTAATGATGAAACCAATAAGATAAAACTGTGATGTTAGCCATTGTTAGCTAGAACTGATCATAAGGGTCTATAGAAAAAACTAAAGCCTTCAAGTTCCCACCATCAAAGGCAGATGCTGACTCCAGGGTGCTGCACTTACACACTCAAAGGCAGATGCTGACTCCAGGGTGCTGCACTTACACACTACAGAGCTAAATGTTGCACAAATTCAAGACAATTGGTGACATTTGTCAAGCCTTGCACTTCAAAATTATGGCATAAAAAGTCTGCTGTTCGCTTCACATCTGCACCAGGTCTCCGTACAGGCATTCCGTTCGCCTCTCCATATGAAAGTAAACAAATAGCACTTTTTTCTCTGCATTTTTTGCCCTTTTTGGGCGGAAACCGAACGGAAACCACGCAAACCCCATTATAGTCTACAGGGTCCATGGGTTTCCTAAGGTAAACACTTTTTTATGTGGATTAGGTTTCCATTTGGGGGGTTCTCAAGCAGACCCTCCGAACTGAAACCCGTGTGCAGGTGTGAACCAAGCCTTAGAATAAGGCTTGTTTCTTTTTGAATTCATTTGCACAAAAATCTTGCAACTTTTTGCCTTTTTATCCCACTTATTCCACTTTTGATAAATGGGTGGGTAAGGGGGCATGTTTAGCCTGCCCATATGCCACAATTTTACTCCAGTGAGTAGGTGATTTAGAAAATGGAGTAACATCTCAGGACAAAAATGTTAGACTTCTAGATGCTACAAATTTTAAAATATTGTGCGACATTTGCCAAATTTTCTGTAGATTATACCAACACAGACTTTGCCAAAACTGACTTTCCTGAATTCCTCTCATGATAAATTTACCTCTTAAACCTTATGTATATTTTAAACACAACTTCACCCCCCCCAAAAAATAACATTTGATTGGATCTATGCTCAACATTTAGCACCCCTCATAAGATACACAACTGAGAACCATTACCTCTCTGTATACCTGATCCATGGACCCCTACCTGTCTAATACTGATGACCTATTTTTAGGATCTGTCATCAATATTTAGGTCCCTGGAAACTCCTTTAAGAATGAGGCCCCAGGGTGCGGAAAGCAGCTTTTTTTGCTGAGGTTTTTTGAGCCAAAGCCAAGAATGGCTACAATGGATGTTTGGGGTTCTTGTCCTGGTGCAGAATAAATTTGAAGGAGATATTTTTTTTTCTTTGAATTATAAGAATACCGTCTGGATGGACTTCTTGGCTGTTTTTTTCTATTACTATTATATGTTTTGTGTTTAGAGAAACAACTGTACTTTATAAATGGCTTGTACATGAATATTAGATACACAGTGTAGATTTTTAGTATTAGGCTTGTTACATATTTATCATGTTACTTATGTCCATTGTCTGAGTTACCGTATATCTAATATGTATTTGGAACAAAACAATACTTGTATAATGCCAGGGAAAGAGCTGTCAGTTATCCAGGGTATTAAGGAGATAAATAATTTATAAAGTTATGTAAGACCATATGAGTCAGTGAAACAATAAGAAAGAAAGAAAGTTATGTGCATTATATACAGTAAATAAGGTAGGTAGATAGATAGATAGATAGATAGATAATAGAGATGAGCGAACAGCGTACGATCGAATTGATAATCGATCAAATATCAGGACATTCGAGGTATTCGATTACAATCGAATACCACAAGGCAAACACAGTAAAAATTTGTATCCCCTTCCACCTTTCCTGGCGCTTTTTTTGCACCAATAACTGTGCTGGGGAGGTGGGACAGGAACTACAGCAACGGAGGCATCAAAAAAAAAATCTGAAAAAGTAATTGGCTGGCTAAATCAGGTGACCTCCAATTTATACGAATGGTGGATTTAACATTCGTTTAATTTGAGACTGTGAACTATGTGACTGTGAGACAGGGATAGATGTACAGGCAGGGTTAGCTAGGGAGTACCTTTATTTAGGGGGGAATGTCACTCACACAGATCTTAGGGGCGCTATCTCGTCACGATCCCTGTCAGCTTGCGATATACGGGAGCTGACTTTTTCCCATAGGAATGCAATGACCAGCGTTGATTGGCTGAATGCCATACAGAGTACAGCATTCGGCCAATCAACGCTGGTTCTGCCGGAGGCTCGTCTGTGAGGAGGCGGAGTCTAAGATCGGACCAGAATGGAGACTGATGTGGACCGATCTTAGACTCCGCCTCCTACGGCAGAACCAGAGTTAATTGGACAAATGCTGTACTCTGTATGGCATTCGGCCAATCAATGCTGGTCAATGCATTCCTATGCTGAGATGTAGCAGTGTTGACTGTGCACTAAGCTCGGCTACTCGCACATATCACAAGCTTACAGGAATCCCGACATAATACAGTGACTTGGGCATGTTAGATGCCCACATACATGCTTCCCCTGCTGTCCCAGTTGCTCTCAAGGGTGTTGGCATCATTTCCTGGGGTGTCATAGTGGACTTGGTGACTCTCCTGAGTCGAATGGTGGGATCCCCTGAAACGAGCATTTTTTTCCCCATAGACTATAATAGGATTCGATATTCGTTCAAATAGTCGAATATGGAGCGGCTATTCGAAACGAATATGAAATATTGAATATTTTACTGTTTGCTCATCTCTAATAAAAATGTTTTTATGTTAATGTGATGGGCTAGCCAATCAATGTCCAAATACTTTATAGTTAAAAATCAGGCAGTAAAAATTCAGTAAGTCCTTTTGTTTTCAGGAAGATAAGCCACCATGGCAGCAATTTCCTCCCCCTCAACCATTCAGAATACACGTACACTTGGCTGAGCCAGGCATGCATTTGTAGGAAACAGTCAGGAGAGCTACACTGTATCCATAGCTCAAAAGAGCTTTTATCAGAGCGCTAACTAACGTGCATGGCTAACCTATCAACAAATCAGGAATCAGATCATTGGAGTATTTGTACCATCATGGCAATGATCCCAGGCCTCATCAATGTAATATGCCAGCACATTTTTCCTTTGACAACCACATGGGTAAAAGGAAGCCATCTACTACATGGTCTTGTTTGGTGCCCTCTAGAGCAGTGGTCTTCAATGACCGAGCTGCAGACCAGTACCGGACTGTGGATCACTAGGTACCAGGCTGGCCTCATTGGGGGGGGTCCTCTAGAGGCTACAGCAGAAGATCACCTAACTGTTTACTAATCAGCTCCTGGAAAATCTTCTATTCTGTTCCTACAACATTTGCTATGAAGTATGGCGTTGTGCTGTACATTATTGTATTCGTTCAATGGCGCGGTACATTATTGTATTAACTCCATGGTGCTGTACGTTATTGTATTAATTCCATGGCGCTAGACATTATTATATTAATTCCATGGTGCTGTACATTATTGCATTAATTCCATGGCGCTGTATATTATTATATTAATTCCATGGCGCTGTACATTATTATATTAACTCCATGGTGCTCTGTACATTATTGTATTAATTCCATGGTGCTGTACATTATTGTATTAATTCCATGGTGCTGTACGTTATTGTATTAATTCCATGGCGCTGTACATTATTATTATTATTATTTTTTTTATGTAGATTATGAACCCCACATAGAGCTCACAATGTACATTTTTCCCTATCAGTATGTCTTTTTTTGGAATATGGGATGGAAACCCATGCAAACACGGGGAGAACATACAAACTCCTTGCAGATGTTTTTTTTGCCCATGGCGGGATTTGAACACCAGGACTCCAGCGCTGCAAGGCTGCAGTGCTAACCACTGAGCCACCGTGTGGCCCCGGCGCTGTACATTATTATATTAACTCCATGGTGCTGTACATTATTGTATTAATTCCATGGTGCTGTACATTATTATATTAACTCCATGGTGCTGTACATTATTGTATTAATTCCATGGTGCTGTACATTATTATATTAACTCCATGGTGCTGTACATTATTGTATTAATTCCATGGTGCTGTACATTATTATATTAACTCCATGGTGCTGTACATTTGAGAATTTACATTAAAAAAAACACAAAATAGGCAAAACAAGTACAATACTAACATATTAGTGCCTCTCACTTCTCAAGTCAATGCCAGCTCATAGATGGAATATATGGAAAATAATTTTTGGAACAGATAGTACAAAATTATAAATTGTGTGTCCCATTTACCAAGGTGTACAGGGTAGACATACAAGATACAGATGCCACATGGTACTCACCATCTAAACTTAACTACTACTTCTGTATTGACCATCCAAATAGTACAGAACAGGTACAGAATGCAGAATACAATACATACATGCAGAATAACTTAGAAAACAAGTATTTTAGAAGTCCGGCACTGCACCTCTGTCTTCCTAAACCTCTCTGACTTTCAGGGAGAAATAATACATGTTGGGTGCGGGTAGGCATAAAAAGGCTTATAATACGGCCAGCTATATCATCAGGTATCATCACAAAGCAGAGGTTTGCTTTCTCCGCTAATACATCAGCTCAGTTTGCCCAGTAAATACTTTGCTGTACGCTATGCTCACACATTAGTATTCTTATTGGTTTCGCCATTCATACAATACAAGCGCAAACTCAATGTCAACATCAGATTAATAGATTCCACATGCGCTGCCAAATACTAATTATTTTGCACCAAAAAGAATAACCAACAATTATTTGTGAGCAGAACTAAAATACATTCCTCAGCCGGGTCTGTAATATGACAAAACACAAGAAACTAATTAACTATCTTGGAATGTGGAGCTAATAGTAGAATTGGACAAGATGCTGCATTTAGCAAATTCAGTTCATGGGATCCACATATATCGATGAGTGCACCGTCCCGGCCTGGAAAAATGAGATATGTTAAAGACTATATTCTGCAAAACAAAAGATTAGTTTGTAATTTTTGCAATTTTTTTGTCTTTTTTTTTAATTTGTGGCTAAAAAGAATGTTAGTCTGAATTGCTTTTAATTTACCTCCGGCTCCCATTTAATGTGAATGTGAGGGTAGATTTCAGTCTTCCATACCTTATTACTGGAGTTTGAATGACAATAGATATCAGAGATAAAGGAAGCTGTCTGGTATCTGCAAGAGCTGGGGAAAGTAATCTGACACCGAGTAGAGCTGCGGAAAGAATGATGTGGTCTAGAAGTGATGATGTGTGACAAGATAGCGAAGAATGAGAAGGGATCTACAACTTAAAGAGGACCTTTCACCACTTTTGGGCACAGGCAGTGTTATATACTGCTGGAAAGCTGACAGTGCGCTGAATGCCCGGTGTAAAGAGCTTACGGTGCCGGTACCGTAGTGCTCTATGGTCAGAAGGGCGTTTCTGACCATTAGCCAGGAACGTCCTTCTGCCTCGCGGCGCCAATCGCGCTGTGCTGTGGAGCGAGGAGGAAAGCCCCCTCCCTCTGCTCACAGCGCTCGTCCATAGACGAGCATTATCAGGAGCGGGAGGGGGCGTTCCTCCCTGCTCCACAGCACAGCGTGATAGGCGCCGCGAGGCAGAAGGACGTTCCTGGCTAATGGTCAGAAACGCCCTTCTGACCATAGAGCACTACGGTACCGGCACTGTAAGCTCTTTACACCGGGCACGGATCGGGAAAGCCGACAGTGTGCTGAATTCAGCGCACTGTCAGCTTTCCAGCAGTATATAACACTGCCTGTGCCCAAAAGTGGTGAAAGGTCCTCTTTAAAGGGGTTTCCCAAGATTTTAACATTGATTATCTCTCCTTGGGATCTGTGGGTATCTGACACCCAGCACCCCTGACGACCAGCTGATCTTTAAAAGGCATATGTAGATAGTCTGAAGTCTCTTTACACACTAGGCTTTTAATGGGTGAAGAATAATTCAGAATTATAGCCCAAGGGTTATTATTAGAGAAGAGTGAACCGAGAAAGGTTCAAATCGAATATTTCAAATTGTTAGGTTTGGTAATTTGCTTAGGATGAACAAAAATGGCAGCCGTAACATGCATTGTGGTTATTTAATGTACTCTGGGGTCTCTTCAGTACTTCAGCCTCTTAGGGTGCATGCACACTACGTAACGCCGGGCGTGTATGAGAGCCGTACACGCCGGCGTTACAGCAGGGCTGCCGAACACTTCCCATTCACTTCAATGGGAGCGCTCGTAAACGCCGCTGTTACGAGCGCTCCCATTGAAGTGAATGGGAAGTGTTCGGCAGTCTGCCGTAATGCCGGCGTGTACGGCTCTCATACACGCCCGGCGTTACGTAGTGTGCATGCACCCTTAGAGTACTAGGGTCTGAAGAGACCTAAGAGTACATTAAATTACCACAATGCAAGTCATGACTGCCATTTTAATAGGTGGAGGCCCAAGGGAAGTGAAAAAAAATTAAAAACCTTTATACTCAACTACCTGAACCTCTTTTGGGCCACTTCAAGTCTTCCAGTGCTCTCCTGATGACATCATGCTCCCGTGGTCAATGCTAGGGCCTGTGATTGGGTCACAGTGTTCACAAGGCCATGCTGAGCATCATGGTGAGGCCTGGGCGCATGATGTCACTTAAGATACTGAAAGAGAGTCTAGAAGCTACAAGGAAACCCGAAAAAGCTGAGGGAAGGTGAATATAAATATTTTGGGTGTTTTTTACATCTTCTCTGGGCCTCCACCTATTATACTGTGGGCTCATACCGAACTTTTTTGACCCAAAATAAATCAGGGACACATGCCAAAAAAAACTCAGAATGAATCTTGGGAGGGTTTTTTTTTATGTAGATTGTGAGCCCCACATAGAGCTCACAATGTACATTTTTTCCCTATCAGTATGTCTTTGGAATATGGGATGCAAAGCCATGCAAACACGGGGAGAACATACAAACTCCTTGCAGATGTTTTTGTTCACCCTTGGTGGGATTTGAACACCAGGACTCCAGAACTGCAAGGCTGAAGTGCTAACCACTGAGCCACTGTGTGGCCCTGAATCTTGGAAGGTTTGCCGACTAATAGATATTATTATGTAATTTAGAAGCATTGAGACATGTTGAGCATGGCCACTACTGCTAAGCTATGCCTTGGCATGGCTACTTTTTTTTTTTCTTAAATAGCACAAAAGTTGCACATTTTGGAGCAAAATCATCCTTTTTTGTACACTGATCTCTGGTGCAAAATACTGTGTCCTGAGCCATTTCCCCCTTTTTTTTTTACTAACCCACACACATTCTTCTAAGCAGCGCTCCCTTGTAGTGTGTAGAACAATTGTGATGTATTTTGTGGGGCAAATTAAGTCAGAATTCTGGTGCATTTTCATTAGTAAATGTGCCCCATGGTGTACATCAGCCCTGGTGTAAGAAATATTTACAACATTCTGCGGGAGGGTGGAATTTATTAAAATTATTTTTTTACACCAGTTTAATCTATTACCTACGGAAACTAGACCCACTACAATTATTAAAGGGCTCTGGCCTCTTAAGGCTAAGTTCACACGTGAGTTTTTTTGGACCGGAATTTGACGCAGACGCCGTTTCAGATTTCAGTCCAAAAAACAGCTAGTCGCGACTGGATGCCGGTGCAGTGCATCAGCATCCAGTCATGGCATTCCGCTCCGGATTAGGCCCAAACGAATGGACCTAGTTGGGAGGGAGGTGTCACAAGGCGGACGTCCGCTCCTGAATCGGCCGTGGAATCTGCCTCAAGAAAGGACAGGTCGCTTCTTTTTTTCCGCGAGCAGGAAAACGCTATAGTAGATTTGACAAGTAGCCCCCCATTGATCCCCCCCCATAATTTCGCCATGATCCTATTCATTTTCATAAAAAATGGTGAGTGAGATGCAAAAAGCAGAAAGTGGTAAATCTTGAGCAGTGAACCAAAAATGCTCGCCTGTTTTTCTAGATGGAATAGTAAACTCCCCCACTCTTTTACAGGGTTGTTATTCCTCCAGAGTTTCATTAACCCTTTCCAGCACCTCTGCAGAGCGCTTGTAATGATAAAGACTTAACATTGCCGTCTTATTTGACTATACACGGAACAAACCCTTGGAAATAAATTCACCCTGTCCATTTTTTTACATCAAATCTAAACTGCGTCGGGATTCCCATTATAATTAATTGCATCGCTAAGAGCGGTGTTATCCAAGCAATGCAGGGGCTGAGAAAGCACAACGCATAGAGTCTGTGTGATAAATTTACATTCATTTGGACTAATGTGTCATTTGCACCTCTCAGCTGTTGTTTTCATTTCTAGGGATTTTTTCGGTGCTGTTACAATTCCCATATTCTTGACTCCCTACTGCCATAATGTATCTGTATATGTTTCATTCCCGGAGTTGCCAAATTCATCGTCATTCTCTCTGCATCTAAACGGCCTCATGCATCATGGTTTGGCCGTGTTCCTCCTCACGTAAATGTAAGTTGGATTTAATGGGACCGTTCTGCATTCTCTGCTCCATAATAGGAGGGAAATCCACTTGCATATTTTTTCCATATTAATTATTTTCAGAAGGAGCCTTTGAAGTGCCAGGAAGCCAAGGCGAGCCTCATCATTAATGTATTTACTGTACCATGGGGATGCCTAAACATGGAACGGGAATTCTGCTCTACATCCGTCTATACAGTGTGATGATGCTTATAAGTATATATGTTTAGAGACAGAATCCATAGCTGTTTTTTCCTTGTGCACAGCAATAGAGTGAATCCATAGAGCACAACTAAGCGGTTTCATACTGTCTCACATGGGAGTCTCATGTGCAAGAGCTCAAACCCTGTATAAATGAGCTGAACATTATGCATTGCAATTATAAAATCTAATCTCCTTGTATGATCCCATAACCCCGAGTAGACCTGTTGTATATGAGAGACATGTATGGTAAATCAGGTACTTTCCTGTGGAATAAGCAATTAACTAGTTATTTGCTGGAGCTGAAGAAGAAAAAAGTAGTCAGGGAAGAAGGAGTTGTCCAGGGACTTTAATGCAACTTGCATCCTTATTTGTTCAAGCTGGACCTGGTGGTTCTGGGTTGGCTCTGATCATGGGTCACATGATCAGTACCAACCTCCATCCCTCAGGTCTTTCTGCCCCCTTCATCAAGTTTTGGGTGTGCTGAATTTAACATGCCTAACCTTTTGTTCTCACGGGAGATAAGATGCCACCAGCATCTTACACCAGTCTTTGTGCTGAAAACACATGCACACAGCTGAGCCTAGTATGGTTGTGTATTAGGGACACAGGAGGAATAGCTATTGCCTGAAAAATATTCAGCCAACAGCTTAAAGGGAATGTGCCTCAAAAAATTACATGTGGGTGGGTTCACACCAGCGCCCGGTCTCTGCTTTAGGCAGTCTGGTGGGTTTCCGTCTTCTGCCCCGAGAAATTGAACAGGGGCTGGAAACCAGAATGGGTTTGCAAAGCGACCGCCCACAAACGTCTTGTGCCTCTCCGCGGCAAAACCATTTTTTTTAACCAGAGACAAAGTCAGACAGGCAGGACTTTGTGTCCAGTTAAAAGAAAAACAGTTTCACTGCGGAGAGGCACAAGACGCTTGGGGGCGGTCACTTTGCAAATCCATTCAAGTGAATGGGTTTGAAAACTGATTGCCGGATTTCCATCCCCTTGTCCAGTTTCTCAGGGCAGAAGATGGAAACCCACCGGATTGCCTAAAGAGGCTTATCTATCTATCTATCTATCTATCTATCTATCTATCTATCTATCATCTGTCTATCTATCATCTATCTATCTATCTATCTATCTATCTATCTATCTATCATCTGTCTATATATATCATATAATATCTATCTATCTCCTATCTATCTATCTATCTATCTATCTATCTATCTATCTCCTATCTATCTATCTATCTATCTATCTATCTATCTATCTCCTATCTATCTATCTATCTATCTATCTATCTATCTATCTATCTATCTATCTCCTATCTATCTATCTATCTATCTATCTCCTATCTATCTATCTCCTATCTATCTATCTATCTATCTATCTATCTATCTATCTATCTATCTTTTTAAATACATATATATACAATTTTTTGAATGTCATTTTAACAAGAATGATAACTATAAAGGTCACAGTATTGGCCAGTATGAGACTGTATTCATGGAGTTTTTGTTAAGACTTGTGCCCAGAGGGGTAAACATCCAGCAGTCAGGACAATACTTATGTATTTAATCATGAAATCAAAGCACATCTTTAAGCCATTGCTAGAGCACTAACGGCGAACGATGTGACAAAGCAAAAAAAGCAGCTCTTTCTTCTTCCCTTGTCCATTGATATTCTTCAGTCATCCTGTGTTTGCTTAGTGACGGTGGAAATGTATCCCAGCTTCAGAGGCTTCAAATAGGACAGTTATTGTAGCCGCGTATAAATACACTACATTTGTTGATCTGCCAAATGCAAATTGCTTTTTCAGAGTCTTCTTTATTCTTTCGAGCCTTTATGTGGGTTAATAACACTAGGCTACCCCCACACAGAACCATGGAAATGGAAGAACTTCTTGGCCGGAGAGACATCCCTCCAACTGCTTACCACCTAATGTACACAGCCCAATGAGTCACTTCCAATGTTGTGTTGTTTTTAAAGTTCAGATAATTTGTCCTCCCAAAATGTTGACTTTCATCCAAGAACTAGGGTGATGTAAATGAATCAAACATCCCCGCAAAAACACATTGGGAGATGGTTACAAAAACAGTGACAGGGGAAAAAAACATGTTCAGGTTTCCTCTACTCCTTAAAGGAGTTATCCTAAGTATAGGCATCAATATGATATCTGTAGATGTCCAACATCTGGGACTCCCATGGATTAGCTGTACCCGGATACCAAGGATCCAGGTATTGTTTACATTCCCTATACTCACTGTAGGTAATAGAGACCAAATAACCCCTAAATGCCATGTTCTTATATGAACCACCATTCTACTCTGTAGCTTGGACAACAGCAAACAACCAGTGGCTGTCGATTTACTATTCATGCTATCCTACTAATACACAGTCTAAGGCTAAGTTCACACGGGGTACTTTGGTCAGGATTTTGTGGCCGTGTCCGCCTCAAAATCCTGACCAAAAAAGACAGCTCCCATTGAAATTAACGGGAGCCGGTCAGTTCTTTTTTCCGGGAGCCGTATGTTTCGGCTCCCGGGAAAAAGAACGGACATGCTCATTCTTCAGGCGGAGTCGTCTTGCGAATCCACCTGAAGACACTCCCTCCTCCCGACTAGGCCCATTCATTTGGGTCTAATCCGGAGAGGAGTGCCAGTGCACTGCAACAGCATCCAGTCGCAGCTACACGAATCTTGCACCAGCCTCAGGTTCCGGACCAAAAAATCCTGTGTGAACCAAGCCATAGAACACAGCTAGGTTGGACATATAATGGGTACATCTTTGGCGTGTAGCTTGTATTTGCACCATAAATAATCCACTTTGTTGTGTCTGCACCCCAGTGGCTACTTTGTAGTAAAATAGATGGAGCAGGTGAGAACACCTTGCCCTGACCAATTTACTATAACTCACACCAGAAATTAAACATGTGCCAGTCCTGCCATAAATTTCAGTTCTGGTTCAAGGGACCTCCTGCGATGAATGACAGATTTGCCAGAACCTCCTTTTAGGAAAGGCCTGGCTTAAATCTCCACCCCCACTCATTATTTTTTCATTATCTTTCATTATAGAGGTTGCCTAGAAAAATCTATATTCTATTAAAGAGTTCTGAGTTAATGAAGTAGAATCTTCTGTTCAGGAACCTGAGTGAAGAATGCCTTCATAGCGTGTCTCTAACTGGAAGACCTGTTCTGTCCACAAGTTCATTTTAACTGTGTAATACTTGATTTATCCTGTGGGGGTGCTGCAGGAAAGCTGAACACTTTCTACTAGGCTTCCCCACATATTACAGGTCTTTTTGCTGTGATCAGCTTACCTTTATTGGGCCCATTTAACATGTAGGGAATGGGATTATCTAAGGCTGAGAACCCCTTTAAGTTACATTAACTATTTAGTTTACCAGTTGGGTTAGTTATGGCCAGTGACAGTGCTCTCACTACCCACATTAAAATATTGTCCAACCTATTTCCAGAGTCGCTTTACACACAATGCACCTTGCATACGGTATACATAATTCCTAAGCAAATGTGCATTGCTCTAGAGAATATGAAGAATAGCTCTGTGTGGAATGCTGGAGACCGGAGTCCTAGGTAATAAATTGGTTGTAGATTTCTGCTGTCTTTGCAGTCTGTGCAATTCTGATTCAGGATGTTCCAGGTAAAGCACATTGCAGTTATCAGGGGACGAGA
The DNA here is from genome assembly GCF_031893055.1 of Leptodactylus fuscus. Taxonomy (NCBI): domain Eukaryota; kingdom Metazoa; phylum Chordata; class Amphibia; order Anura; family Leptodactylidae; genus Leptodactylus; species Leptodactylus fuscus. The sequence goes on from NC_134275.1 coordinate 74,378,420, forward strand.
ATACAAATGTATGATCTAATGCCGAGGAGCGCTCTGTGGAAATCAAATGCTTAATCTTGCCTGTGTTCTTCTGGCGAAATTGGTATTCAGCCACGGCCGGCACGTGATGTTTGTCTATGCAGGGCTGTTAAAGGACTGCAATGTTAATGCAAAACATCCGATTAAAGCTGCATTGTCTTTAACTGATCAGTTACATAGGAAGGAAGGAATAGCTGTCTATAATGGTAGCCATCGTCTTCCTGGCACTATGAGGTCTGGGCTGTGAATAGTATGGATATATTATTATTATTATTATTATTATTTATTTTATACTATTATTATTATTATTATTATTATTATTTATTTTATATTATTATTATTATTATTATTATTATTATTATTATTATTATTATTATTATTTTACAGTTATAATATAAGCAACACATATAGGCAGAAAATAAAATGGATGTCTTTATATAGAAATAATGATGCAACAACCCCAGCAGTTCTTTTTTCCTGGTTTTACTAGCTACACTGTTGAAGATACAACAAGCTCCTTCATCTAACTAATATATCCAGACTCCGCTAATTGACACATCTTGGGGCTCATTCACACGTCTGCTTTTCATGTATTCATTCATATAAATAAAAACAAAACATCCGATCCATTTTTTTGTCCCCGATTTAGATACATCATGGATGCACCATGCCCATACAAGTCTACTGATCCATGGAAATAAAATGGACAGAATTTTTGTATTTCTGTTTTTCATGGACACAGATACGCAGAAAATAATTATATATATATATATATATATATATATATATATATATATATATATATAATTTTTTTTATTTTATTTTTTTTAAAAAAAAGTTAACCCAGATGTAAAAAAACAAAAAACAAATCAAGCGTGGGTAGTACACATCCTGAAAATAAGCAGGATTGTGTGCTGTCCGTTATGAAGGGGGTTTTCTTGGCTAAAGTTATTGGGGGTAGGTCGTACCGGAGAATGGAGCAGGAAGCAAACAGCGCCGTTCCCTGTATAGTGGCCATATCAGGGTATTGCAGATCAGTTCCCATTCACTTGTACAGAGACTTGGCTCTGCCGCTACATAGAGAATACAGCTGTTAGAGTCCTGCTCCATTCTATGTGTATCAGTTGCTGAGAACAGCTTACTCATGGAGTTACTGTGACAGATCCCATTGATCTGATATTGATGAAGACCTAAAACCAAGTGTCCACATTTTTACTGCTTACACCTCTACGAGGTGTAACTTGAGCAATGTTTTCATTCGTGGTTGCAGTTTTTGGCCATCCCAAATGTTCATCGTCAACCAAGCTGGTACGGCCACGCTTAAATTCAGCTTCCCAAAATCTGACGGTGGTACATGATGGTGCAGAGTCCCCGTACACAGCATCCAACTCCTCTTTAATTTGCGAAGGCGTATTGCCTTTCAAAAACAAATATCTAATGACAGCTCGATATTCGATTTTATCCATTTTCACAAAATCACTCGCATCGACTCACTACGACTGTCAAAGAAAAACCGCTGGTGCAAAATGGCTGAAATTTTTGTGAGTTCATTCCAACACATGCGCGAACACATTCCCCAGGTTTGGTTGACGAGTGTTGCCATCTACATGTGGGGTCAGAAACTTTTCAGACTACCCTCGTAGACCCTTCATATAAAGTGAATCATACATGCCATGGGTTTACAGTATTCTGGTGAATGTCCCAACATCGGAGCACTCATTGATCATAAGAACCCCCCCCCCCCCCCCCGCCATTCCTCCTCATTGTATAACTGCAGTGAGGAGGAGCTTGCATGGTGCAGAGCTTACACATATACATTGTCTCTCCTTATTCAATGTGGAGACACATGGATACAATACTGGTCAGTCCCATAGACTTTATATATAACAGTAGGCACATGTATGACTACTGCTCCGTTCAGACGCTCCTTACTGAATCACTATGGGAGCCTCCATCTATTGATAGTGGTGGAGCCCCCACCACTTATCCTATGGCTATTACTTATGTAAAATATACATAATATGTCTATACTGTGCTGTTTTAGATGAACCCTAATATAATTTAATTGCATACATGGTATTAGACCCTTTGACAGACCTAGCCTTCCATAGAAAGTGAAAATCCTCATGACAGAATGTCATATTACTTTCCTCCTAACAATTTCAAATGCTCATCTAAGTGGATCCGCACTTGACAGTCCATCCTCTTGCTTGCTTGAGCATGGCTGATCTACAAAGCTATACCATTCTGTGTTGTGATAGTTCATGTAATATACCGAATGCTAAATGTAAAGTTTATTTTGCCTTTCAGTGGTATATAGACATCATATATTATATGTTATGCTATTTCATGACAAGGAAGGGGATTGATAGATAATATAATATTATCACTTCTTAAATAAATAACCATAGACTGCCTGGGGAATATGGGGTCTGAAAATGGAGAGAATAAAATAGTCATGTAATAGTTTTGCAGTTTTTGGAGAACTACCTGTTTTTTGTTTGTTTTTTTTATACTAGATATATAAGGAATCTCCAGCCTCACAATCCTCACTTAGTGGGAGCAAAGCGTCAGGGTTCAGACCAAAGACCCTCCTGCTTAATAGCGGCTCCAAATAAGAGGCTAAAACATCGCTACCATGGGAGAATAAAGTACCCCAAATACTATGATCTGCCGCCATACTGCCTGATTTTTGGACTTTTTTTTCTATCTAGATAGAAATTAGATACTAGATAGATAGATAGATAGATAGATAGATAGATAGATAGATAGGAGATAGATAGATAGATAGATAGATAGATAGATAGGAAATAGATAGATAGATAGATGACAGATAGATAGATAGATAGATAGATAGATAGATAGATAGATAGATAGGAGATAGATAGATAGATAGATAGATAGATAGGAAATAGATAGATAGATAGATAGATAGATAGATGACAGATAGATAGATAGATAGATAGATAGATAGATAGATGTGAGATAGTTAGATAGATAGATGATAGGAGATAGATAGATAGATAGATAGATAGATAGATAGATAGATAGGAGATAGATAGATAGATAGATAGATAGATAGATAGGAGATAGATAGATAGATAGATAGATAGATAGGAGATAGATAGATAGATAGATAGATAGATAGATAGATAGATAGATAGATAGATAGATAAAATTATGCAGCAAAGTGACTGCCAGTTAAATATTCTGTTTATTGGGACAAAGTCGAGCTCTGTTTCCGGCTCACTGGGTTTCTTCTGCTATCTGTTGGTTATTCTCTAGGTAATTTTGTGGGTACATTATTTTAATTCTCTAATAGAGATGAGCGAACACTAAAATGTTCGAGGTTCGAAATTCGATTCGAACAGCCGCTCAATGTTCGTGTGTTCGAACGGGTTTCGAACCCCATTATAGTCTATGGGGAACAGATACTCGTTAAGGGGGAAACCCAAATCCGTGTCTGGAGGGTCACCAAGTCCACTATGACACCCCAGGAAATGATGCCAACACCTCTGGAATGACACTGGGACAGCAGGGGAAGCATGTCTGGGGGCATCTAACACACCAAAGACCCTCTATTACCCCAACATCACAGCCTAACAACTACACACTTTACACACTCAATACCACCTCTCTGACAGTAGGAAAACACCTTGAAACATGTGTATTTGGCACTTGCAGTGAGGAGAGCTTGTCACCAGCAGTGAATTTGGCCCTTGTAGTAAGTTGAGGTTGGCACCAACATTTGTTTTGAAAATCAGGGTGGATTGAGCCTCTAACCAGCAGAGTTTGGGCAAATTCATGGTGGAGGGAGCCTCTAAACACCCCAGTTTGGGCAAATTCATGGTGGAGGGAGCCTCTAAAAACCCCAGTTTGGACCAATTCATGGTGGAGGGAGCCTCTAACCAGCCCAGTTTGGGCAAATTCATGGTGGAGGGAGCCTCTAAAAAACCCAGTTTGGACCAATTCATGGTGGAGGGAGCCTCTAACCAGCCCAGTTTGGGCAAATTCATGGTGGAGGGAGCTTCTAACCAGCCCAGTTTGGACCAATTAATGGTGGAGGGAGCCTCTAACCAGCCCAGTTTGGACCAATTAATGGTGGAGGGAGCCTCTAACCAGCCCAGTTTGAACCAATTCATGGTGGAGGGAGCCTCTAAACAGCCCAGTTTGGGCAAATTCATGGTGGAGGGAGCCTCTAAAAAACCCAGTTTGGACCAATTCATGGTGGAGGGAGCCTCTAACCAGCCCAGTTTGGACCAATTAATGGTGGAGGGAGCCTCTAACCAGCCCAGTTTGGACCAATTCATGGTGGAGGGAGCCTCTAAACAGCCAAGTTTTGGGAAATTCATGGTGGAGGGAGCCTCTAACCAGCCCAGTTTGGACCAATTCATGGTGGAGGGAGCCTCTAAACAGCCAAGTTTTGGGAAATTCATGGTGGAGGGAGCCTCTAACCAGCCCAGTTTGGACCAATTCATGGTGGAGGGAGCCTCTAAAAAACCCAGTTTGGACCAATTCATGGTGGAGGGAGCCTCTAAACAGCCCAGTTTGGGCAAATTCATGGTGGAGGGAGCCTCTAACCAGCCCAGTTTGGACCAATTAATGGTGGAGGGAGCCTCTAAACAGCCCAGTTTGGGCAAATTCATGGTGGAGGGAGCCTCTAACCAGCCCAGTTTGGACCAATTCATGGTGGAGGGAGCCTCTAACCAGCCCAGTTTGGGCAAATTCATGGTGGAGGGAGCCTCTAAAAAACCCAGTTTGGACCAATTCATGGTGGAGGGAGCCTCTAACCAGCCCAGTTTGGGCAAATTCATGGTGGAGGGAGCCTCTAACCAGCCCAGTTTGGACCAATTAATGGTGGAGGGAGCCTCTAACCAGCCCAGTTTGGACCAATTCATGGTGGAGGGAGCCTCTAACCAGCCCAGTTTGGACCAATTAATGGTGGAGGGAGCCTCTAAACAGCCAAGTTTTGGGAAATTCATGGTGGAGGGAGCCTCTAACCAGCCCAGTTTGGACCAATTCATGGTGGAGGGAGCCTCTAAACAGCCCAGTTTGGGCAAATTCATGGTGGAGGGAGCCTCTAAAAAACCCAGTTTGGACCAATTCATGGTGGAGGGAGCCTCTAATTAGCCCAGTTTGGACCAATTAATTGTGGAGGGAGCCTCTAACCAGCCCAGTTTGGACCAATTAATGGTGGAGGGAGCCTCTAAACAGCCCAGTTTGGGCAAATTCATGGTGGAGGGAGCCTCTAACCAGCCCAGTTTGGACCAATTAATGGTGGAGGGAGCCTCTAACCAGCCCAGTTTGGACCAATTAATGGTGGAGGGAGCCTCTAACCACCCCAGTTTGGACCAATTCATGGTGGAGGGAGCCTCTAACCAGCCCAGTTTGGACCAATTCATGGTGGAGGGAGCCTCTAACCAGCCCAGTTTGGACCAATTAATGGTGGAGGGAGCCTCTAACCAGCCCAGTTTGGACCAATTCATGGTGGAGGGAGCCTCTAAAAACCCCAGTTTGGACCAATTCATGGTGGAGGGAGCCTCTAACCAGCCCAGTTTGGACCAATTAATGGTGGAGGGAGCCTCTAACCAGCCCAGTTTGGACCAATTAATGGTGGAGGGAGCCTCTAACCACCCCAGTTTGGACCAATTCATGGTGGAGGGAGCCTCTAAACAGCCAAGTTTGGACCAATTCATGGTGAAGGGAGCCTCTAAAAACCCGTTTGGACCAATTCATGGTGGAGGGAGCCTCTAACCAGCCCAGTTTGGGCAAATTCATGGTGGAGGGAGCCTCTAAACAGCCCAGTTTGGGCAAATTCATGGTGGAGGGAGCCTCTAACCAGCCCAGTTTGGACCAATTAATGGTGGAGGGAGCCTCTAACCAGCCCAGTTTGGACCAATTAATGGTGGAGGGAGCCTCTAACCACCCCAGTTTGGACCAATTCATGGTGGAGGGAGCCTCTAAACAGCCAAGTTTGGACCAATTCATGGTGAAGGGAGCCTCTAAAAACCCGTTTGGACCAATTCATGGTGGAGGGAGCCTCTAACCAGCCCAGTTTGGGCAAATTCATGGTGGAGGGAGCCTCTAAACAGCCCAGTTTGGGCAAATTCATGGTGGAGGGAGCCTCTAACCAGCCCAGTTTGGACCAATTAATGGTGGAGGGAGCCTCTAACCAGCCCAGTTTGGACCAATTAATGGTGGAGGGAGCCTCTAACCACCCCAGTTTGGACCAATTCATGGTGGAGGGAGCCTCTAAACAGCCAAGTTTGGACCAATTCATGGTGGAGGGAGCCTCTAAAAACCCCAGTTTGGACCAATTCATGGTGGAGGGAGCCTCTAACCAGCCCAGTTTGGACCAATTAATGGTGGAGGGAGCCTCTAAACAGCCAAGTTTTGGGAAATTCATGGTGGAGGGAGCCTCTAACCAGCCCAGTTTGGACCAATTCATGGTGGAGGGAGCCTCTAAACAGCCCAGTTTGGGCAAATTCATGGTGGAGGGAGCCTCTAAAAAACCCAGTTTGGACCAATTCATGGTGGAGGGAGCCTCTAATTAGCCCAGTTTGGACCAATTAATTGTGGAGGGAGCCTCTAACCAGCCCAGTTTGGACCAATTAATGGTGGAGGGAGCCTCTAAACAGCCCAGTTTGGGCAAATTCATGGTGGAGGGAGCCTCTAACCAGCCCAGTTTGGACCAATTAATGGTGGAGGGAGCCTCTAACCAGCCCAGTTTGGACCAATTAATGGTGGAGGGAGCCTCTAACCACCCCAGTTTGGACCAATTCATGGTGGAGGGAGCCTCTAACCAGCCCAGTTTGGACCAATTCATGGTGGAGGGAGCCTCTAACCAGCCCAGTTTGGACCAATTAATGGTGGAGGGAGCCTCTAACCACCCCAGTTTGGACCAATTCATGGTGGAGGGAGCCTCTAACCAGCCCAGTTTGGACCAATTCATGGTGGAGGGAGCCTCTAAACAGCCCAGTTTGGGCAAATTCATGGTGGAAGGAGCCTCTAACCAGCAGAGTTGTGGGAAAGCAGGGTGGAGGGAGCCTCTAACCAGCAGAGTTGGTGGAAATCAGGGTGGAGGGAGCCTCTAACCAGCAGAGTTGGGGGAAATCATGTTGGAGGGAGCCTAGTATTAGCAGAATTGTGCAACGCTTATGGTGGATGAGTATGAGGATGCGGAGGAATTGGAGAGGTTGAGTACAGACATGGAGTTTCATGTTGGGGTGCTTTACACAGGTGGGCACAAAAATGAAGGCTCTATCCAGTGGTGGTTCATTTTTATCAAAGTGAGCCGGTCGGCACTCTCAGCTGACAGACGGGTGCGCTTGTCAGTGATGATGCCACCGGCTGCACTGAACACCCTCTCAGATAGGACGCTGGCGGCAGGACAGGACAGCACCTCCAAGGCATATAGGGCAAGTTCAAGCCACAGGTCCAACTTCGACACCCAATACGTGTAGGGCGCAGAGGGGTCGGAGAGGACAGGGCTGTGGTCGGAAAGGTATTCCCGCAACATGCGCCTATACTTCTCACGCCTGGTGACACTAGGACCCTCCGTGGCGGCACTTTGGCGAGGGGGTGCCATCAAGGTGTCCCAGACCTTAGACAGTGTGCCCCTCGTTTGTGTGGACCGGTGAGAACTTGGTTGCCTACTGGAGGAACTGCCCTCCCTGCCGCCACTGTCACATGCTGGAAACATCTCCATCATATTCTGCACCAATTGCCTGTGGCAAGCATTGATGCGATTGGCCCTCCCCTCTACCGGAATAAAAGACGAGATGTTGTTTTTATACCGGGGGTCAAGGATAGCAAAGATCCAGTACTGGTTGTCCTCCATGATTTTGACAATACGCTTGTCGGTTGTAAAGCACCCCAACATGAACTCAGCCATGTCTGCCACAGTGTTAGTTGGCATGACTCCTCTGGCCCCACCGGAAAGTTCAATCTCCATTTCCTCCTCATCCTCCATGTCTACCCATCCGCGCTGCAACAATGGGACGATTCGAAGTTGCCCGGAAGCCTCCTGTATCACCATCACATCATCGGACAACTCTTCTTCCTCCTCCTCCTCCTCCTCCTCCTCCATTAAACGCAGTGAAGCGGACAGATGTGTGGACCTACTCTCCAGCTGTGACGGATCGGATGCTATCCCTAACTCCTCTGTGTGATCTGAGTTATCCCTGATGTCAATCAGGGATTCTCTCAGAACACACAAGAGCGGGATTGTAAGGCTCACCATCGCATCCTCAGAGCTCACCCTCCTTGTGGACTCCTCAAAGACCCGTAGGATGTCACAAAGGTCTCTCATCCATGGCCACTCATGGATGTGAAACTGAGGCAGCTGACTTTGTGGCACCCTAGGGTTTTGTAGCTGGTATTCCATCAAAGGTCTCTGCTGCTCAACCACTCTATTCAACATCTGAAACGTTGAGTTCCAGCGTGTGGGGACGTCGCACAAAAGCCGGTGTTGTGGCACATGCAGGCGTTGCTGGAGAGATTTTAAGCTAGCAGCGGCTACTGTCGACTTGCGAAAGTGGGCGCACATGCGCCGCACTTTCACCAGTAGCTCTGGAACATTGGGGTAGCTCTTTAGGAAACGTTGCACCACTAGGTTGAAGACGTGGGCCAGGCATGGAACATGTTGGAGTCCGGCAAGCTCCAGAGCTGCTACCAGGTTCCGGCCGTTATCACAAACGACCATGCCTGGGCCCAGGTGCAGCGGCTCAAACCATATTGCCGTCTCATCGAGGAGGGCATCCCTCACCTCGGAGGCAGTGTGCTGTCTGTCCCCCAAGCTGATCAGCTTCAGCACAGCCTGCTGACGTCTACCAACGCCAGTGCTGCAACGTTTCCAACTCATAGCTGGGGTCAATCTAACAGCGGAGGAGGAGGCGGTGGCGGAGGAGGAGGCGGTGGCGGAGGAGGAGGCGGTAGAGGAGGAGGAGGAGGGGGGTGTTCTTCTCGTGTCCCTGCCAGGAATGTTAGGCGGGGAGACGAGGTACACCGGGCCAGTTTGGGAAGCAGTCCCAGCCTCAACTACATTCACCCAGTGTGCCGTCAGTGAAATGTAGCGTCCCTGTCCGCATGCACTTGTCCACGCGTCGGTGGTCAAGTGGACCTTTGTGCAAAGCGCGGAACTAAGGGCCCGCCTGATGTTGAGTGACACGTGCTGGTGCAAGGCGGGGACGGCACACCGGGAGAAGTAGTGACGGCTAGGGACGGCATAGCGAGGTGCCGCAGTTGCCATCAGGTCCAGGAAGGCGGGAGTTTCAACAAGCCGGAACGCCAACATCTCCTGGGCCAGCAGTTTAGCGATGTTGGCGTTCAAGGCTTGCGCGTGTGGGTGGTTAGCAGTGTATTTCTGCCGCCGCTCCAATGTCTGAGAGATGGTGGGTTGTTGTAAAGAAACGCCTGATGGTGCCTTTGATGGTGCAGGAGAAGGAGATAAGACAGGACCAGGGGAGGATGAGGTAGAAGTCAACAAAGTGGCGGAGGCAGATGAAGTGGTGTCCTGGCTCGTCCTCTGGAGTGCATCGCCAGCACAGTCAGCAGTGGCAGTGGCAGAGGCAGAGGCAGTGGCAGTGGCGTGAACGGCAGGCGGCCTTTGTCCTGCCGTTGCTGCCTGCCACTGATTCCAGTGCTTGGATTCCAAATGACGGCGCATTGAAGTGGTGGACAGGTTGCTCTTCTCAGAGCCCCTAATCAATTTCGAGAGGCAAATTGTGCAGACAACACTATATCTGTCCTCGGCGCATTCCTTGAAAAAACTCCACACCTTCGAGAAACGTGCCCTCGAGGTGGGAGTTTTTCGGGGCTGGGTACGAACTGGAACATCTTGGGAGATTCCGGGTGTGGCCTGGCTTCGCCTAAGCTGCTGACCTCTGCCTCTGCCTCTAGCTACCCTTTTTGGTGCTGCACCTGCCTCAACATCCACACTACTTTCCCCGCTTGACATCCCCCCTGTCCAGGTCGGGTCAGTGTCCTCATCATCCACCACTTCCTCTTCCAACTCCTGTCTCATCTCCTCCTCCCGCACAATGCGCCAGTCAACTGGATGCCCTGACGGCAACTGCGTCACATCATCGTCGATGAGGGTGGGTTGCTGGTCATCCACCACCAAATCGAACGGAGATGGAGGAGACTCTAGTGTTTGAGCATCTGGACACAGATGCTCCTCTGTTAGGTTCGTGGAATCGTGACGTGGAGAGGCAGGTTGAGGGACAATGAAAGGAGCGGAGAACAGCTCTGGGGAGCAGGGACAGTTTGGGTTATTGTTCTGTAAAGCTTCGGAATTTTGGGAGGAAGGAAGACAAGACTGTTGGGTAATAGGAGGAGAGGAGGCAGAGTCTGACTGGCTGCTGGACAATGTGCTGTAAGCGTTCTCTGACAGCCATTGCAAGACCTGTTCCTGGTTCTCGGGCCTACTAAGGTTTGTACCCTGCAGTTTAGTTAATGTGGCAAGCAACCCTGGCACTGTGGAGTGGCGCAATGCTTGCTGCCCCACAGGAGTAGGCACGGGACGCCCTGTGGCTTCACTGCTACCTTGCTCCCCAGAACCATTCCCCCGACCTCGCCCACGGCCTCGTCCACGTCCCTTTCCGGGAGCCTTGCGCATTTTGAATTCCTAGTTAGAAATTGGCACTGTATACCAGTAGTAAAAATTGTGGGTGCACGTAACCCCAATATATTCTTTGAATTCCCAGTCAGACACTGGCACTATATGGCAGTAGCAAGAAATGAGGGTATTTGTATTCCCAATATACTCTTTGAATTCCCAGTCAGACAATGGCACTGTATACCAGTAGTAAAAATTGTGGGTGCACGTAACCCCAATATATTCTTTGAATTCCCAGTCAGACACTGGCACTATATGGCAGTAGCAAGAAATGAGGGTATTTGTATTCCCAATATACTCTTTGAATTCCCAGTCAGACAATGGCACTGTATACCAGTAGTAAAAATTGTGGGTGCACGTAACCCCAATATATTCTTTGAATTACCAGTCAGAAACTGGCACTATATGGCAGTAGCAAGAAATGAGGGTATTTATAACCCCAATATATTCTTTGAATTCCCAGTCAGACAATGGCACTGTATACCAGTAGTAAAAATTGTGGGTGCACGTAACCCCAATATATTCTTTGAATTACCAGTCAGAAACTGGCACTATATGGCAGTAGCAAGAAATGAGGGTATTTGTATTCCCAATATACTCTTTGAATTCCCAGTCAGACAATGGCACTGTATACCAGTAGTAAAAATTGTGGGTGCACGTAACCCCAATATATTCTTTGAATTACCAGTCAGAAACTGGCACTATATGGCAGTAGCAAGAAATGAGGGTATTTATAACCCCAATATATTCTTTGAATTCCCAGTCAGACAATGGCACTGTATACCAGTAGTAAAAATTGTGGGTGCACGTAACCCCAATATATTCTTTGAATTACCAGTCAGAAACTGGCACTATATGGCAGTAGCAAGAAATGAGGGTATTTATAACCCCAATATATTCTTTGAATTCCCAGTCAGACAATGGCACTGTATACCAGTAGTAAAAATTGTGGGTGCACGTAACCCCAATATATTCTTTGAATTCCCAGTCAGAAACTGGCACTATATGGCAGTAGCAAGAAATGAGGGTATTTGTATTCCCAATATACTCTTTGAATTCCCAGTCAGACAATGGCACTGTATACCAGTAGTAAAAATTGTGGGTGCACGTAACCCCAATATATTCTTTGAATTACCAGTCAGAAACTGGCACTATATGGCAGTAGCAAGAAATGAGGGTATTTGTATTCCCAATATATTCTTTGAATTCCCAGTCAGACAATGGCACTGTATACCAGTAGTAAAAATTGTGGGTGTATATAGCCCCAATTCTATTGCTAGGGGACTTGCAGGGTATTTCTGGGGTGAAGGTGGGGGGGCACACCGTTGGAACGGGTATCGGGGTATATATCGGGTATACGGGAATACACTGACAGTGTATTCCATTCAGGATCCTGGGAAAGCTGGGTTGCGGCGATTGAGCCCGTCAGTGCCACGTTACACTGACAAGCTTCTCCCTGGAATTTAGCTCTTATAAGAGCTGTTGGTTGTCTTCTCCTTCCTATCCTAGCCTGTCCCTGCCTACCCAGAATCTAAGCCCTAGCTAGCTGGACGGAAACCTCCGTCCTCGGTGAATTGCAAGCTCAGAATGACGCGAAGCTGGGCGGCGCTGTTCTTTTAAATTAGAGGTCACATGTTTTCGGCAGCCAATGGGTTTTGCCTACTTTTTTCAACGTCACCGGTGTCGTAGTTCCTGTCCCACCTACCCTGCGCTGTTATTGGAGCAAAAAAGGCGCCAGGGAAGGTGGGAGGGGAATCGAGTAATGGCGCACTTTACCACGCGGTGTTCGATTCGATTCGAACATGCCGAACAGCCTAATATCCGATCGAACATGAGTTCGATAGAACACTGTTCGCTCATCTCTATTCTCTAACCTAAAATTTCAGAAAAAATAAAACCTCACTCCTCAGCCGGAGCATTTTCTTCTGCCTCGCTATCTACTACAGTCCTTACTTATGCACAGTAGTGTCAGTACTTCGGTACTTTCTCTAGAATTCTATCTATTCTATCTATCTATTATCTATCTATCTATCTATCTATCTATCTATCTATCTATCTATCTATCTATCTCCTATCTACCTATCTCCTATCTCTCTATCTATCTCTATCTATCTATCTATCTATCTATCTATCTATCTATCTCCTATCTATCTATCTATCTATCTATCTATCTATCTATCTATCTATCTATCTATCTCTCCTATCTATCTATCTATCTATCTATCTATCTATCTATCTATCTATCTATCTACATGTCTATCTATCTATCTATCTATCTATCTATCTATCTATCTATCTATCTATCTATCTATCTATCTATCTCTATCTATCACCTATCTATCATTGTATCTATCTATCTATCTATCTATCTATCTATCTATCTATCTATCTATTCATCTGTCTATCTATCTATCTATCTATCTACTATCTATCTATCTATCTATCTATCTATCTATCTATCTATCTATCATCTATCTATCTATCTATCTATCTATCTATCTATCATTACTTAAAGCCTAATTTTACATTATCTGTGAATATTTATCATCTTCTCTATGATAACCCCTTGATCGTCATCATAAATATAGCTTTTTAAATGAAAATAAATGTTCTATTTTTCTATTTTGTGCTGAGTGTAGAACATCTAGAACATACGCCATTGTGTACAATTACAATAGTGAGACCATTCATTAAAAACAGAAAAACTACAAAGCCGAATTACATAATGCCATTACAAAGCTGCGCCATACAGTATATTTCTGTCGGTAACAATTCATAAATTGCTGATTTTTTCCAAGTATTCCCTTCAGCTTACTCCCGCAGTGCATGGCATGAACACAAAGCCTTGGCTTGTAGGAGATGTCTGATAGAACACTACAAAGGAAGGGATTTCCTGCTAACGTTAATGGAAAGCACATGGCGCAGACCTGGGTAGTGTCTGATTAGAGGTTTACGTGCCATGACTAGCGCCGTGGTCGAGATTTCAACACTACGAGCCTCTCGCTGTTAGAAGCCTCAGCGTCAAAATAAATATTCAGAAGGGTTTAGTGTGTTTTCCTCTCTGTTTCAGCCCACGCAGTTTTCACTGCTGGTTCCTCTTGAGATATCTTAATTTTGCCCAGTAGCGCTTGAGCTGGATGTTGTAGTTGCCCATTTACGGTATAAAAAGAGGTAATTTATTGCATATTTCCCACTGACAGCTGATATATATGATATGAAATGAAAGGAGGGAGAGAGAGGAAGATCTAGATGAAGTACCAACTTTGGCATCTATTTTACAGATTTATTACATATTACTTTAGTATACAATATTAATTTAAAATTAGCATTGATAAAATGTTACAATCTTCTGCATATTCCCTATAAATTACAATATAAGCAATTACTTTCTATGTTGTTAACCATTGCCAAGCAGATCTCTCTTTACTAGAGATGAGCGAACACTAAAATGTTCGAGGTTCAAAATTCGATTCGAACAGCCGCTCACTGTTCGAGTGTTCGAATGGGTTTCGAACCCCATTATAGTCTATGGGGAACATATACTCGTTAAGGGGGAAACCCAAATTCGTGTCTGGAGGGTCACCAAGTCCACTATGACACCCCAGGAAATGATACCAACACCCTGGAATGACACTGGGACAGCAGGGGAAGCATGTCTGGGGGCATAAAAGTCACTTTATTTCATGGAATTCCCTGTCAGTTTGCGATTTTCGCAAGCTAACTTTTCCCCATAGAAATGCATTGGCCAGTGCTGATTGGCCAGAGTACGGAACTCGACCAATAAGCGCTGGCTCTGCTGGAGGAGGCGGAGTCTAAGATCGCTCCACACCAGTCTCCATTCAGGTCCGACCTTAGACTCCGCCTCCTCCGGCAGAGCCAGCGCTGATTGGCCGAAGGCTGGCCAATGCATTCCTATGCGAATGCAGAGACTTAGCAGTGCTGAGTCAGTTTTGCTCAACTACACATCTGATGCACACTCGGCACTGCTACATCAGATGTAGCAATCTGATGTAGCAGAGCCGAGGGTGCACTAGAACCCCTGTGCAAACTCAGTTCACGCTAATAGAATGCATTGGCCAGCGCTGATTGACCAATGCATTCTATTAGCCCGATGAAGTAGAGCTGAATGTGTGTGCTAAGCACACACATTCAGCACTGATTCATCACGCCAATACAATGCATTAGCCAGTGCTGATTGGCCAGAGTACGGAATTCGGCCAATCAGCGCTGGCTCTGCTGGAGGAGGCGGAGTCTAAGGTCGGACCTGAATGGAGACTGGTGTGGAGCGATCTTAGACTCCGCCTCCTCCAGCAGAGCCAGCGCTGATTGGTCGAGTTCCGTACTCTGGCCAATCAGCGCTGGCCAATGCATCCCTATGGGAAAAAGTTTATCTCACAAAAATCACAATTACACACCCGATAGAGCCCCAAAAAGTTATTTTTAATAACATTCCCCCCTAAATAAAGGTTATCCCTAGCTATCCCTGCCTGTACAGCTATCCCTGTCTCATAGTCACAAAGTTCACATTCTCATATGACCCGGATTTGAAATCCACTATTCGTCTAAAATGGAGGTCACCTGATTTCGGCAGCCAATGACTTTTTCCAATTTTTTTCAATGCCCCCGGTGTCGTAGTTCCTGTCCCACCTCCCCTGCACTGTTATTGGTGCAAAAAAGGCGCCAGGGAAGGTGGGAGGGGAATCGAATTTTGGCGCACTTTACCACGCGGTGTTCGATTCGATTCGAACATAGCGAACACCCTGATATCCGATCGAACATGTGTTCGATAGAACACTGTTCGCTCATCTCTACTCTTTACACTACTTACCGTGGGTGCGGCTATATGGTGCGGGGGGTGGGGATGGCAGTTTTTGGGTCCTTTGTCATAACAAGACACCAATATCACATAGTAAGTGAGGGGTCTTTACAGATTTTGCAACTGAGCCCATTCTACAGTCTAATACTGTAGATACTACTATTACTACAACCTCTATGGTTCTAAAAAAACAAAAAAAACCCATGATATATAAATAAAAAAAAGATAGATGTATATCCAAAACCAGGAAGAAACTGGCACAAGAAGCTACAGTTGCCTTTAAGCTGCTACTATTTTTCACTATCACTGCCATTTGTGGATACCACTTAATGGGTTCTCCCATGTTATTGTTTCAGCAGGTCTTCCTGCAGTCTCTTCTTCTCACTTCCTGTATTTCTCCCCCCCCTTGCTGAATGGGACACTATGAAATATCACAATACTTATGCAGATCAGATAATATGCACAACTTGTAGAGAACAGACTCCATGTTATCTATGCACTTATATAGAAATATAATAGACAATCAGTTCAGCAAACTGCAATTAGCTGAACGGATTGTCCTGCTGGCAAGAGCAGTGAGTGATGTCACTATCTCACAGGTCTGTGGTTATAGTAACGCTGTGTTAACAATGGGAGGAATAAGTTTACATAGCAGGCAAACAAAGCAGCATTTCTAAAGCAATATATTTAGTAGAAATCTTCAGTTTACATAAACAACCAGTATAGATAGGATCCTTTAGATTGGACAACCCTTTTAAATGACAACATTACATTCCTGTTGCTTTACTGGGGACTGCAAACATGATTTATGTGTGTATATATATATATATATATATATATATATATATATATATATATATATAACATTTCTAAGAATGTGTAGGATTATCACATTTCTTAATATTCTATGACAATGACTAAGGGTCAAATGGTTGCTGGAGGACCCTGGTTGACAAAAATAATAGGTGCCACCTTCCAAGTAACAGTATCATGTAATATGTGAATAATGTATGCTTAATATTAAGATTGGTTAGTTCTTGCCTGATCCAAATGATGTCAGAAAAATCTGAAATGTCGCCTGGTAAGGGAAACAAGGTTCAGCATGTTGGAGTTATATATACCCAGTCTTTTCTTTAAAGAAGACCAGTCACTGGGTGGGAAAAACCCAATGACATATATCTTCTGATACAATTTTGGCTATCCAAATCTGTTCAGCCATTCCAAAGATATAAACCCTTGTAATGTTGATGCAATTAGAGTATACCAGTCAAATGACAGGCATGTTTCTTATATAAAGTATAATGCAAAGTTTGTATCTTCACCTGATCTGTTGAATTATGAGAAAAAAAAGTTTACTTACACTTTAACTTGAATCCGCTGTGTAATATCACAAAAAAGGTTAAAGTGTGCTGTAGCAATCCATCCAATGGGTTAAATGTCAAGTTAAAGATTGCCCTGTTAATGAAAACATTCCTTAAATCTTTTCAAGAATTCCAGAAAAATCTGAAACAAATGTAACAAAGTGGGCGGAGGATGATCCTGAGCAAACGCCCCACTTACCCGCCATATAATTCAGCCTTATCTGGATATTATTTCAGCACTTCTATGCAAGAACAATGAAAAAAAATCCAACATTGTGAATGATCTTTCACAAATTAATAATGTATCATGTCTCTTATTTAATATTCCTTTGCAATTACTCTTTATGTAAAAATAGATCCTCATTGTCCTCATAATGTGCCGTTATAAGGGTCTATGCTGCCTTATTATACTTTACTGGCTGAATTATTCAAGATATATCCTTTTTTTTACAGGAACATTTTACACCTGAATGCAAATTCAAAGAGTCGGTTTTTGAGAACTATTATGTGACATACTCTTCAATGATCTACAGACAGCAGCAGTCAGGAAGGAGCTGGTTTTTGGGTCTCAACAAGGAGGGTGAAATTATGAAAGGAAACCATGTAAAGAAAAACAAGCCTGCAGCACATTTTCTGCCAAAACCTCTAAAAGGTACAATAATAGTGCGTTACATTTCATCGAATAATGTTACATGGCAAATATAATATTTCTACATTGTTTTTATTGAGTTTTAGGCATAAGACAATTAAAAAAAAAGAAAAAAAAATTCCTTACTATTAAATAAACATGACCTCCTTCACCCTGCAGAAGATAGAAAGAAGAATTTAATTCATGTGTCCCTAAGGGCTTGGCATTAGGGTTGAGCGATCAGATCCCGATCGGCAATCGAGCAAATTTCATGATCGTAATCGGGTTCGGCTGGAAAATGATCAGAAATCGGATTTTGAAATCTCAAGAATGGCTCAACCCAAAAAGTGACTTTTCCCATAGAGAAGCATTGACTAGGGTTGAGCGATCGGTTCAAAAAAGATTGGATCCCGATCGGTGATCGAGCAAATTTCACGATCGGGATCGGCTGGAAAATGATCAAAAATCGGATTTTAAAATCAATCCTGAAATCTCAAGATCGGCTCAACCCTACAAGGCATTCAGATAATGAAACAATAAATGATAAAGAATGTGTTGCGGTTTTTTGAGCCAAAGCCAAGAATGGCTACCAAAGGAATGGGAACTCTATAAGAAGTTCTTATACTTCTCCCTTCTGCTCAATCCACTTTGGCTCAAAAAACTGCAACAAAACGGGCAACAAAAGAAGTTGCGTTTCCACAAAGTGGAGCCTTAGCCTTAAAGTTATTTCTACCTTCACAACCCATTTTATTGCATCTTATTGTGAAATTCTTTTGTGTGCAGATCCTATTGCAGACCAACACATGCATCTTTTCTTACCTTTGTGTCCCGAGATGAGTCAAATGAGATAACCAGCATTGGAGAAATATATTCCAGTCCAACTGACCAATACACATAATTTTTTTTCAAAGATGGTCATCGCATGCTACTCATCTTGGGAAATCTCAAGCCATGAAGCTAAATATGGACATGTCTCTCTTTGACCGTCATGTTACGTCACATGATAAATCTGTTGTCATGTTATTTGTTACTGAGCTTACGCTTTACGTAGTTTACTCAACAATTTTTTATGTTTTATTTTTCGTTTCAGTGGCAATGTACAAAGAACCTTCTCTTCATGATCTCACAGAATTTTCCAGATCTGGAAGTGGCACACCAACCAAAAGTAGAAGTGTATCAGGAGTACTAAATGGTGGTAAATCTATGAGTCAGAACGAGTCAACGTAGCCAGCTGCAGGCAAGATAATGGCTACGGTACACACAGTAATGGAACCTTACCTCTGGATGCTGTTGAATTCTTACTAGCAGTCTTTCATCCAAATATTCAATTTTTTCAGGACAAGCACTGAACTTGCATAGGTCATTCATGTCAACTATTAGATCTCCTGGTTTTTCAATGGATTCCACCATTTTAGAATGTGCTTTTTGCATCTCAGAAGGCACCGGAATAGCCAGCAAAACATACAGTGGAATAAGCCAATGAGAGGACATACGCTGCTCTCTGGTTATATCACATATGCTTTGTGGAAAGAGAAACACTTCACAGAACTGAATGCTAATAAGAATTTTTGCTTTCCAATCAAGAATAAAAGACCACTTTTGCTCTTTAAAGAAAATTTTACTGCTTATATGTTTTATAGGGGGCAAGCGTACAAAACCTAAAACTTGTTGTTTATTAGCTTACAGTTTTATATATAAGCTTGATACATGTATTCATTTGGAGAAGTGCAACACTTTGATTTCTGAACACAGCTTCCCGAACTGGTCCGGTTCCTTAAAGCTGGGTCTCATTGCCAAAATCAGGTCAACTCTGAGGTGACCCCCTCAGGCTCAAGTAAACAGTGTTCCTGTAACTTATAACATGCTAAACCATTTTTTTATATACAGTATCTTTGTAGTATCCTGGTTCTAGTGTTACCCCATTCACGTAGACACACCAACGTATCGTCAACCCCAGGCAAGTAGAATCTAACATTACAGAGTCTACCATCCACCTACGTAATTTTCTCTTAATTCCATTTTTGTGTATGATGTTCTATAAATGTCGTGGCTTCTTTTCTAACAAAAAACCTGTGGAATTAAGGTGACAATTTTTATAAGAAATGTCTTATTTGTAAGTGTCCTTTTTCTTTTCTTTTTTTTTTTCCCCCCTCAACGTATGGCATATGTAAGTATCGTAGATAAGGAGACATTTTGGACAGGCTGTGTCTGCAAAACAGGTATCTGTGCCTGCTATTTAATCCAAATGTTGAAGATATATAGTTTTCCAAATAGGTAATAAATCCGTTGCATGGACAGAACAAGGATCGGAGTCAAGGTGCATGATGTTTGATTTTCTGCATTAGATAACGTTCAGGTTTTTTTGTTTTCTTCTCTCTCCAGAAATGTTTCCAATTTTGGACACGTTATTGATTTGTTGTATACACAAAAATGCACTGAAGTCATCAGTTTGAATTAAATGTATTATTTCCAAAAAAAAAAAATCTATATATTTTTTCTTTTTTTTTTTTAAATTTAATAACCCAATATCAACATATAATTCTAAATTGACAGCAGGCTATGCATTATTACTGTTTACATGTTCAGTCATGATCTTTTCTTTCAAGTTGAATGATACCATGTATTTTATTTTTAATAGGACCCTGTTTACGTTGAAGCAGATTGTGCACTTGTAAAATAAATATGTTCCCTTCCGCTAAATACGTCTGGCTTATTCTTTGGTGTTTGCTGTGCACAGTAAGAGTAATTAAAGTCAAACATTGGAGAACGTTGGGTAAATACAATGAATCGGTTGCATACGGTATGGTTAGGTATAATGGGTTTTCTTCATTGAATTTCCATTATAAATGACAGTTCTATAATTCTTGAGATGTATTGGTAATGTCCTTTTAGTGATATAGCACAGTATATCCTGCAGTGCTGGACACAGGTTGTAATCGCTCATCCCGGGCACTGGTTCCACTGGAGAATTCAATATAATCGTCTTATAGTATCTTAGGATAAGGCCAATTTCATAGGGAATTAAAGGGTCATATTTGGAAAATGGTTTCCTATTATTATCCAGGAATCTTTAGGATGGGGAAAGCTACTTGTTCTCATTGAAGAGATCCAGCTGGTGTATAAAGATGGCCATGCTCCATGGGGAAAATAATGAACATTGGCTCTTCTTCAAAAGGAAAGCAACTATATCAGACTAGCCAGATCAGACACCAATCTGTAGGCAGCTATTTCAGGATACTAGTCCCCTTATCACCACGGAACAGGGTGGAGGACATGCCTTTAATATGGTTATATGGAATACTAGTTACTGGTTCATAGTTAAAGACCTTTTACCACCTCCACCAACCTCAACTCTTTGGTCCTTCAATAGACTTTGATACATTGTTTATGGTGCTGTTGGAATTTCTGCTTTACACCATTCCAAAACAATCAGGGATTTTGGTTAAACACCACTCCCTATTGTCAAATGGGTAGTCACAGGATTTCTCCAATCAACATGGTGTGAACAAAGTTGAAAAGCAGGGCAGGCAGAATATATTCACAAGACTAAATATACAGAATCAGAAATACACCAGAACAGACAGACAACAGAAACCAGATCTAAATCAAGAATCCAGGGCTGGATATCAGAAGTACAAACACAACATACAGAGAGTAAGACATAGTTCATGGCATACGGAAGTACATGTATGTCTACACAGTAGCAGAGATGGAAAAATGGTGGAAGGACAATGCATTCACCCCGGAAGAATTAACAGAACAATATGTCCAAAGAGGGCAGTGACTCCAGCATCAGACGGAAACAGAACTCAGATGCATCTATATAACAGCTCATGATCCAAAAACAGACATTGCCAAGTTAGGGTGTGTGTACAGAAGGAGTCATTTATACATGTAGGAAGACAGGGATTGGCAACACAACATACTAACAGAGGTCTTGACAGTCCGTAACTGAGTGGCCATAGGCACAAGAAGGTGCCACAACATCATGCAGTTCTTAGAAAAGTAGCGTGTGAAAAACATATCTGCGCATATACATCCAAGAGGACAGGCGACATAGGACACATTTGTATTTTCATATTCTAAAAAAAATTGATAAAAATCCTATGGCTATTAGGTCTAGTATCTCACAATCCACTTATTCTGATCTGGAAACTGGAAACAACAGACATGACCCTTAAATCCTTGTTTTTTAATTAGGAATACCCCTTTAAGTGATACGGACTGCATGCTCATGACTACAAGGGAAGTAAAGGTTTTAGTTTCAGTTTTTTGCTTTAGGTATTCTGTCACATTAAGGAGGTTAACATTTTCTTTTAGAAATAGAAGAGAGGAAATTAAACTATTCTACCTTTAGTTTATGCACTACACAGTATAATAATGATTCGTGGGTGGTGAACTCCAAAAGTTTAGGGTGCAGTCTATCTGAAATTTTTGGAAAATTTGTGATGAACAGTATATCAGGAAGGAGCTGGTGATTAACCAGTGGGTGCATGTACCACAATAGTACAATGTTATCTTGTTGGTTTTACTTTCCCATGTTAGGCTTGAGCTGCTCCCTTATATCAGTTGTAAATGTCCAACAACACCAAGTTCTGGGGATAATATCATTCCTTAAGATCACCTTCTCAGTTGTATGGAGTCTTACAAAAGTTTTTTTTTGCTCCACTGGGAGGGATTATGGGAAAAATATGCAAATCTGTTTTCCAAGATTTCAACAACACCAAGTATAGTTTTCTGCTTTCAGGCACCTGAACAACCACAGATGTAGCAAAGTTTAACTTAACATTGATAACTTGTTGCAGCGAGTTATGTGTAGCTCAGTGTCGAAGGCTAATTTCTCATACAATATGTGCCATGTGGTGTCCTGTGGGACTTCTGAGATTTGCAAAGCAGCAAATGTCTCCAGACGTCTTCCATGCTCTCGGAGAGCCCCTTTACCTTTACCGAGCAAACGCAAATGTTTACAGAAGGTTATAAACCCAATTATCAGCCATTGCTTTTTTAGAACTGGTATTTCATACCTGTGGGTCCTTAAATCTCCTGTTAGTGGAAGAGTTCATAGAGACCTGACATCTGTACAAGCTCCTCAGTAATACAGCTGATATACTACATTAACTTCTAAAGCCTTACTTCTCCATTATGCAGATGTTAAAACAGCTGAATCACTTGATTGCCCAAATCCCTGATGTTCACACTTTACTGCAGATATCTTAATGCTTGAGCGCTTTTCTGCTTTGTTACTGTAGCTGTCATGTCATTTTCGAGAAACATGTAGCAACAAGAGTAAGACGATGATGTTGCATTCACCAAGTAAACGGTTATTTCTTTTAATTTTCACTTAAGAAATGTTGTATTGTTATTGCATTGTATATGCATTGCCTCATATGATGACCCCTTCCCAATTTCTTCTATTCATATATATTTGCCTCACTTGTTTTGGATCTTCTAACACAATTCTAAAAAGTAGAAAAATAAACTGAACAGACACAAACTAAGGTCTATAAATGATCATTCAATTTGCTGAAAGGCAACGTAGCTCTATTTTTATTGGCCCTGTGCTAAAAGATATTGCTTCCTTGGTTAGGGTAAGAATACAGACTCTGGCAGCCAAAATATAGGATTTTTTCTGTGTGTGGTTCTCAGATAGTATATTCTTACCCTGAGGCTGGGTTTACACATTCAGGTTTTTCATGCTGTTTTTCAAGCCAAAGCCAGGAGTGGAATGAAAAGCAGCAGAAGAACCACCTGTTCCTTACATGTGCTATCTCTTTGCTGCCAGTACCTGGTCTTGTTTATGAAACCTGCATCAAAAATCCTGTACGGAGAGAAATACACTAGGTCTAATGGTACATGAACGTGTGCAGGCCGACGGCCATTATTGAACAGCATGACCAGGGCACGAATGTCTACCCCCACCCTTCATAAATTAGCTGTATGTGGTTATTTCCAGTACTACTATACACAATACTATACACAATACAGGTCTGAAAGCAGTGGCGGCCAGACACCCCTACTGTAGCTCAGCTGTCATTAAGGTCAATGAGACCTGATCTGCAATAATGATCTGCCACTATACAGGGCATGGAGCCAACTGTTTCCAGCACTGTCCTGTGTTTAGTAGGCTCCACATGCGGTTCCATACAGCTGATCGTAAATTTTGCAGAACTTAGGCTACGTGTATGAGTTTTGGCCTGAGCAGTCATGTTGTGTGCACAAACATCATAACCCCAGATTATAATACTGGTTTATGGGTGGTGAACCCCAGAAATATTGAGCTAAGTGTTTGTGTCCTGGTTCCCTGGAGAGCAGACTTCTCTAGCGTGAACTCAATCTCTGCCCTTATCAAACAGGAATATAAAACTTGCAAAAATGGAAAAACACACATGAAAATAGACCCTCAGGGGTGTATCATAATCTCAACCTGCAGATAGCGAATCAGGGTCTCATGTACAGCCCAGAAGCTCCTCTTGTAGTAATGCCAAAGCCTTCTTCACCCCATGGGCTTCAATCCCAACTGAAAACCCCTTTGCTGCAGGCTCACTGCTCAGCAAACCCAGACATCGCACTTGCAGCAGACTTCTCTTCTTCAACCAGATATGGCAGCCATACCTGAGGATGAGATAAATACTCTGAAAGATCATCCTGAATTGTGGGCTCTGCTAGCCCTATTACTAAGCCAAGTGGACATGGGCAGACTCCGCCATGGACCTTCAAAAAGTCAGCCACCAAGACATCAGAGTAGTTGACCATGACATCACAACTCCTCCAAAATCAAGTGGAAGACTTAAAGTATTTTAAAGCTACAGTTACTTCATCCATATAAGAACTTAACTGTGCTTCTGCTTCGCAAATCTCACAGATTATCTCTTGTTGATGACATTGAAAACAGAAATAGGAGAAAAAACATCAGAAATAAAGGTCTCTCAGAAGTCACTCGCACCTGAGAACTCATGCCCACGCTCAGCAGCATTTTCAATTACTTGCTTGAACGTCCAGCTGACACCCAAATTGAAACAGATAGGGCACAGCGCACCCGTCAAAACCCTGCAATGTCATATGCAGTTTTGTTACTATTCCCTTAAAGACGTTTCCACCATTATTTTCTATTTTTTTTTAATTAGGCCAGGGGCGATGAGGAAAAAAGCCCTAAAACATACTCACCTGTCCCTGCTGCATTGGTGTTGTATCGGCATGGTCCGGTGCTGCTCGGCTGTCTTCCTTTGCCAGAAGTCCTTGCCTGTTGTCATCCCAATCCTCTTTTCTTAGGCCTGGTTCATATCTGCATTTGGTAATCCATTTGGGGAGTCTGCATGGGGACCACCCTGAATGAAATACCAAACACATTTGCAAGAGGAGAGCTTATGAAAGAACACGGACTCCATAGACTATAATGGGGTCTGTGTGCTTTCCGCATGTGTTCACATGGAACATGCGGACAGAAAAGTATTTCATGAACTACTTTCATGTCTGCATGACTTGTGCAGACAGCGTGCGGAAAACACATGAACCACATTATAGTCTATGGAGTCTGTGTGCTTTCACTACCCACTGCTTGCCAAAGTGTTCAGTATTCCGTTCGGCGGGGGGGGGGGGGTCCCCATGCAGACTCCCTGAACAGATTACCGAATGCAGATGTGACCAGGCCTAAGGCTGCTGATTGACCTCAGTGGTCATATGACCTCTGAGGTCAATCAGCAGCCTCAGTGGCCTAAGGAAAGGACCTGGGGACGTCGCAGGTAGTAACAACCTTTGTCCTTCACTCTGATTGGCCTCTGCGGTCACGTGTGGCGGGGACGTCTATTGGAAGAAAGCAATGGATCTACAGGATTGGACCATGCTGGGAGACACTGGAGCATTGGGGATAGGTGAAGAGTTAATGATGTGAGCTAGAGAACAGAGGGAGATAGACTTTGAGAGCAACAAACTAACACTGTTTTCCTGACCTTTCACACCACACGCTCAGACAAAGAGCTACCTTGGAACCATTACTCTCAACCATTCAAGACTGTAGAATATCGTGACGTAAGTTGTCCTTTCTCTTTCCAGGTGAGACTAAAGGATAGACTTATCACTCTTTCTGCATTTAGGGAAGACTACATGAAAATGCGATGGGGGCGTCCCCACTGCTGCTCGAGAACATGATCCTGTGACACCTCTATCTTCGGCTGGAATCTCCCCTTCTCTGTCGTCTTCCTCCTGCGTCACCTCCGACGCCTGCGCAGTTCGCTCTGCCAGTGAGACACTAATAGAGCCGACTGCGCAAGCCGGCTGTGGGCCATTTTTGGGAGGCCGCTCTTGCTCTTGTATTTCAATGCAGGAGCGGCCTCCCAAAAATGGGTGCCGGCCGGCATTCGCACTTGGCTCTGCTGGTGTCTCACTGGCAGAGCGAACTGCGCAGGTGTCAGAGGTGATGCAGGAGGAAAATGACAGAGAAGGGGAGGATCCAGCTGAAGATAGAGGCGTCGCAGTATCATGTTCTCGAGTTGCAGTCGGGACGCCCCCATCACTGCAAGAGAGCTAATTTGCATACCAGTAAATAACGGTATTTCTAAGGAACAGCGTGGCAGAGATCACATCTAAAGGTAAGAGACGAATAGCCTTTCTAAAGGCTATTCCAATGTCTTATTCACAAAATAAGAGGTTTTAATGGTAGAATCTAGAGATGAGCAAGTAGTACTCGATCTAGTAGGTATTTGATCGAATACTACGGTATTCGAAATACTCGTACTCGATCGAACACTACTAGCTGTTCGAAGTTAAGATTCGATGCAGAACCAGCGTTGATTGGCAGAATGCTATACATTACCAATCAACGCTGGTTCTTCTCTTACCTTTAGAAGTCTTCTCCCTGTGCAGCGTTGCCGCGGCATCTTCCGGCTCTGCATTTACTCTGCTAGGCATCGGGCCTGGGCAGAGCCGACTGCACATGTCCACTGTAAGCGGACATTTTCTTGTAGCGCGGGCATTCGCAGTCGGCTCTGCCCAGGCCCGATGCCTAGCAGAGTGAATTCAAGGCCGGAAGAGGACACGGGGATGCTGCGCAGGGAGAAGAATCCAGCCCAACCCTTGCTCATGGACTTGGTAAGTAGAATTTGATTGAATGTTGCCTACCCCTGAAATGAGCATTTCCCCCATAGACTATAATGGGGTTCGAAATCCGTTCGAACAGTCGAACAGTGTGCGGCTGTTCAAATCGGATTTCGAACCTCGGACATTTTAGTGTTCGCTCATCTCTAGTAGAATCCCTTTAATACAATAAATGTAAATTTTTGTGCAAATTTTGGTCCAACTCTTAGCGGTGACTTTGTAACTAAACTGACAACATTTTAAGTGAAAGGAATTATAAATGTGGACCAGAGATGTGCATATGGATGTCTATTTAGAGCCTTATTAGCTGACAGCAGAACTGTCAAGACAATGTGACAAAGGGCGACTGTATAGTAACACAAGTTTTATATTAAAGTATAGATATGCTATAGAAATAACTTCAATTGAAAACACAAATCTAGAAATTTACCAGGCAGATTTATAATCATCTGTGTCTGGCTAATAAATCCCGATTATAATGGTCTCAAATACATAACCTTGTTTTCAGCCCAAACAGTGGAGTACGATTGAATTACCTGATTTAATATAACCTTGTCCTATTTCATTTCTCAGCACTAGAATGCCTCATAATAGGATTTGTCTCCTGATAAATGTATTGCCTTGATATTGGTAGTTACAGATGTCAAGCTTAAGGCTTGACACAGTGGCGTAACTAGGAATGGCGGGGCCCCGTGGCGAACTTTTGACATGGGGCCCCCCCTCCCCAAACCGATGCCGAAGACCTCGACTGACCCCCTCCTCCGCACTCTATTATGTCCCTTAGTAAGCCCTGCACACAGTATTATCCCCAATAGTGTCCCCTGCACACACAGTATTATCCCCAATAGTGTCCCCTGCACACACAGTATTAACCCCTATAGTGTCCCCTGCACACACAGTATTAACCCCTATAGTGTCCCCTGCACACACAGTATTAACCCCTATAGTGTCCAATGCACACACAGTATTAACCCCTATAGTGTCCAATGCACACACAGTATTAACCCCTATAGTGTCCCCTGCACACACAGTATTAACCCCTATAGTGTCCCCTGCACACACAGTATTAACCCCTATAGTGTCCAATGCACACACAATATTAACCCCTATAGTGTCCAATGCACACACAGTATTAACCCCTATAGTGTCCAATGCACACACAGTATTAACCCCTATAGTGTCCCCTGCACACACAGTATTAACCCCTATAGTGTCCCCTGCACACACAGTATTAACCCCTATAGTGTCCAATGCACACACAGTATTAACCCCTATAGTGTCCAATGCACACACAGTATTAACCCCTATAGTGTCCCCTGCACACACAGTATTAACCCCTATAGTGTCCAATGCACACACAGTATTAACCCCTATAGTGTCCAATGCACACACAGTATTAACCCCTATAGTGTCCAATGCACACACAGTATTAACCCCTATAGTGTCCAATGCACACAGTATTATTAACCCCTATAGTGTCCAATGTACACACAGTATTAACCCCTATATTGCCCCTGCACACACAGTATTATCCCCCATAGTGTCCCCATATGTCCCACTGCGGACACCTATAAACATTTATTATACTCTGGGGTCTGAAAAGACCCCAGAGTATAATAATCGGAGACCCGGGGGATTAAAACCATTAAAAGAACAGAGACAGTTGCTTACCTGTTCCTGTCGGCTGTCCTGTCCGCTCTTGTCCAGCTTTAATGACGTCAGATGTCACATGACCCGGGAAGCTAGCCTGGGTCATGTGACGTCAGACACAAATGACGGAGGCCTGGCAGGATCGCGGAGAGGTAAGTAACACTGTTTTTTATGTTACCTTACCCCTCCCGGTGCACCGATCATTATACTCGGGGGTCTGCAAAGACCCCCGAGTATAATGATAGCCTCTGTGGGCCCCGCGGTGTCACTTGCCGATCCCGGCCCAGCCAGGATCGGCAAGTGAATAGGGCCCGTAACGGACTTTAAAAAAAAAAAAAAAAAACGCAGCGGTAGCGGCTGTCACCGGGCCCCCTAATGGCCCGGGCCCTGTGGCAGCTGCTACTGCTGCTACCACGGTAGTTACGCCCCTGGCTTGACATCATCTCCCCAAACAAGAGTAATATGTATTCACGTTACATATCTGTTCTACATTGTTATCATTACATCGCAATAAACTAGTAACATGGTGTTGTGGAAGAAAAGAAATGCTTTAATTAAAGGTTAATTGTTTCTTTCTTAAAGGGAATGTCAGTTTAGTCTATTCATAAAAAGTGTCACATATATCTGAAGACGAGAAACAACGTGCTTCATTTTAGTTGAAATTTTTGTAGTTTTTAACTAAGCCACCCACAGGTTCTTATGGACTGGGTGTTTTGTGTCCCAAATCACCCTATTATAACTCAATCTATGGCTGTATTGAAAATAAAGCTTTATACTCACCTATCTGCTGTACTCCCCGAGCCTGGGCAGTTCTTCAGTGAAGCCAGAGGCTACATCTGAGCTTCAGTCTGCATGAGTCAGAACTTAGGCGCATGCGCAGTGAAGCCGAGGACTCATCTTTAG
This sequence comes from Leptodactylus fuscus, assembly GCF_031893055.1. Lineage (NCBI taxonomy): Eukaryota > Metazoa > Chordata > Amphibia > Anura > Leptodactylidae > Leptodactylus > Leptodactylus fuscus. The sequence continues at coordinate 74,407,504 of NC_134275.1, forward strand.
TTAAATATAAAGATTTTTTATTTTTAATATGGCCACAGATTTAGAGATGAGCGAGTAGTACTCGATCGAGTAGGTATTCGATCGAATACAACGGTATTCGAAATACTCGTACTCAATCAAGTACCACTCGCTGTTCGAATGTAAAAGTTCGATGCAGAACCAGCATTGATTGGCCGAATGCTATACAGTCGGCCAATCAACGCTGGTTCTTCTCCTACCTTTAGAAGTCTTCTCCGTGCAGCTTCCCCGCGGCGTCTTCCGGCTCTTCATTCACTCTGCCAGGCATTGGGCCTGGGCAGAGCCGACTGCGCATGTCTGCTTGTAGTGCCCGATGCCTGGCAGAGTGAATTAAGAGCCGGAAGATGCCGTGGGGACGCTGCACAGAGAAGACTGCTCGGAGGATCCAGCCCGACCCTCACTCGTGGACTTGGTAAGTATAATTTGATCGAATGTTGCCTACCCCTGAAACGAGCATTTCCCCCCCATAGACTATAATAGGGGCTAAAATATTGAGGGGCTACTCGAAACGAATATCGAACCTCGAACATTTTCCTGTTCGCTCATCTCTACACAGATTGCATTATAATTAAGTGATTTGGAACACTAAACTCCTGGTCCACAAGGACCCTTGGATGGTTTAGCATCCTAAGTCCCGACAGGTTCCCTTTAAGTGCAGACAGCTAGACTATGCACCTAAATATACATATGAGGTTTGTATTGGTTACATAGAACTATGATTCTTGGGATTATGAATATACAGGGTTAGGCAGGGAGGTATGGATGATTAGAAATAATAGTTACACACTCATTTTTCAGCGAAACTCAAAATTTATTTTTTCAATATGTAGCTTGGATGTTGTATCTTGGAAGTTTTATAGATTTCTCTAGTTCATTCAGTCAGTGAAATAGCTTGGATGTTGCCATTACAAAAATCAAAGAAAAACAAAAGAAAAAAGAAATTAAAACATTGATTACGTATGAAAAATTACATCTGTTAAATGGCGTCTGTTTTTGACCATACATACCTGTAGACGTTGTGACGTTGTGAGATAGGTCCGACATGCGAAGAGCACAAGCATGCCGCATAGCCGAACATCAAGGGCTGACTTCAACAGCTTGACGCACCCTTTCGATGTTTTCCGGGGTCCGTACTGTTCGGTCACCTCCTCGTGCAGTTCCAGGTCTCAAAGAACCTGTTTGTGAAAGTTATTCACCCACTTCATTATTGTGTCAAACTTCGAACACGACCATGACGGCCAATGTTGAAATGATTCCGGAAATGTCTCTGTGTTTGAATGACAGAACGGCCCGTTTCAATAAAGGTGTTGTACACAAACATATGATGCTCTATTGACCACGTCTCCATTGCTACTAAAATGGCGAATCCTGATGAGCAGATGCCCCCGCTTTTTATCCACCAAGGTTATCCTCATCTTGCATGGCGCCCCCTACAAATCATCAATACCTTCCTGCCTAACCCTGTATGTATATATAGAATGCATTTAGAAGTCAGTCTTCAATGACATACATAAGACAATGCCTTTACATAATGCACAGCTGATGGATATTGTGGCATTATACCTGTAATAGCATGCTGTCACTGTGATAATAGACTGCTTGTGAAATACAGATAGACTGTTTTCCCCGTAGCTTGCAGTGTGATGCTGGCATTGACATTTAATAAACACTTCTGAGTTAGATTTGGGTCATGTCATAGCGTGTGCAGCAAGAGACTGCTGGATTTGTTTTCTGTTGTTACTAGTACCATGCGGGTTATAGATTTAGGTGTTAGTACAGTGAATTGATCTGTAGCATATACAAAGGATGTCAGGAAGAATGGATATTTCCCTAAGTACGTACATGACACATGTGGATGAATGCTATATGTGCATGAGACTTTTCTTTTTTGGTCACACAAATTCTCCTTAGGAAGAAGTTTCTAAATAGTCTACACTTTAGATATTGATAAAATAAGACGAGATTCAGATATTTATGTCTTATAAGATAAGTCTATAAATTCATTCCACAGGTGAACATTTGGCTGTGCAGGGGCCCTACGGACAAGGGGGGGGGCATTAACTTACAAAAAGAGTGCTCCATACTGTCTCCATAATTTGTTTAGGTTTGATTTTGTTTCTTTTTATTACAAATATAGGGAATAGAGATGAGCGAATATACTCGATCGAATACCTCCTCCACATAGCTCCCGGAGCCCAGGAAAGTGGGAGGGACAGTAAAAGTTTGATGCCCCGGAAGTGTTTTTTTTGCACCGGGAGCTATGCAGCGGAGGTATTCAATTGGGCTCATTTCTAATAGAGAACTCTAAGGGGGTGAATTTAACTTTTAGGCTTTTTCATATTTTTAAAAACTTTTTTCATTTTTAGAAATTGTTTTCTTAGCCCCCTAGGGAGCTTGAACCTGCAATATTTTGATTATGTGTCCCATACACTGCAAAACAACCGTACTGCAGTCTATGGGAGATTCGTTACATAGCTATTGAGGCTGGCCATAGACAAGCTTCAATAGCCATAGTCCTATGACTAGTCCTATGACTTCACAAGGCTCTCAGCTATAATAGGCAGAGGACCTATGATCTTGTTGGGTGGAGCCGTCCTGCATTGATAAAAGTACAGGATGTCGTAGGAACTCAAAGGGCGTCCCCAGAGACCTTTGGGCAGATATAAAAGCAAACAATGCCTACGATCAGACTGATAATCAGGTATTAGCACCGATTCTCTGTTGTGTAACACAGGGTGGCTGCCATATTTAAAGGTCTGGGGTACTATTGCTGTGGATATAAGGAAATAGTTGAACAATAAGCATGTGGCTTTATTCCTACAAGGAATGGTAGAAAAAATAAGGTGCTCTATTCATATCATCTTAGTTAGCCATATGTGAGTGCAGGAGGAAATACAGGAAGAAAACCTTAACTCTGTAATATATCGCTATATAAGATTTAAATCAGTTTCTTCAGCAAAAGCCAGGTTACAGAGGTACCAAACTCTAAATTGACTCTGAACAAGATAAATGCACCATTGCAAGAAAACTTTACTTGGATTTAAGGCTTTCAATGTCCAATGTGTTCAAATATGAGACAGCAGTTATCAGATGTAAGTAGTCTGCTGTACCTGTAAATCCTGACAGAACTCTGAGGGGTACGCAGGACTCCCACTGTCTCTCCTAGGGTTGCTGTCAGAGTTTACTCTGTTTTTATTCAGAAATTCTTCTCTAAATCATATAAAGTACTATATCTTAGCAGAATATAGAATGGCCCTGTAAAAAATCTAAAATTGGCCTTGATTTCTAAGTGGGTTAAATTAGGCAGAAGGCAGGATACTCTATGCAGGAGGTGGTTTGGATACTCTGCCTTCGACTATAAACCACATGGGCTACTTTTGTAGAACTACAAGAGACTGTAACTATCAGATTGTGTTCTGCACCGAGAGCCTGGAGCCTTGTAGAGTAACCATTAAACTTTGTAAACTGTGTACTGTCCAGGTCTGCAAGAGTATAATATAAGGTGTGGTCTTTAACTTGCCCCTTCTATCACATCACTTTCTCTGTGTACTCTCTCATTTCACTAGTCCTCCTCCTTAAAGGGATTCTACCATTAAAAACCTTTTTTTTCTCATTGACAGGACAGAATAGCCTTAAGAAAGGCTATTCTTCTCCTACCTTTAGATGTCTTCTCCGCCCCACCATTTGGTTAAAATAACAGTTTTCATCAGTATGCAAATGAGTTCTCTTGCAGCACTGGGGGTGGGCCCCAGCACTCAAACAGCACTGGGGGCGTCCCCAGTGCAGCAAGAGAACTCTCCTGTGCTGCCTCCAGCTTCTTCAGGAACAGGGTCTTCACATGTCTTCTTCCAGGGGTTGGCTTCAAACTTCTAGGCCTCAGGCCTAGGACAAAGTCGACTGCGCATGCCCGCCGGCCAACAGAAAATGGCCGCTTACATAGTATTACACTGGAAAAAAAGAAGTGTCCTGCTCGATCTTGCTGTGGAGTCTGAGGCTCCAGATTCCCTGCTGACTAGGCCCATTCAACCGGGTCAAATCAGTAGCAGGATGCTACAACGGAATGCCAATACCGCATCACCATCCCGTCATGGCTAGACCATGGTGAAAATTCTGGCGGCGGAAAATGAAGAGGAATTTCTTACCATTTGTTTTTCCTTACCTTGTCATTTCTCTCAAGGTAAGATTGACCATAGAACATTCCTGCATTCATGATATATCCATTGGCAAATGATCAAGACAAAAGACTGTCACCACTAAGATGGTTACAGGAAATCTTTAAAATCTTTTAATTGCCTACAAATCTTAATATGGTTATGTTTGTGGGGATACCCCTTAGTAATAAACTTTGTTATATGTAGACTATAGTAATGCCAGCCCCCTTAGCACAGTTAACTAACTTTGAAAAAGTGGAAGGAGGGAGGAAGAAGAGTGACCCAGGACCAGAACCAACTTGGACCCATAGGAACAACATCAAAAAACACCAGAGGAAATGAAATTAGAGAACCTTTCTGCTATCTTCAGCATTCCCATTGAAATAAATGGAGCAGTACACTGTACCCTGCCTGACCATTGTTCCAATCACAATGGGTGAAAAAACTTCCCTATTCTCCTAATCAGTGGGGGTCTTAGTGGTTGAACCCTCAACTTGCTAAGATGGGAAAAGGGAGTCTATCATTAGATTTAGCTATGACATGTTGACAGGTTATTCTAGCCGTCTCTTTCTTTAACTTTTCTTTAACGCCATTTTTGAAATAAAGAGTTATATGAAAATTCTGTGCATAGAGGAAAGAGGGCGTTCCCCCTGTGCTCCAAGCACAGCACCGTCATCCCCAGTACTCCGCCTCCTCTTGCTGTTACGTGCCACTTCATGTGAAGGCATCCTCGTCATCTTATTCTCAGTACAGCGCATGCACATTGATAGACTCCCTTTAAACCTAACGGTTCATTAATGTGTTCCTTCAGTACTTCTTGAACGCCGATTCCATTGTCAGTAATAATTATTCAATGAAGGTTAAAGCTTTTTCTTGTGTTAGACATAAACTTTTTTGTTAGTTGTCTTTTCTGCCATGCTGAATATATTCTTATATGTTCAGTGGGTTTCCTCTGGGTTCTCCAGTTTCCTCCCATACTCCAAAGACATACTGATAGGGAATGTAGATTGTGAGTCATAGTTACATAGTTACATAGTAGATGAGGTTGGATAAAGACATCAGTTCATCAAGTCCAACCTATAACCCTACAATCTCCTGCAGTATTGATCCAGAGAAAGGCAAAAAAAACCCCATGAGGCTCATGCCAAGGGACAGTGACTACCAATGTCTGTATATGGCGCTATACAAGTAAGAATTAAAGAAATAAAATGTGTGTATGTGTATACTGTACAAATATATAGATGGTCATTACTATAACACTATTTACCATCCTAAAACACTGAAAACAACAACTTTCATCTGCCATTTCATGGTTGCGTCTTGCAGACAGCGGGACGGAATTGGTTTTGTAAGATCACTATTTCCTGTAACAGCAGGTTTCCACCCAGCTTTACAGACCTGCATCATTTGAGGCTCTGCTGGAGCCAATCTATTTTTAATTAAGTCTTACACATTTTTTAGACAATAACATGAAATTTTTACTTCACATATAGGCCAGTGATTTCAGCAGTGTGCATTGCCTGTCCAGAAAGCTCGAAATAAAACGTTCTTCTTTATATAAGAATATTGTAGCTCCATAATGTGATGAGTGTTATCTTCTCTATATTAGTTTAGAGCTGTGGTCTCCAACCCGATGTTCCCCTGTCTGCTGTGGAACTACATTGCCTGATATGCTCCTATGGCTGTGACTGTCAAAGCATCCAAAAAACACTTAGGTCAATCAGCCAATCACATGAGGGGCAGAGCTTCTGGGGAATTAGGCAACGTGCTCGACCGAGTGGGCTGCCTTACCGTAGCATCAGAGCAGCAACAAGTGAGTATGTTTTTATCTTCTTCCTGCCCAGCCCCCTCAGAATTTATCCAATTCCTTGGAAACCCTTTTAAGAATAATGTCCCATAGAAAACACAGTATAATGTCCCATAGTGGCCCTCCTATATGGTATAATGTCCCATAGTGGCCCTCCTGTATGGTATAATGTCCTATGGTTGTCCCTCAACATGATATAAGGTTCCATAGTGGCCCTTCCATGCGGTATAATGTCCCATAGTGGTTTTCATACATCATAATGTCCCATAGTGGCCCCTTCACATAGTATAATGTCCCATAGTGCTTCCTTCACATTTATAATGTTTCACAGTGACCTCCATACAGTATAGTGTCCCATAGTGACCTCCATACAGTATAGTGTCCCATAGTGACCTCCATACAGTATAATGTCCCATAGTGCTTCCTCCACATTTATAATGTTTCACAGTGACCTCCATACAGTATAGTGTCCCATAGTGACCTCCATACAGTATAGTGTCCCATAGTGACCTCCATACAGTATAATGTCCCATAGTGGCCCCTTCACATAGTATAATGTCTCGTAGTGCTTCCTCCACATATATAATGTTTCACAGTGACCTCCATACAGTATAGTGTCCCATAGTGACCTCCATACAGTATAGTGTCCCATAAGGGCTCCTTCACATAGTATAACGTCCCATAGTAGCTCCTTCAAATAGCTTACTGTTGCATAGCGGCCACCCCTCATGTTATAATGTCCCATGGTGGCCTCTTCACATAGTGCAATGTCCTAAAGTTTCCCCTCCATATAGTACAATGTCACATAGTGGCCCCTCAGCCAAACCCGAAATGTTTTGGGGTTCTCCAATCATGAGCTGCTATTATATTCTGGGGTCTCTTCAGACGCCACAGCCTAATAAGCAGAGACCCAGGAGAGGTGATTAAACACATGAATAATATCTGTTAGGAGGAATGGCCAGGATGCAACTGGGAAATGCAGTTACCTGCTCCATAGTAAGGGCTGCTCACTGTGATGGCTGGAAATGTAATAGAACTATGAAGGGTGCAGATCTTGGAAAAGAGGACACATAGGAGGTGAGTAGAGTTGAATACATACTGGGAGATTATCAACCCCTGAACGAGAAGATTCGGGAGGTTTTATGTGATGTATCCCTTGGCTAGGTCATCAATTGAAGGTTAGCAGGACCTCAGCGGAACAGCTGGTTGAAACTGAGTGCCGCCTTCACTGACAGGTTAGGTGATGTCCCATTCGTCAGTCACATGACCTGATTGCAGCTGTGTCCGATTCAAGGGAATGGGGCTGAACTGCAATACCAAGCACAACCACTGTAAAATGTATAATGCTATGCTTGGTTTAGCGTGATGAAGCAGCAGTGCTCTTCCCAAAGCTGGCCAAGAGGGGATCTAGATGTCAGAGGTCTCACAAACTTCAATCCATGACCTAGCAAAAAAAAAAATACAAAATGATTTTAGGAAACGTTCCCTATATAACTATGTAGATAAATGTAGTAAAAGGAATAGTAATCTGTTATATTGGAGTAAGGGGAAGTAATCTACAGTGCAGAGTAAAGCCTGGGGGAAGATAAGAAACACCCAAAAGTCCCTTTAACATACCTCCCAACTTTTGAAGAACCGAAAGAGGGACAAAATGTGCGGCGCGCCGTGGCAAATTTAGCCCCACCCACTTTTGTGTTGACTCCGCCCACTCGTTAATTTTTCATGTGCCCACACACAGTATAATCCTCCTACAGTCACCCGTAAATTATACGTCACCCCTCTATCTCTCCCCCAGTTTCATATACACCCTTCATCTGCCCCCAGTTTCATGTCCCTCTTCCATCTCTGCCCCCAGATTCATGTCCCCTCATCTCTGCCCCCAGATTCATGTCCTCTCCATCTCTGCCCCCAGATTCATGTCCCTCCATCTCTGCCCCCAGATTCATGTCCTCTCCATCTCTGCCCCCCCAGATTCATGTCCCCACATCTCTGCCCCCAGATTCATGTCCCCCATCTCTGCCCCCAGTTTCATGTCCACTCCATCTCTGCCCCCAGATTCATGTCCCTCCATATCTGCCCCCAGATTCATGTCCCCACATCTCTGCCACCAGATTCATGTCCCACATCTCTGCCCCCAGATTCATGTCCTCTCCATCTCTGCCCCCAGATTCATGTCCTCACATCTCTGCCCCCAGATTCATGTCCCCTCCATCTCTGCCCCCAGATTCATGTCCCCCATCTCTGCCCTCAGATTCATGTCCTCTCCATCTCTGCCCCCAGATTCATGTCCCCCATCTCTGCCCCCAGATTCATGTCCCCTCCATCTCTGCCCCCAGATTCATGTCCCCCATCTCTGCCCTCAGATTCATGTCCTCTCCATCTCTGCCCCCAGATTCATGTCCCACATCTCTGCCCCCAGATTCATGTCCTCTCCATCTCTGCCCCCAGAGTCATGCCGTCCTCTCCATCTCTGCCCCCAGTGTCATGCCGTCCTCTCCATCTCTGCCCCCAGTATCATGCCGTCCTCTCCTTCATCTGCCCCCAGATTCACGTTCCACCTCCACATTAAACTTACCTTCTCCTCCGCTCCCTCGCCGCTCTCTGCGCGCCTCTCTCCCTGACACATGCGGCTGAAGGAAGGAGCTGACACAGGTCAGCTCCTTGCTTCGCCGCTGCCCGCCTCTCTCCCTGACACATGCGGCTGAAGGAAGGAGCTGACACAGGTCAGCTCCTCGCTTCGCCGCTGCCCGCCTCTCTCCCTGACACATGCGGCTGAAGCTGCTCGCGTGCTCGCTTCGCCGCTGTGTCTCTCTCTCGCTGACACTTGCGGCTGAAGCGAGGAGCTGACCTGTGTCAGCTCCTCGCTTCGCCGCTGCCGCCGGCTACTGGCTTGTACATCGCGTCTACAAGCCAGGAGCCGGCGGCAGCAGCGAAGCGAGGAGCTGACACAGGTCAGCTCCTCGCTTCAGCCGCATTTGTCAGCGAGAGAGAGACGCAGCGGCGAAGCGAGCAGCTTCAGCCGCATGTGTCAGGGAGAGAGGCGGGCAGCGGCGAAGCGAGGAGCTGACCTGTGTCAGCTCCTTGCTTCAGCCGCATATGTGTTCAACTCAGATCTGCGTCCTCTGGACGCAGATCTGAGTTGAAATCGGGACATACCTCCCTCCAACTGGGACCGCGGGACATGTCACCTAAATCGTGACTGTCCCGCGGAAATCGGGACGGTTGGGAGGTATGCCTTTAACCCTCTCACCTACATTGTACATTAATAAAACATCAATTTTCTCAATAATGGAGCTGCAATGCTATATAGCAAAGCACAAAACTGGAAAGTTTGTAAAAGAACTACAAGTCCTGGGATTACTTTGATGACCATTTCACTACTGACAGACTCCTTTTAAAGATCATTACATAAAAAGTGAAATATCCTCCCATTTCTACAGATTCTATGCAAACTAATGTGTCTATGCCTAGTCTGACCCTGCACATATTCTCTCATCTACTTGGCCCCAAGTTTTATTAAGCTACCAAGTATATACATGAAGATCTGTTCATGAAACCTCCCAAACTAGAAAGTTTCCTAAGGTCTGGTTTCAGACAACAGTAATGTGGACACAATTTTTGCATCTGAATTATGTACATAACACTCGGACCACCTGAGGTTCTCCTGAACCAAATATAGATCACCTCTGGGACGTTCAGGCGTTGCGGCTATAATTAAAATATTAAAATGTTAAAATGAAGCCCTACTGAGAGATATCTGGTTGTCTCTTTCATGCATTCCTTAAAACTTAAGGTTTACAGCTGTCTTGCCTTAAAATATATATATATATATATATATATATATATATATATATATATATATATATATATTTGTATATTTTTTTTTTCTATATATATTTACACATACACACCCCCTAAAACTTTTGCACAGCAATTTGTGTGTCTGTATGTTATTGCAAAAGTTTTAGGAAATATTTGAAGGAACAAGGCAGCTAGGTTGTTCCAAACATCTTGGAGAATTAAACACAGATGTCTCTACCAGTAACCAGGGTGAACGGTGCACTTGCACTGGGCCCTATGGTAGCGGAGGCCCCTTTTGGATAGCGGGACAGTCCTGCATTTGTTGTCCAGGGCAGTGTGTCTTTGCTGCGCCAACTCATCGGCATCTGGAGGACACCGAAGAGTTGAAGCTGGGGAAGTAGGGAGCTGTCCTCTCGCTGCTCCACTACCGGCCGCTGTCTTTGCTCCAGGTGTCCTAGGAGAAGAAGATGCGATGTAGTGCCGTCATTTACATCACACCTGTTACTTCTTAAAGACTCTGGGACCAGAGAGGAGTGAGCAGGGAAACAAGGAAAGGTGATTATTAAGTTTTGTTTTTCCCTTTAATATATACAGTTGGGGACATGATACTGTGGGGGCAACCTGAGGGGTGAGGGGACATGATACTGTGGGGAAAATTGAGGGATCGGGGGACATGATACTTTGGGTGCAACTTGGGGGGTGACACATGTCACTGTGTGGGCAACCAGGGGGTGGGGGGGGACATGAATCTGGGGAGGTAACCTGAAGGGGGACATGAAAATGTGGGGGCAACCTATGGGGGGAACATGACACTGAGAGAGCAACTTTATGGGGACATGAAACTGGAAGAAACCTGGGGGGGCATGACACTATCGAGGCAACTTGGAGGTGGGTAGACATGATACTTCTGGGAGCAACCTGGGGGGCATAACACTATGGGGGCAACAATTGGAACAACACACTTGTAGAATGCGAGGAAACACAAATTTTATTCTGTAGAGCAGAGTAAAACGTTTTTCGGCATCACAGTGCCTTCATCAGACTCTACGAATTATACAGAAAAGAGAAAACAAAAAAAACAAAAATCGGTCAATAAAGTAACGCATATATACATGAACATAAAATAATAAATAAAAAATGCCATTCATGAAGATTGCAGGTGTAGACCAGACTTTCAATCCATGTGTGAACGAGTTGACTTTAGAGGTGAGATTGAAACAACCAGTGGGGATACTTGTATAGAAATGGGTAGGAGAACCAGGTAGTATAATGTCTTGGAAATATGATAAGGAAGGTGTAAAAATATATGTACTACACAGAGAATAGGGAAATCCACAATGAACGAGTGATAAAGTATACAGAAAAACAACCAGTCATGGATGAATATAAATACACACAAAAAAACAAATACCTTCAAATTGTATATCAGATTGAAAACAAATATTCCTGGATGTGTACAAAAGGTAACCCTGTGGAATATAAATATAAGACAGGATATGTCTCTGGATAATGTACATCACATATAGTTAGCCATAAGAAGAGGTCCAAAAACATGCAGCATGTAGACATAGACATGTACATGTAAGCATGTAATAATTAGGGGCCCAGGCTTAATATACATGAAACATGTGGCATGTAGACATAAACATGTAAGCATGTAACAGTTATGCTCTAATGCTGTAAATACTACACAGTCACAGGAATGTCAGAGGCCAAGGGTTAGCTCGTTGCCTAGGGGATAACTTACCTCCGCTCAGGAAGCCCGCAGGGTCCGCTTGTGGATGAGATAACAGTAGAAAAAAAATGAACACTGGCACGCCAATAATAAAAAGCCGTCCGGCATGGAGAGAGGCGTCTGCCTCCATTGAGCTGTTGCCGGCTATAAAAACAGGAGCCGGCCAGTCCGTGCGCGCGATGCGCGCATGCGCATATCCAGCAGTAGGACGAGGACGTCTTACGTCATGACGCAAGCGTCCGATGTATTGCATGCAATGAGCGCATGCGTGAAGACGATTGTCCGTGTACGCGGACAGCAGTGTCTATACAGTATAGCAGACGTGGAAGAGTACGTAACCAGATGAATGAATAGGTAATAAAGTTACTATAGCATATGAGACGGGAGGCTAATGGATAAAGGATACATAGTATAAACCGGAAAGCTGAATATAAACATAAGGTGTAAGGGTGCCATAGCAGTAAACTGTGAACAATGACACACAATTATATAGTAGAACTAAGAGGTGGCTATAAAATAAACAAAATTAAACAAAAAATGGTGGATAATAAATAACAATGAAGGACAGAATAATGAAGTGAAAATAACATGAAAAATAGAAAATATAAAGAATAGTAGAATAAGAATAAGAAATAGGGATGAAAAAAATGGAAACAAGAAAATAGAGGATCAAAAATATAAAAATAAAAATAAAAATAAAAATAAAAAATAAAAGATAAAAAATAAAAAATAAAAAATAGAAAATCAGGATGAAAAATAAAAATTAGAAAACACAAAATATGACAATAAATACCTCGTTGATACCCCGCTGCTGCTCCGCCTCCAGGGTCCGCACATGGTCTTTTTCGTATCCTTCCAATGATATTTTACTTTTTTTATTATTTGTTATTTTTATTTTTCTGTTTTTTAATTTTATTTTTTGTTTATTTTTATTTTTATTTTTAATTTTTAATTTTATTTCATATCTGGCTATACCTTGTTTTTGGATCTTTTTGAATTTTTTCTAGTTTTTTTTCTAGTTTTTTTCTCTATTTTTATTTATTGTCATATTTTGTGCTTTCTAATTTTTATTTTTCATCCTGATTTTCTATTTTTTATTTTTTATCTTTTATTATTTATTTTTTATTTTTATTTTTATTTTTATATTTTTGATCCTCTATTTTCTAGTTTCCATTTTTTTCATCCCTATTTCTTATTCTTATTCTACTATTCTTTATATTTTCTATTTTTCATGTTATTTTCACTTCATTATTCTGTCCTTCATTGTTATTTATTATCCACCATTTTTTGTTTAATTTTGTTTATTTTATAGCCACCTCTTAGTTCTACTATATAATTGTGTGTCATTGTTCACAGTTTACCGCTATGGCACCCTTACACCTTATGTTTATATTCAGCTTTCCGGTTTATACTATGTATCCTTTATCCATTAGCCTCCCGTCTCATATGCTATAGTAACTTTATTACCTATTCATTCATCTGGTTACGTACTCTTCCACGTCTGCTATACTGTATAGACACTGCTGTCCGCGTACACGGACAATCGTCTTCACGCATGCGCTCATTGCATGCAATACATCGGACGCTTGCGTCATGACGTAAGACGTCCTCGTCCTACTGCTGGATATGCGCATGCGCGCATTGCGCGCACGGACTGGCCAGCTCCTGTTTTTATAGCCGGCAACAGCTCAATGGAGGCAGACGCCTCTCTCCATGCCGGACGGCTTTTTATTATTGGCGTGCCAGTGTTCATTTTTTTTCTACTGTTATCTCATCCACAAGCGGACCCTGCGGGCTTCCTGAGCGGAGGTAAGTTATCCCCTAGGCAACGAGCTAACCCTTGGCCTCTGACATTCCTGTGACTGTGTAGTATTTACAGCATTAGAGCATAACTGTTACATGCTTACATCTTTATGTCTACATGCCACATGTTTCATGTATATTAAGCCTGGGCCCCTAATTATTACATGCTTACATGTACATGTCTATGTCTACATGCTGCATGTTTTTGGACCTCTTCTTATGGCTAACTATATGTGATGTACATTATCCAGAGACATATCCTGTCTTATATTTATATTCCACAGGGTTACCTTTTGTACACATCCAGGAATATTTGTTTTCAATCTGATATACAATTTGAAGGTATTTGTTTTTTTGTGTGTATTTATATTCATCCATGACTGGTTGTTTTTCTGTATACTTTATCACTCGTTCATTGTGGATTTCCCTATTCTCTGTGTAGTACATATATTTTTACACCTTCCTTATCATATTTCCAAGACATTATACTACCTGGTTCTCCTACCCATTTCTATACAAGTATCCCCACTGGTTGTTTCAATCTCACCTCTAAAGTCAACTCGTTCACACATGGATTGAAAGTCTGGTCTACACCTGCAATCTTCACGAATGGCATTTTTTATTTATTATTTTATGTTCATGTATATATGCGTTACTTTATTGACCGATTTTTGGTTTTTTTGTTTTCTCTTTTCTGTATAATTCGTAGAGTCTGATGAAGGCACTGTGATGCCGAAAAACGTTTTACTCTGCTCTACAGAATAAAATTTGTGTTTCCTCGCATTCTACAAGTGTGTTGTTCCATTTAATACCATACTTTGGGTTGGGACCCTACGACCACAAAGCTCCACTTTACTGGACCTTGCATCCCTCTACTACTATGGGGGCAACCTCACTGGGACATGAAACTGTGGGGCAAACTGAGGGGAAGATAATGAATAAAAATCTGTGGGGGCAACCTGGGGCAGAGGGGAACATGATACTTTGGCGCATCCTGAGGTGGACATGACAATGTGGGGGTAACTTGGGGGGGAAAACATGACACTGTTGGGGCAACAAGAGCAGTGGGGTGGTCATGAATCTGGGGGTAACCTGGAGGGGGATGTGAAAATGTGGGGCCAACCTGGAAGAGGACATTATGAGAGGCATTATACTGTATGGTGCCACTAGGGACATCCCTATCACTATGAACCTGTGCAGACACTTCCTTCTTCCTAGCCTAGCAAGGACAGAAATTCACGTATTGCATTTCATTTCCTACAATGCTGCTGAGAGTCATTAAGTGAGGTTTATAAGATTATGTTAGGTGGAAATTCTTGGAAACACAAACACTTTGACAGGATTATTTACAGCACGGTTCATGTTATATAACTATTCAGTAAATCTTGCTTTCTGTAGCATTGGTTTAGGACGGTTGGTCTCTGTATAACTGTGAATTATGAATTAGATGGCCTCATTTTATACAACATGTACAGAATAGCTACAGGGCGTGCAGAGATAGCAGATTCAATTGGACTCCTACTCTTGGAGTGCCCATAGGCCACAGTGATACACAATGACAATAGCACAATATACAGGCAATATATAAAACTGGACAATGATGTATTCATGGTAAGTCCCGGTCTTGCGTTATATAATAATATATTTAATGTTTAGACCAGTTTCTCCAGTCATTGGAACTTGAAGCCATATTTGATATACAGTCCTGGATACACTGTTGATATATGGCATGTGGGATTGGCTGGATAATTCCTCAACCTTCTTAGGCAAATCAATGGTTAAAAAATTGTATTACTAAAGGGCACACACTGGTTAGCTAGTAGTATCTCCCTACTATAAGCTCCAGTACTACAGAGGTTTCCAACTTCACTTTAGTTCAACTTTGGTTAAGAGTTGCAATTTATTTTTCAACAAATTCAATATAATACCACTAGCAAAACTCTGACTAAGGGTTGAGTGAACCAGCTCATAGATCATCAAACAGGGTTTGTTGCCAATTTTCCCAAAATTTTAGGTTTGGCTACAAGGATCATTATATCAACAAACTCCAGAGTAGGGTAGACTATAGAAGTGAATGAACAGACTTGTAATAAGCCGGGTTCGACCCAAATATTCCAAATTGTTTGATTTATTTTTACAAAATCAAGCAAACGGAAATGTGTCTCGGGCAAACTAAAATGTCTGCCATGTTATGCTTTATGGGTTTTTTTTAGACTCTATAGTGTAATATCTTTGCTTACCTCTTTTGGGCCCCCTTGTGGTGTCTAGTGCTTTTATGGTGATGTCATGTGCTCAAGGTCACCCCATGGCCTGTGATTGGGCCACTAGAAGTCGCATAGGCATGCTGAGCATCATGACTTCTTCAAGGATGCAAGAGAAAATATTTTTTTTACATTTTACACCTCACCTTGGCCTCCACCTATTATACTCTGTAGAGACCCCAGAGTATAATAATGGCACTTGAACTTTGACAAAACTTCAGATATGTTTTCTCTCAAGATCTAGCAATTGAATAGATAGGTTTCTAGGAGCCTTGACAGTGTTCTACACTATGTTTTATAGATAGGTTCCTAGGAGCCCTGACAGTGTTATACACTATGCTTTATAGATAGGTTCCTAGGAGCCCTGACAGTGTTATACACTATGTTTTATAGATAGGTTCCTAGGAGCCCTGACAGTGTTATACACTATGTTTTATAGATAGGTTCCTAGGAGCCCTGACAGTGTTCTACACTATGTTTTACAGATAGGTTCCTAGGAGCCCTGACAGTGTTCTACACTATGTTTTACAGATAGGTTCCTAGGAGCCCTGACAGTGTTCTACACTATGTTTTACAGATAAGTTCCTAGGAGCCCTGACAGTGTTATACACTATGTTTTATAGATAGGTTCCTAGGAGCCCTGACAGTGTTATACACTATGTTTTATAGATAGGTTCCTAGGAGCCCTGACAGTGTCATACACTATGTTTTATAGATAGGTTCCTAGGAGCCCTGGCAGTGTTCTACACTATGTTTTACAGATAGGTTCCTAGGAGCCCTGACAGTGTTCTACACTATGTATTATAGATAGGTTCCTAGGAGCCCTGACAGTGTTCTACACTATGTTTTATAGATAAGTTCCTAGGAGCCCTGACAGTGTTATACACTATGTTTTATAGATAGGTTCCTAGTAGCCCTGACAGTGTTATACACTATGTTTTATAGATAGGTTCCTAGGAGCCCTGACAGTGTTATACACTATTTTTTATAGATAGGTTCCTAGGAGCCCTGACAGTGTTATATACTATGTTTTATAAATAGGTTCCTGGGAGCCCTGACAGTGTTCTACGCTATGTTTTATAGATAGGTTCCTAGTAGCCCTGACAGTGTTATACACTATGTTTTATAGATAGGTTCCTAGGAGCCCTGACAGTGTTATACACTATTTTTTATAGATAGGTTCCTAGGAGCCCTGACAGTGTTATATACTATGTTTTATAAATAGGTTCCTGGGAGCCCTGACAGTGTTCTACGCTATGTTTTATAGATAGGTTCCTAGTAGCCCTGACAGTGTTATACACTATGTTTTATAGATAGGTTCCTAGGAGCCCTGACAGTGTTATACACTATTTTTTATAGATAGGTTCCTAGGAGCCCTGACAGTGTTATATACTATGTTTTATAAATAGGTTCCTGGGAGCCCTGACAGTGTTATACACTATGTTTTATAGATAGGTTCCTGGGAGCCCTGACAGTGTTATACACTATGTTTTATAGATAGGTTCCTAGGAGCCCTGACAGTGCTATACATTATGTTTCTAAACAATTTAAGTTGGTATGGTATTTACCAAACATGATTGACCCGAAATTAATTTTGGACCTGAGCCACCCAAACCTGAAATTAAATTAGTTCTGAGAGTTTAGCCTATCTCTAGTAGCTTACCATTATTTTTCTAGTATGTACTATACAGGACCCTGAATAGTTTGTGTCCTCAACATAGAAAGCAATCCAGCAGATATTAGTTACTTTTATATGGAATGACTTGAATGATCTACATTATTTATCTCCTTGTTTAAGAGGTGACGTTTTGGTGACTTGGTGATAAGTTACCAGTTTTTTTTTAAAGAGTTATGTTCTTAAGTTACAATATTTTCAAGTTATTACACAATAGTCGCCTTAAAACCAACTGATGTTGTGACTTGAAGAAGTGCGGAATACAATGTATCAGAGAGACTTACACAATTACATATAAGTACGGAGAGGCTTTACACAAGGTGGAGGATAGGTTAGGACGTAGGGCTTGCCTGCTGTTATTTCCAAGCTTCTGATGGGTATGTGTTCCCCCTAGTATTACCTCCGCTGGCTGCACAATCCTTATCTCTGAGACATTGTGTAAATTCCAAGGACAAACTAAATATGTAAGACTTCTATTTCTTCTCTGGCAGTCCGCCTCAGGGAATATAGATGTAGACACATGTATATAATCAGGATTTTCTTTGAGTAAATGCATCTTAATGCCATCTGAAATTTTACAGATTTGGTATTTTCTTGTTTTATTTGGCACAATGCAGTCAGGAGGAGACGGTGTTGATGATGGAAAGTCAGAATTCAAATGAGCTAGATCTTCTTAACACGTTTAGACAAGGGAAGTGGTTGCCCCAGCAACAAGAAAAATGTGAGCGAGCGGACTGTTCCAGCACTCGCTTCCTTTCTTTCCTTTTTTTTAAACTTTACTGCTGTTTGCAAGGAAACCCCAAAGTAAACATGCTAAAAAGTTCCTGGAAAAAGTAATTTGACAACTTTTTAATTTAGGGAATATTTTGTTAGCTTTGAAGTATTTACATAAAGTTTAACATTGTTGACTTTTCCCAAATCTTTTAAGTAATTTTATAATAATTGCAATATAATTGGAAAATAATGTTAGGGTCATATATTTATATACTGACAAGTGGTTGTCCCTTGTGACCGCTTTTGTGGTGGAATCCTACATATGGTGTTTGTAGCAAATATTAGAATGGATCCAAAAAATGGAGAACAAAAGATTGGTATGTGTTCTCTTGTGTGAGACCAGCCTCAGTGGATTCCAGTACTATGCCCTAAAGTGTGCAACAGGCTGCGGGTGGGGAACTAATGTTTCAAAAACTGGCTTGACTTAGGGTCACTTGTAGAGATGAGCGAACACTGTTCGGAACAGCAGTTCCGAACAGCACGCTCACAGCACGCTCCCATAGAAATGAATGGAAGGGGGGTTAAGCCACCGGCCGCCGGCAAAGCGTACGTGCCAGGTGCTTCCATTCATTTCTATGGGAGCGTGCTATTTGGATCGGCTGATCCGAACAGTGTTTGCTCATCTCTAGTCACTTCTAAGGGCCTTGTTTAACTGGCCTCCCTGGACTTCATCTTTTATCCCCAGACATGCACTTTACGGCAGGAGGATAACCAAGTTTCTATCTCTTGTAGTGGTGGATGTGGGGAATCAGGTAATCTGAAGTACAGGTGAATCTTGCTATGTCTTATATGTTAGGGGTATATATATTGCGCTATTTTCATCTTCAACTCTGCCTCCTGATGAAGCTGTGGTTGGTGGCGAAATGCGCGTCAGGCAGTTGAGCATTTCATCCCATTGACGGTAGCTGGAGCGGTCCCCCTAATAAGGGCTATTTTACTCTAACTATGTCTGTAGGTATGTACTGTTAAATGGCTGATTCTTATTACATATATTGGAGTTATATACCCTATGATCGCTACTATTTGATTGCTACACTTGTGTATGCATATTGGTCAGCTTTTGATTATTAGATTATATTTATATACTCTGCACTCCTACATTCTGTCACTTTTTTGATCTTTTTGGGGGGATTTCCTGGCAACTAGTCTTTTTGGGGGGTTGCGGTATTTGTCCACTATTTGTTAGTGGAACCTCCCCTGTTTGTCTCCATGTGTTATCTTATGTTTATTTGTGGTTAATTAATAAAACTTATTTATGTATTTTTTTTTTTTGGTTCCTTTTTTCTTGTTTGGAGTTATGCTATGTTAGGTTTTTGGGAATCATTTGAATTTTCTTTTTATTTGGGGTTATATTAATTGATTCTGTTGTCTTTTTTGGTGTGGCCTTCTGGGGGAGCAGTATATCAATCAGGGACAGAAATAGGCTAGAAGGGCCAGCTCTGTCCTTGGGAGCCCCCTGGGCCTAGTACAGGTTGTGGGTGACAGAAGGACACTGTCCATGGCAATCTCCATGCTGGAGAATAAATCCCACCCCATGTATGAGACCTTGACGGCACTTGGCAGCACTGTAAGTTACCGACTGCTTTACCCCAAGTGTGAGAAGGAGCGATATCAGAGGTCCTTCCTCCCAACCACGGTCAGGCTGTATAATCTACATCAGACCAAGCGAATAGAGAGAGAGCTAAATGATCCTGAAGTCTTCTTTCTTTTTTTTTTCCTTAGCTGCTATTGATTCCTAGTATTTTTCTCAGCATATGTGTGTCTCCTTCTGTAATATAGTACTGTTATTATCCTGTATCTGTATTATCATGCTGCTGTAACGCACTGAAATTTGCCAACGGCGGGACTATTAAAGGATTATCTTATCTTATTTCTTGAGAAAATAAAGCACAACCATATTTGAGTTAAAGTAAAGGAGCGGCCATTCTGGCACCGAGCAGGGCATCAGAGCGGTGGCACTAGACGGTGGCCACCTGATGTCTTGCATTTAGATAGAATTTATTCCTGCGATATTTTAACCCATGAATACCCCAATGAACCAAAGTGTGTTTGGTGAAACGCCTAAGGAAGGGTGCAATGTATAGGGATAATTAATCTGCAGGCTAGCCGTACCCCGGGGTGACTTTGTTGTATGAAATACTGGGGCATTATCCAGTTCTAGTTGGGGGTATAGCAGTGGTGTGGAAGGTATCTCTTGGATGGAGTGCGTCCTTGGGTCCCTGGATACTTATCTGCTATATCTACACTTAATTTTCATCTGCCCAATGGTGATGTAGGGAGCAGATACTTGGCTCCTACTTTCATGTTTGTCCTCCTGTGATGTCAGCTTAACATTTGGCTTTGTTGGCTTGACAATGACAGCGTTAATTTCATTAATTGTGATGCTCTAAGAAGGGGGAGGATTTGTTGGGCTGTATATCCAGTCGGCTTTCTTCTTGTATGGACATTAACTTATAGTGTATATGTGGACACTTTGGATAGATGGACAGCTTAACTAGCTAAGAGGAGCTATGTACCGCAATCCTATAGTTTTCCCCTACCAAGACATACATAGGTGCCACATTCACAAGCGCAATTCCTTAGTGTAATTTTATTCTTGAGGCTTATGTACCCTGAATAAACTAAAAACGTTTTAACAGTTCCCACTTATTTTGTTGCTTTGTTGATTTGTGAACCACGCCATGAATTTCATCTAGATTTATGGTTATTTTGATTTTGTTTAAAGTAAAGGTGGACATATTTGGAGTTAAGGACTAGAGATGAGCGAGTAGTACTTGATCGAGTAGGTGTTCGATCGAATACTGTGGTATTCGAAATACTCATACTCGATCGAGTACTACTAGCTGTTCGAAGTTAAGATTCAATGCAAAATCAGCGTTGATTGACAGAACGCTATACAGTCAGCCAATCAACGCTGGTTCTTCTCTTACCTTTAGAAGTCTTCTCCCTGCGCAGCGTCCCGCGTCCTCTTCCGGCTCTGCATTCACTCTGCTAGGCATCGGGCCGGGGCAGAGCCAACTACGCATGTCCGCTTGTAGTACGGGTATGCGCAGTCGGCTCTGCCCAGGCCCGATGCCTAGCAGAGTGAATTCAAGGCTGGAAGAGGACGCGGGGACGCTGCGCAAGGAGAAGAATGCAGCCCGACCCTGACTCATGGACTTGGTAAGTAGAATTTGATCGAATATTGCCATGCTGCAAGTTGTAGTTCCACAGAAGACGCAGTGCCAAAGGTGGCCTGTTGTTGTTCTATAGCTACAAAATGGCAGGGAATTTTTTATACAGACCACCTTTGAATTTAGGAATTGTAAGAAAAATACATTAAAAAACATCAATGCAAACAAGTTTGTAGCCTTTCAGCCAGGCTTGAGGCTTTGCGTTTTATACTTTATTTAATCTACACATCTATATACTGTACATTTTACCAAACCACTGAAAGTGCAGGGACCCAAAGAATTAAACATGCATGCATTTCTTTATTATCATTATTATGTATCATACTTAGTTACAGTATTGCAAGACACAATGATGAAACGATCTTGTTTAAGATTCAGAAAACTACACATCATTTGTCTTTTGAAAACAATGTCACACAGCTATCCAGTGATGTGAAATAAGATGGACATCAGGTGTTCATTTTCTAGGATGTCATTTGAAGGTTGCAGGTACTTTATCATACTTATAGTCAATCTGATATGGTTCAGTGATTTCTTTCTCAGTACGGTACTGTATTCCCCACCAATTGCATGACAAATCAACTTTGCAGATTCCAACTAGAGGAACAGAACCAAAATTAGAGTTCTTGTCTTTTCCTTCAACATTAGAACATTTATACATAAATAAATAAATAAATAAATAAATATGCATTATAAAGGATAGCAACAGCTGAGATAAAACTATGAGCGAAGAAGCCAAAATTTTACCCACTTCATCCTAGATATTTTTTTTAAATATAATGTGAAAGTTAAAGGAGTTGTCTGGTTAAGCCTATTTTTAAGTATTTTACAAAGAAGTTTTGAACTAATAGAGATACCAGGGAGTTACTTGTTCCTGAACCCCATCTCTTATCAGAGCAGAGACTGCCACAAATATTCGGCTATGTTAACATCTGTGCATGGTTATAGGAATAGTCCTTAATAGAGATGAGCGAACACTAAAATGTTCGGGGTTCAAAATCCGATTCGAATAGCCGCACACTGTTCGACTGTTCGAACGGGTTTCGAACCCCATTATAGTCTATGGGGGGAATGCTCATTTCAGGGGTAGGCAACATTCGATCAAATTCTACTTACCAAGTCCATGAGTGAGCGTCGGGCTGGATCCTCCGAGCAGTCTTCTCCTGGCGCAGTGTCCGTGCATCTTCTTCCGGCTGGAATTCACTCTGCCAGGCATCGGGGCCTAGGCAGAGCTGACTGCGCATGCGCGGTCAGCTCTGCCCGGCCCGACGCCTGAGCAGAGCCGACTGCGCATGCGAGGGCATGCCCGTGCATGCGCAGTCGTTTCTGCCTAGGCCGGATGCCTGGCAGAGTGAATGAAGAGCCGGAAGACGCCGTGGGGAAGCTGCACGGAGAAGACTTCTAAAGGTAAGAGAAGAACCAGCGTTGATTGGCAGAATGTATAGCATTCTGCCAATCAATGCTGGTTCTGCATCGAACCTTAAACTTCGAACAGCTAGTAGTGTTCGATCAAGTACGAGTATCTCGAATACCGTAGTATTCGATCGCACACCTACTCGATCGAACACTACTCGCTCATCTCTAGTAATAAAACATATTATAACATTTCTTATTTTCACATGTGCTCATATATATATATATATATATATATATATATATATATATATATATATATAGTATGTGTGTGTGTGTGTGTTTTAGAAATTAGAAGTACACTCATATATGAATATTTGACAATTGACTAGTTCTTGATGGAACATTGTGATTGAAGAAAAGCCAACATGTATACATGTAGCATGCAGTAACAGGGTACTATGGAAGGAACTGGTTATTTATTCTAGACATTCCCTATTGACAATATGCAGCACATTATACAACAGGTGGACTTTCTATTCCCAGCTTCTTGTCTTGAATGAGAATCACATTCACTATTTATATCATAAGGAAGATAACATAGAACGTATTTCCAATAAAGATATATCCCACTCTTGCCATAAGCGTCAGGATCTTTACTGTTGTAGCAAAAGCGTATTTATTATTGAGTAGCAAAGTGTGAAAAAAAAATCCTCCTAGGCCCCCTCTAGGGGTGACTCTCTAAGGAATTCAGCCATAGGCAAAGAAGGTGCCATCATTTTATTAATAAATCCCACAGGGACTGTATTAGCGATGAGAGCTAGGATTGTTTTCCGGTGATGTTCTTGTCATTTTTGTCTTATTTGAAGGTGTACAGTTATATCGTAAATGCAACCTTGTATATAAGTATGTCTTAAAATTTTCTTGTGGCATGTCATTTGGAAATTGGAGAGCTAGGGTAGTGCAAATACGTGTTTCAGAGTTCAGTACAATGGGATCTATTATTTCCATCATTAGCTTTCAGAGAGGGAATGTCGGCCTCATAGTGATTAATATTTTACATGGTGCACGCGCGGTATTACAAAAGGCTACATGGAAACCTTGTTACCTACATGATTTGTTTCTTATTTTAACTACCAAAATTTGGGAATTATCTGCTTTAGATAGAATTAGGTTTTTCAGACACAGGGGTTTTATGACAGATAAGATGACACCAACCAAAAACACAAAGCAACAAGCGCTACAATTATTCTAATGCTAATAGCTTTGCTATACTAAAATAGCGCAACAGATGTATCATCTAAGTACGCCAGTTGGATGCCATATGCCAGAATAATAGCATTCAGTTTAAAGGGGATGTCTGGATTAGATAAGCCATTACCAAAAATTCTATTAGGGAATTCTGTCTACAGGGGCGTTCCCTTTTTTGGATCCTCATCTACTAGCTAGAGCGTGTGGCTATAAAGAGTGTTTCTCATTTTAGAGGACCTAACATGTCTATTCCGTACATGGCAGTCCATAGATTTTAATGAGAACTGTATAATGTTCATTTTTATGGGTTGTGATAGACCAGAGGTGTTCAATGCTTGCTCTGGATTTCCTTAGGGTATGTTCACACGGCAGGATTTGCATTCCACGAGTGAACGTTACATGTGTCTAGCCACGACGGGATGCTGATGCAGTGGACCGGTATCCCGTCATGGCATTCTACTCCAGATTAGGTCCAAATGAATGGAAGGAGCCTCGTGCCGCGGATGCCGGAATCCGTGGCAAGAAGGGTCATCTCATTTCTTTTTTCTGCTACTAGCTAGCGGAAAAAAGAAGCGAGTGGCTCCCATTGAAGGCAAAGGCATTTTTGGCAGCGAATTTTGAGGCAGATTCCATGTCAAAATACACTGCCAAAAAACTCCATGTGAACTGACCCTTGCAGACTATTGTGACCTCAGAATATTCCAGTAGCAGGACACCATGTGATCACCTAGTCCTTGGGTGACTCTTGTAATGAAAAAAGATTTTCTTAATCTCTTTCCACTTTGCACCATATTATTATGTGGCACTTAGAGTAACGCTCAGTAGCGTAATAGTATGGTGCAGATCTGGAGCAGACGCAGGAGCAGTGCCTGGCACACAGCTTCCAGGTTCTGGCTCTTTTATGGAGTCAAAATTTTTTACAGGGACTCCACTTCTTTCATCCCTAGAGGGTTGTAAGGAGTCGTAATGGCAGCCAAATCAGGTGTAAAAAGTTTTCAAAAAATGTATATTAAATGATGAAAAATTAATCGTAAAAAAAAAAAAAAAAAAAACATATTACATATCACCATGTCCATTCAAGTCCCAGATATTGAAAAAATGTTATTTATCCCATGCAGTGATAAATATACTAAAAAAATACCACAATGTGCAGATTAATGGGTTTTAGTCACCTTTCTTCCCCACTCCAAAAAGAAATAAAAAGTGTTCAAAAACTTGTACATTAAAAGTATGGACATCTGAATTTGTTTTCCAAAATCTTTAAGTTGCAACACATTTATGAATTGTTACATGACATATTTATAAACATGTTAAATATAAAGTTATATTTGAGGACTTTGGTTTTATATGCGGTTTTATATACCACTAGAAAGCCGACAGTGTGCTTAATTTAGCGCACTGATGGCTTTCCCCTCGTTATGTGCCCCGGGAGAAGAGATATCGGTGTTGTTACCAATAGCTCTTTACTGTCAGAAGGGCATTCCTGACAGTCTAGCTGGGAACACTCTTCCTGATAGTACTGTCTGTAGCTCTACATTG
The DNA here is from genome assembly GCF_031893055.1 of Leptodactylus fuscus. Classification (NCBI taxonomy): domain Eukaryota; kingdom Metazoa; phylum Chordata; class Amphibia; order Anura; family Leptodactylidae; genus Leptodactylus; species Leptodactylus fuscus. Next base: position 74,432,845 of record NC_134275.1, read on the forward strand.
TCTGAGGGGGCATTCCTTACCACCCAGCCATGACGCTGAGCAGTGAGGAACGCCACTTTCCCTACTAACAGTACTCGTCCATAGCTCTATACTGTCAGAGGGTTCATTTCTTACCATCCAGCCATGACGTTGAGCAGTGAGGAACACCCCTCCCCCTACTGACAGTACTCATCCATAGACTAGTACAGGGGGCCGTTCCTCACAGCTCAGCATCATGGCTATGTGGTAAAGAATGAACCCTGTGACAGTATAGAGCTACAGACAGTACTGTCAGGAGGAACGTTCCCAGCTAGACTGTCAGGATCTCCCTTCTGACCGTGAAGAGCTATCGGTAACAGCATCAATATCTCTTCTCCCAGGGCACATAATGGGAAAGCCGACAGTGCTCCGAATTCAGAGGAATATAAAACCGCATGTGCCTGAGGACCTAAACGCTCCTCTTTAATGATCTATCCTTAGAAAAGATCATCAATAACAGATCACTGGAGGTCCAAGTCCCACCAATCAGCTTTTTGAGACCACAGTCCAGTGGCTTCTTCTTCATAGCTGACATCACATCATGTGGTTCTTCTGTTGTTACACCAGACACTAATACACTATGTATGGCTCTCTGCCTGTTATGTAATGAAGAGGCTGCAGCGTTTGCCCAAACATCACCACTAGAGATGAGCGAACACTAAAATGTTCGAGGTTCGAAATTCGATTCGAACAGCCGCTCACTGTTCGAGTGTTCGAATGGGTTTCGAACCCCATTATAGTCTATGGGGAACATAAACTCGTTAAGGGGGAAACCCAAATTCGTGTCTGGAGGGTCACCAAGTCCACTATGACACCCCAGGAAATGATACCAACACCCTGGAATGACACTGGGACAGCAGGGGAAGCATGTCTGGGGGCATAAAAGTCACTTTATTTCATGGAAATCCCTGTCAGTTTGCGATTTTCGCAAGCTAACTTTTCCCCATAGAAATGCATTGGCCAGTGCTGATTGGCCAGAGTACGGAACTCGACCAATCAGCGCTGGCTCTGCTGGAGGAGGCGGAGTCTAAGATAGCTCCACACCAGTCTCCATTCAGGTCCGACCTTAGACTCCGCCTCCTCCAGCAGAGCCAGCGCTGATTGGCCGAAGGCTGGCCAATGCATTCCTATGCGAATGCAGACTTAGCAGTGCTGAGTCAGTTTTGCTCAACTACACATCTGATGCACACTCGGCACTGCTACATCAGATGTAGCAATCTGATGTAGCAGAGCCGAGGGTGCACTAGAACCCCTGTGCAAACTCAGTTCACGCTAATAGAATGCATTGGCCAGCGCTGATTGGCCAATGCATTCTATTAGCCCGATGAAGTAGAGCTGAATGTGTGTGCTAAGCACACACATTCAGCACTGCTTCATCAAGCCAATACAATGCATTAGCCAGTGCTGATTGGCCAGAGTACGGAATTCGGCCAATCAGCGCTGGCTCTGCTGGAGGAGGCGGAGTCTAAGGTCGGACCTGAATGGAGACTGGTGTGGAGCGATCTTAGACTCCGCCTCCTCCAGCAGAGCCAGCGCTGATTGGCCGAATTCCGTACTCTGGCCAATCAGCACTGGCTAATGCATTGTATTGGCGTGATGAAGCAGTGCTGAATGTGTGTGCTTAGCACACACATTCAGCTCTACTTCATCGGGCTAATAGAATGCATTGGCCAATCAGCGCTGGCCAATGCATTCTATTAGCGTGAACTGAGTTTGCACAGGGGTTCTAGTGCACCCTCGGCTCTGCTACATCAGATTGCTACATCTGATGTAGCAGTGCCGAGTGTGCATCAGATGTGTAGTTGAGCAAAACTGACTCAGCACTGCTAAGTCTCTGCATTCGCATAGGAATGCATTGGCCAGCCTTCGGCCAATCAGCGCTGGCTCTGCCGGAGGAGGCGGAGTCTAAGGTCGGACCTGAATGGAGACTGGTGTGGAGCGATCTTAGACTCCGCCTCCTCCAGCAGAGCCAGCGCTGATTGGTCGAGTTCCGTACTCTGGCCAATCAGCGCTGGCCAATGCATTCTATTAGCCCGATGAAGTAGAGCTGAATGTGTGTGCTTAGCACACACATTCAGCTCTACTTCATCAGGCTAATAGAATACATTGGCCAATCAGCGCTGGCCAATGCATTCTATTAGCTTGATGAAGCAGAGTGTGCACAAGGGTTCAAGCGCACCCTCGGCTCTGATGTAGCAGAGCTGAGGGTGCACAAGGGTTCAAGTGCACCCTCGGCTCTCCTACATCAGAGCCGAGGGTGCGCTTGAACCCTTGTGCAGCCTCGGCTCTGCTACATCAGAGCCGAGGGTGCGCTTGAACCCTTGTGCACACTCTGCTTCATCAAGCTAATAGAATGCATTGGCCAGCACTGATTGGCCAGAGTACGGAATTCGGCCAATCAGCGCTGGCCAATGCATCCCTATGGGAAAAAGTTTATCTCACAAAAATCACAATTACACACCCGATAGAGCCCCAAAAAGTTATTTTTAATAACATTCCCCCCTAAATAAAGGTTATCCCTAGCTATCCCTGCCTGTACAGCTATCCCTGTCTCATAGTCACAAAGTTCACATTCTCATATGACCCGGATTTGAAATCCACTATTCGTCTAAAATGGAGGTCACCTGATTTCGGCAGCCAATGACTTTTTCCAATTTTTTTCAATGCCCCCAGTGTCGTAGTTCCTGTCCCACCTCCCCTGCGCTGTTATTGGTGCAAAAAAGGCGCCAGGGAAGGTGGGAGGGGAATCGAATTTTGGCGCACTTTACCACGTGGTGTTCGATTCGATTCGAACATGGCGAACACCCTGATATCCGATCGAACATGTGTTCGATAGAACACTGTTCGCTCATCTCTAATCACCACCCTTTGAATCAGCAGACTTGTGGAGTGCTGGAAGTCGGATCCTAACGGTCTGATGTTTACGACCTATACTAAGCATAGGTCATCAATATAATAGTCCTGGAATCCCCCTTTAGCTGTGATAATAAAAGAAATGTATTGTATAATTACCACTGATGAAACACGACCCCGTGTGTGCAGCCATAGCTCCTGTAGCTTGCATCACGAAATCCAATTACCTACAATGAGTAATGGGAGTCCAGATCGCCCTGATGTACCGTAAACGCTGCTCCGTGCGTAGTGATGGTAGAAGCAATGCAGGATACATGGGTGCATGTACGCAAAACTATGCATGAAATTTTTCTTTTCTACAAAAAACAAGTTAAAAGCAAGGTAAACAAGTGATGGTCGTCCAGTTGGTTATATATTGCACAGATTTACTTCCATCCCATATCATACCAATTTTGACATTCCTGGAGAAAGTCCAACGGAAATCAATGAAAGTCTGAAGGAAATGTAATTACTATTGAACAGACCTGAATGGGTGTTATTGCTATGTTGTATAATATATTCCATCTGTTTCTGCTTTGAATATTACTCCTACACAAGATAAATTCATTAATTACGGAATTCTATGTGCGTATCTGCCAGCTGTCATTGATCCCAGGATGGTACTGGGGTAGGTAGTTATTTGTGTTTACAACGTCTTTTTGGGAATAATTATATACCCTATATTACTTAAGCATTGTATAGTTCACATTCTCAGACTGTAATATAAGTTATGACAATAGGCTGTAGAATCATTTTAATTATGTTAAAGCTCTATTACAATTACTTTTATGGCTCCGTACCAGTCCCTTTGTCTTATAATGAGGCCCATCAGACTTCTGCTGTTTTATTTTTGATACAAGGACAGGACACAGCCTACGTTTGGAGATTTTGTCAAAAAGCAATGGAACCGTGACATGATGGAAAGTTACCATTGTGAATACAGAAGAATGTACAATAGTGAATTGGAATAGCTGAACGTAGAAAAGAAAAACCTATCCAATTTTTTTTAAAGGGAACCTGCCAGGTGACCTCTGCTGCCCTATGTGAGAGTATGATATAGAATATGGAGGAGCTGAGCTCTGTGATATACAGGTTTATATTATCTGGAGCAGGTATTCTGTGTAAAAAGCAGAGTAAGCTCGCACACAATCACTCATAGGTTTAATAATAGGAGTAAAAAGAAAGTTGTCAATCATCCTGTGTGGGCGGGATCATTGGGACTCTCACTGTCTCTCCTAGGATTTACTTTTTTCCCCCCAGAAATCCTGTTCCAAATTATATAAACCGATATCTCACAGAGCTCAGCTTCTCTCCATCATATGAACCTGTACATCACAGAGCTCAGCTTCTCTCCCTCTATCATATGAACCTATACATGACAGAGCTCAGCTTCTCTCCCTCTATCATATAAATCTGTACATGACAGAGCTCAGCTTCTCTCCCACTATCATATGAACTTGTAAATCACAGAGCTCAGCTTCTCTATCATATAGTATGAACCTGTACATGACAGAGCTCAGCTTCTCTCCCGCTATCATATGAACCTGTACATGACAGAGCTCAGCTTCTCTCCCGCTATCATATGAACCTGTACATCACAGAGATCAGCTTCTCTCCCTCTATCATATGGTATGAACCTGTACATCACAGAGCTCAGCTTCTCTCCCGCTATCATATGAACCTGTACATCACAGAGCTCAGCTTCTCTCCCTCTATCATATGAACCTATACATGACAGAGCTCAGCTTCTCTCCCTCTATCATATAAATCTGTACATGACAGAGCTCAGCTTCTCTCCCACTATCATATGAACTTGTAAATCACAGAGCTCAGCTTCTCTATCATATAGTATGAACCTGTACATGACAGAGCTCAGCTTCTCTCCCGCTATCATATGAACCTGTACATGACAGAGCTCAGCTTCTCTCCTGCTATCATATGAACCTGTACATCACAGAGATCAGCTTCTCTCCCTCTATCATATGAACCTGTACATCACAGAGCTCAGCTTCTCTCCCTCTATCATACAAGCCTGGACATCACAGAACTCAGTTTTTCTCTTGAATATCATATAATCCTTCTTATCACATAGTTCAGCTTCTCTCCTCTATCATATAAACCTATAAATGTATCACAGAATTCTTCTTCTCTGCCTATATCATATAGACCTACATATGACACAGAACTCAGCTTCTCTACCTATATCATATAAACCTGTTTATCTCAGACCTCAGCTTTCTCTATCATATAAACCTATCACAGACCATACCTTATTTCCCTCTGGGATATAATCCTTTATACAACAGAGCTCAGCATCTCTACCTTTACCTTATACTGTATAACTCAAAGCTCAGCTTCTCCCCGTCTATCCTATAACCCTATATATCACACAGCTCAGCTTCTCTCCTCTATCATATACCCCTATATGTCACAGAGCTAGGATTTCTCCCTCTATCTTATAACCCTATACATCACAGAGCTCAGCTTCTCTCCCTCTTTCCTATGTGTCTCAGATAAGACATTATAAATCACAACAGAAATTCTTTGAAATAAACCAGTTCTCTCCTCTTCGATCCTCTGCTGGACTAACAGTCATCAGTGGCCTCAGCAATCACATGCCAAACTCAGTAGCACAGAAGCAGATACTGCAAAATTAGTCATGAACCCCATAATATGCATTAGGATATATGAGCAAAGGTTATATTAAGCCAAGGTGTGTGAGTTCTTATTGAACTGGGAGTGAAATTATTATGTACAAGAAATGCGTTTGGAATAGAATTTGACTTTTATACTAATGGATTACCTTAGTGAAATACGCATAAAATAATCCACATATAATCCTAAAGGGCCACTTTAACCATAGGGTATGCGATGCATCTGCACTGGGCCCTATGGCAGTGGGGGGGCCTGCAAAATCCTGCTTTTCAAGTGTTGTCCCTACTGTTCAATTTTATCTACATCCGTGTACAATTGTCAAACATAATATTATATTGGCAAAGAATATTTCATGAATGAATAAGAATTATAAGTCTACATTATAACATACGGAGAGAGCTGTGGATGTGTAGGACATTTTCAGATTCGGTATTTTATGCCTTACCGCCAGCACACTGCAATGATATGTTGATGCTATTAATATTGCCTAGCAGATGGAAAGGTTAACAATGGATTATAATGACTATTAGCATTTTCCAACTTGTTACTTTCCCGAAGTTCAATAGTTTTCCTTGCTCATTTTGGATTCTTGGAATAATGGCTAGACCAGAAATCTGCAGTTAATGTGACCTATATTATCATTTGTATTGTAATCCTTGATACATAGACAAACTCATTCTTAAATAATACTTTTAATTACATTTGACCTTCCAGTGTGTAGAATAATAAGGTCTTCATCCATAACAGCAGATGGACTATACTGGTGGAAATAATGCAAATGGCACAGTTAGGATGAGATTTCTCCACGCGCTTTAAACCTTCCAACATTATAAATGCCTGACATTTCTGTTTAATTTATCCCACTGTCTGTATGGCGGGTATTATGCAAACCTAAGACTGTAAAGGAACAGAAAGCGGCCTGTCTTCATTTACATTGGTTCTGAATACTGATATGGTCATTTGTACATTACCAGGCACCATGACACCAGCGCCTCGCAAAGATCTTTTTCTCTATTTTAGTATCCAGAGCCCTGATTTTAAACACAAGGAAGAAATATAAATTGTTTGTGGTAAAATTTCACTTGGCAAACATTTGGTGGCTACTTAAGCCCTCTGAAAAACAAAAGGTACAATCTGATTTGTTGTTCCATTGATCAATTGATCAAAGCGACATTTTAGGCTCTGTTTACATCCATGTCAAACAAGGCTTTGTAGTGCTACATCCATTCAACATTGGATACCGTACTAGTATGTGATATAACCAGTGCTTAAATTGGCTGAAACTCAGTAAGATGTGTCTGAAGCAGAACATAAAAAACCACAATTACTTACTAGAGATGAGCGAACAGTAAAATGTTCGAGGTTCGATATTCGTTTCGAGTAGCCCCTCAATATTCGACTACTCGAATCGAATATCGAACCTTATTATAGTCTATGGGGGAAAATGCTCGTTTCAGGGGTAGGCAATATTCGATCAAATTACACTTACCAAGTCCATGAGTGAGGGTCAGGCTGGATCCTCCGAGAAGTCTTCTCCTTGCAGCGTCCCCGCGGCGTCTTCCGGCTCTGAATTCACTCTGCCAGGCATCAGGCCTGGGCAGAGCCGACTGCGCATGTCCTCACTACAAGACTTCTAAAGGTAGGAGAAGAACCAGCGTTGATTGGCCGACTGTATAGCATTCAGCCAATCAATGCTGGTTCTGCATCGAACTTTTACATTCGAATAGCGAGTGGTACTCGATCGAGTACGAGTATTTCGAATACCATAGTATTCGATCGAATACCTACTCGATTGAGTAGTACTCGCTCATCTCTATTACTTACCTCTCCTGGCTCCGGAAGGCTTCGCATCTACTTGGTGACATTCCAGATGTCACATGGGCCGGAGATTGCGTCTTTATTTGTGACGACGCAAGCCCCTGCTCACGTGACATTTCGTACATCACTGAAGATGGCCAACGTCTGTGGGGAGAGCACTGGAGCCAGGGAGAGGTAAGTAACAGTGTTTTTTATGTTTGTATCCTCCACTGGGTCTTCGATTATTATACTCTGGGGTCTGAAAAGAAATTATTCCAGAGTTCCCCCCTAAATTTTTTTCCCAATTTAAGCACTGGATATAACTCATTGGCAGGTTCCATTGTGATCTTCTTATGTAAACAACAGCACTCTACTAATGTTATTCCTCCCTTTAAGTCTGATTAAACTTGCAATGTAGCCATCATTCCAAATATGAAGAGAGCCTCTGATAAAAAATTGAATAAATCATTTCTAAATTCTGCTGTTTAGTCATTTAGCAAGTTTACTATCAATAGTGAACAAAATTTTTAACAACATATGACACGGCATATGGTAAGCTTTGCTTCAAAAATATAAATGTTTAAAGAACTGGAGGTAACCGTGAAACTGTGAACAGCTTCTCTCATGGGTAATGACCATATGGAAGAGAGAAATATCTATGAACTGACCTAAAAAATAAAGACATGGTAAAATTGAGATGAGTTAAATCGCCCTGTTTATTAATGATAATATAATTAATGATTGAGAAATGATGGAAAGTAAAAAAAAAATCAATTTAGAGGGACAAGGCTTAGAAATACTTTAGTTTTACGAGTTTTAATGAGTCTCGAGAGGCTACGTACTACATCACTGCCAACAACAATTCAGCTTATTTTTGTCTAAAGTGTCCATACTCCAGACTGGAAGTTAAACTTCCTTGACATAAATGAAAGCCAAAGTATGGTGTAACAATGTTATAAGAGACCCTAAGAGACCATGTTAAGAAGAACATGACGTTAGCGGAGCCCAAAGTGCGATGTGGATTGCGTAGGTATACTCCAGAAAGACTGGTAACATATAAAAGCAGACGATCGAGATAACAAAGAAAACACTCCTACGGTTACTGAAATGAATAAGGTACAAAAAGGAATATCTACTTCATTACAGACTGAACAGTATTAGCCATAAGAAATAAATGAAGTATTAGTATAAGAGCCTTTACCTCACACACATATAGATGTCTCATTTCCTACCCATCCTCTTAAAAAGTTGAGCAGCTTTTCTAAAAGCGATATGATTTCAGGATAAATTATTAAGTTATGGGGAAAGTAGTATAGTACTGTGTTACTATGTATTTTACATATGGTAAATGTGATATTTTTTTTGTGATGTGATTTCAGTTATCCCTCCAACCTTACCTATACTCTAACTCATTGAGTGATATCCGTCTACTTCCAAAGACTCTCTGCCCACATCCCAGACTTCACATCTGCAGATGAGAAGAGGAAACTCTACATCCTACTGGGAGAAGAAGAGGCCACTGTGGAGATCGCTGCCCAATACGTGTCCAGCTTCCACCAAATGAGGGGAAGATGAGAACCCAAGGACTATTATACCCCATTATCACCCCATCTAATCACCCACCCACCCTATGCCTGCCCATACCCACATGTCCATCGTTCACCTGCCACCAAATAAGGAAAATGATGAGACCCCAAGGACTATTGTACCCCCAAACCAATCACTCTCCCACCCATCCACCAACTCCACACCCTCCCTCACCCCCCAACCACTCTCTTTGCTTTGGCAATGCCAAATGTATATTCAGATGTGCCAATAAAGCTATTTTGATTTGATTGCCTGTCTCACTGTAATAGTTTATAGAAAGACACGGCTTCAATGTTGCACACTACTGCTTGGTTCCAAAGCTGTCTTCTAGCTTTAGTGTGAAGAATACGTGATACACCTTGTACAGAATTAGTGCTGACATCACAAATATGTAGTATAAGAAGTGTTAACCCCGGTTTAAATCACTTACTAAAACTGAAAAGCTAATTTTAAGCAAACCTGTTGTATCATGCCGTATGTGTACATGAAGAGTAGGACTATTTGTGGTCATTGTATGACTATCCCACATTATTTAGCAGTTTTATCATCTTTATGCTATATCTAGAAATTTCAGATCTCTGTGAACTAGTGGGTGGAGCTACAAAACAATGCACACAGTGAGTAAAGGAGAATCTGCTCAATGACTATCTCAATCTCTCTCACTCAGAAACAGAGAACATCTAGGACATAAGATTACTGACCTGTACAGATGGGAGGAAAGTGCTTTGGCTATGATAGATAGTTCCGGGGCCAGACTAACAGCTGCCATTCTTGTCTTATTCTCCTTGTTTCCTGCTCACTTCTCCCCCTCTCCTCTTCATAGAGTTCTATAATGAGTCATGTGATCTGCAGTACATCTTGGGATGGATAGAGCAGTGATTTTTCACAGTGAAATTCACTTTAGCAGAGGGAGGGGAAGCAGTAAAAGAGTCTAATAAGGGCAAACAGAAGCAATTCTCTCTGATAACATATAGTACAAAGATTATTGCACCCACCTGTTCTATTCATTTATGCAAAGCTTGTTAAATGTCAGACATGATTTAATTAAGTACTAAATATTTTGTTTTAGATGGAGCTGCGGGGTTCCATAGAGCATACTGCTGCTTTATTATACCAACTGTTAGGCGCTACACATTGGGGGTTCCACCGATGAGCAAATGACGACATGCTATCCAGTGGCATAACTAGGAATGGCGGGTCCCCGTGGTGAACTTTTGACATGGCTCCCCCCCAACCGACACCAACGTAGAAGACCTCGACTGGCCCCCTCCTCTGCACTCTATTATGTCCCTTAGTGGCCCCTGCACACAGTATTATCCCCCATAGTGGCCCGAGCACACAGTATTATGTCCCTCATTGGCCCCTGCACACAGTATTATGTCCCTTAGTGGCCCCTGCACACAGTATTATGCCCCATAGTGGTCCCTGCACACAGTATTATCTCCCATAGTGGCCCCTGCACACAGTAGTATGTCCCATAGTGGCCTGAGCACACAGTATTATGTCCCTTAGTGGCCCCTGCACACAGTATTATCTCCCATAGTGGCCCCTGCACACAGTATTATCCCCCATAGTGGCCCGAGCACACAGTATTATGTCCCTCATTGGCCCCTGCACACAGTATTATGTCCCTTAGTGGCCCCTGCACACAGTATTATGCCCCATAGTGGTCCCTGCACACAGTATTATCTCCCATAGTGGCCCCTGCACACAGTAGTATGTCCCATAGTGGCCCCTGCACACAGTATTATGTCCCTTAGTGGCCCCTGCACACAGTATTATCTCCCATAGTGGCCCCTGCACACAGTATTATGCCCCATAGTGGTCCCTGCACACAGTATTATGTCCCATAGTGGTCCCTGCACACAGTATTATGCCCCATAGTGGTCCCTGCACACAGTATTATGTCCCATAGTGGACACCCATAAACAATTATTATACTCTGGGATCTGAAAAGATCGGAGACCCAGAGGGAGAAAAACATAAAAAAATACTATTTCTTACCTGTCCCTGGCTCCTACGCTGTCTTCTCCGTTGCTGTCCTTCTTTTTTTTTTCTTTTTTAAATGTAGATTGTGAGCCCCACATAGAGCTCACAATGTACATTTTTCCCTATCAGGATGTCTTTTTTGGAATATGGGATGGAAATCCATGCAAACACGGGGAGAACATACAAACTCCTTGCAGATGGCTTTTTGCTCTTGGTGGGATTTGAACACCAGGACTCCAGCGCTGCAAGGCTGCAGTGCTAACCACTGAGCCACTGCGTGGCCCCCGCTGCTGTCCTTCTGAAATGACGTCAGACGTCACATGACCCAGGACGCAGGCCGGGTTCATGTGACATCAGAGATGTCAGAAAGGACGTCAGGAAGGAGGCCTGGCAGGATCATGGAGAGGTAAGTAACAGTGTTTGTTACGTTCCCTTAACTCTCCCGGGCCTCCGATCATTATACTCGGGGGTCTGCAAAGACCCCCGAGTATAATGATAGTATTTGTGGGGCTCACGGTGTCACTTACCGATCCCGGCGCAGCCAGGATCGGCAAGTAAATAGGTCCCGTAACGGCCTATTAAAAAAAAAAAAAAAAACGCAGCGGTAGCGGCTGTCACCGGGCCCCCAAATGGCCCGGGCCCTGTGGCAGCCGCCTCCGCTGCCTTTGCGGTAGTTACACCCCTGATGCTATCTTACCAATATCTCTTGACTTTCTAAGACTGGAAACCCCCTTTTATAACAAAATAGACAATTTGCCCTTACACCCAGTTCCTAAAATACTCTTTATTAGAATAATGTAATTCGGTCCGATCTATGTGAAATACATATGTATAGAATTCAGATTTATATTTCAGCAAAAAATGGAATATTTAAAGAATATTTAAATGTGCTGGTAGTTAGTGCCTGAAGTACTTAGGAAAAAATAATACTTATTGATAAAAATGAGGTTGTTAATGTATCTGATTCTTATTCTCTTACCGTGCACTCTGTATTTGGATCTATGCATAGAAAGTCCTTTTTTAATTCCATTTTTAGAGCCTGTTTCTCTATTGAGGGAGAGGTTCCCTCACTGGGGATCCCATAGTGGCTGAAGTTATGAGTTTCTTATCTCTATGCTGAGATTTGGCTATTTTATATTCCATCGTATAATCTTTCTTTTAGACTCTATATTAAAAAGTATATATTGCAAGTGCTATGCTAGCTTTACTCACCTGAATAACCTTTGGCATTGCCTAATAACATGTACTAGTTGTGAGAAAACTGTAAACATCAAAAAATGACTCCTATATGGAGATCTTTTGTTAAATATGTTTGTAACGACTTTTTAAGATTACATTTTTTATTTTCCATGTAATTAATTTTTAAACAAAAAAAAAAAAATTAAATCATGCAATTTTCACTCTGGCCACTGAGCCTAATAATAGGCTGATACTTCCTGTTTTGTAGACATCACTTTTTTTTAAAGTAGTCATCTCGTTGTCATTATATTCAGGATTATAGTGTGATGTACACTTTTACAAGTGATGGTGACAGCTCCACAGATAACTTTATCCCCATCAAGCACACTGGCATCTGAATGGTTTACAGAAAATGTCCATAATACACTTCCCATAGAAGAAGTCTTCTCTAGAATGCAGGTTCCTGTGATTCATATGCCTATTATATTCATATACTGTATATAAAACTCCATGAGTGTCACAATCTTCACTCTCTGTAATAGAAGGTCATGTGGCTAGCCCTGCTACAAGGTGATTCTGGGGTTGTCTCTATTATTGGAGTTCTGGAGCTGTCTCTGGTATCTGGTGCCTTGATACTTCACGGAGGATCCAGCCCGACCCTCACTCGTGGACTTGGTAAGTATAATTTGATCGAATGTTGCCTACCCCTGAAACGAGCATTTTCCCCCCATAGACTATAATAGGGTTCGATATTCAATTTGAGTAGTCGAATATTGAGGGGCTACTCGAAACGAATATCGAACCTCGAACATTTTACTGTTCGCTCATCTCTATATATGACCTCCAAAAAACACATACATGCATCAAACATGATCTTTTGTAGCGTGCAATATAATGTGTAATTTCTATGCAGATCCAGGATTGCTTAAGTGCTGCCATTATAAATTAGAAAGGAAATAATTCTTTTACTAGAACAAACAAAGCTGAAGAATTTTTCATGTCTAAGTATTATTTGTCAGCGATTAGGTGGTAAGTATCAGTGGATATATTTATGTTGGCGATCACTTCCATACAGATTATAATCTCTAATTAACTACAGGATTTACATACAACGCCAGAGCATATTGACTTTACAGTGTGATAACAGAATGAATTAAGCGAAGTCTGTCAGTGTAACACAAAGTATTCTCCATGTATAATTTATGTGTTTGTTGTTTTATGATTAAACCAACAGAAAGGTAAGAAGAGTTTATAGTATCACATAGGAATGGATTTACGTAGTCTTCCATGCAGCAACATGGCTATAATGTGCTTAACCTAATACCCGCACTATGGAGCTCATCCAACTCATCCAACTCATACACCGTCACAGCTTCCTTCTCGCAGCACTAGTTTATGGAATATAATAATAATATGATCAGTTCTGACCCCCGACAACCATTAATATGCACCTTTTGTATCACAGTGTTTTGCAACCTTTATTATTAGCACTAACAAGAGGACCAGGTATATTTCATTTTTTTGTTTGTGTACTGGCCTGTTAGGGTTGCGCAGCAGGTGTGGCCATGATATGGGAGTCACAGCCTGTTCCACTGCGCAGTCCAGCATTCATAGAGTTAACTTTCCTTGCGGCAGTTAGGTGTGGCCAGCTGTCTGAATGACTAGGGTGTCGACCAATGTACGCTTGGCGTGGGCAGCCGGGCTGTTTACTTTGGACCGCCCCTTCCTTATTTAAGGAGGCTGATCTGGACGCCCGGTCCTCTAAGATCAAACCTCATTTGTGATGTGTGTGTGGTGTGCACGCAAGGGTTCCAGTGTGAACAAATATTTAGTTGGCCTTAGCTACAAATTATCCCCAAGTCAGTAAAGCCATTGTTAGCTGGGCCACAAGCTGCCTTGTGAGTTGTGGGGAACTGGTAACACACACTGTTAGGCTCCGTTCTCACGGAGTAACGCGTCGCTCATTTAAATACGTATACACGTGTCAGAGTGCGGCGCTTCAAAACAAATTCCATTGATTTCAATGGGTGCAGGCTTACGCACGTAACACATTGAAATCAATGGGTTACAAAGCCTCCCATTGATTTCAATGTGTAGCGCGCGTAAGCCAGCACCCATTGCAATCAATGGGATCTTTTTTGAAGCGCCGCACTCTGATACATGTATACATGTCTAAATGAGTGGCGCGTTACTCCGTGAGAACGGAGCCTTAGTTGGTCTCTGTCTAGTCCAAGAGTTCTGGCTACACTGTTTTGTTTGTTGTAGCTGCTGCTCTGAGCTGCTCAGGTTTACTGATTTTAGCAGAGCACATCCGCTTAGTGTAGTTAGCTAGCAATGACATTAACTGCCAGACCGTGTTCACACCAGGGTGTTTCAGCAGTTCAGAGTCCAGTAGGGCTCTGCAGGGTTTTTGTTTGTTTAGTTTCTTTTAATAAACCCTGCTGACCATAACAGTATCTTAGAGCCAGAGCCCGCCGCATAATGATTTTGCCTTCGCAATTGGCGAGTCTTGTCATTAGTCTGAACACACGCCTGGGCGTGGTGGAACAACACTTGCAGCAATCTCCACCAGCTGCCTCAGTTGATTTTTCTGCCCTATCTCAAGGTTTAGTTCACCTTGTGGCTAAGTTGGTGGGTAGTCTGCCTACTCCTGCAGCGTCATCGTGTCCACTCCTGCCTCCGGAGCAGTATAAGGGTGAGCCGCAGGGATGTCGGGGATTCATTCACCAGTGTGATACATACATTGAGGCATGTCCTAGTCTCTTTCCAAATGAGAAGTCTAAAGTGGCCTTTGTGGTTTGCCTTTCCTTGCTCACTGGGAGAGCATTGGCCTGGGTCACCCCATTAAGAGAACAGGTCGCGGCGAAGTTGGCTACGCTAGCTTTGCTGTTTGATGCACTACGCCTGGTGTTTCCTGGCCCAGTGCCCCAGTCCACCTATGCCTCTCAGCTCTTGCGCTTAAGGCAAGGCCAGAGTTTGGTAGCGGATTTTGCTATTGAGTTTCGGACCTTGGCATCCGAGCTGGATTGGCTAGACAGGGTATCGGTGGCAATTTTTTGGGAGAATTTGTCCTCAAATATAAAGGATGAACTAGAAGGCCCAAAACCCTCTACCTCCCTCTCTGCCCTTATTAATTTGGCAACTCGTGTTGATACACAGTTGTCAGATAGGAGAGTGGAGCGGGGGCTTGAGCATGACTTCATGTCACAGAGGAGGGTCTTTAAATCATCCACTGCCTCGCCAATTGTGGAGTCCACAGAACCTATGGACACCTCCCGTACTTCCCCTTCTGGTGCCTATGATCCCCGTCAGCTCCACTTGAGGAGAACTCTGTTGACTTCTTGCTCCTGCATAGCTGGCGTTATCTTAGAATTTTGCAACAAATTAAATTTTCTTTTTCCCGGAATGTTTAAAAGTAGCAAACTGCCAATTTGGATTAAAGGTGTTTTCCCATCTAGTGTGTCAGCACTGCCAGGAGCAGATCAGATAATATGCAAATGTGTGTACAGAATTCACTGAGGGTTAAAAACTCTAGGAGATATTGTTTATTACTACTTTAAGGATTGACCACAGGGCCCCTTATTTGAAGAAATGAATAATTCAATCTATTTATATGCTAGGTGGGAATTCTGTATACAGAAATGGAAGCTTTGGACACATTAGTCATTTACTGTATGTCCACATGAATATTACATACTTCATTATTTTTCTTTTCTATTGTTTCTTTTCTTCATCTCTCCTTTGGGTTAGGGTGAGCTGGGGAATATTTCTACTGTAAGCTAAGTAGAGCAATAGGAAAAAGATAATCCCTTTCCTTATGGCACCAATGACTTCTGGGAGACATCATACCCATCCACGGGAGATTATTTCAGAATAACTTCTTAAAGGATGCATTTCAATCCCGAACAGGATTCTTCGTTAGTTAAACAACACAGATGGATATTTTAGATACAACAGGTAAGTCCATACATGTAATAAAAAGGCACCAGATCTAATGGGTGATGGCTGAGGGCCTTGGGAGTCCAAGGGGCACTTTTCAGGACTTTTTCAACTCAGTGGTAGCATCAGCCATGTTCTTCAGAGTAGCCTGCTAGGGGAGTAGTATACCAACCAGGGACAGAAGTAGACTTTACAGGCTGGTTAGAAGGACCAGCTCTGTCCTGGGGAGCCCCCTGGACCCAGTAAAGGTGGTGGGTGACAAAAAGATACTATCCATGGTGACCTCCATGTTGAAGAATAAATCCTACCCCATGTATGAGACCATGATAGTATTTGGTAGTAATGTCAGGGACTGCTTGACGCCAAGTGTGAGAAGGAGCACTATCAGAGGTCCTTCCTCCCAACCGCGGTCAGGATGTATAATCAACATCAGGCTTAGCGGAGATCGCTCCGCACAGAGAACTAAATGATCCTGAAGTCTTTCTTCTTTCTTCCTAGTTGCTATGACTCCTAATATCTTTTTCTGATATGAGCTTGTATATGTTCTTTCTTGAATTTATATTATTGTATTACCCATGCGGCTGTGATACACTGAATTTCCCCATGGTGGGACTATTAAAGGATTATCTTATCTTATCTTATCTTATCTTAAACCATAAAATAAAATGATATAAAAATCTAAAAAAAATAAAAATAAAATTAAATATAAATATATATATATATATATATATATATATATATATATATATATATATATATATATATATATTTAATTAATAAAATAAAATTATGATAAGGAAAATGGAAGGAAAAAGAATCCCCTCCTGTCATAACTGGGCATGGAGACACAATGTAATAACGGCAGACACTTTATGGGCTATTTAGCCAGGAAATATTTCAAATCCATTTCTATTAAATTGAAGGAAGAATTTTTTTTTTCTTTTTAAAACACATTACATTTATGTTCTTTCTTCAGAGTATTTCATTTGGATAGGTCATTGAAATTAAATGGGACATTTTATTGTAAGTCAAGCCTATTAAGAAAATAAAAAGAGAAGGGAGATTATTCTATTGTCAGAATCTTCGGCTCTGTTCTAAACATGTAGGCATTGATTACCTCTGTCTCTGTGCTATGTGAAGATGGCAGACACTTTATGCCGGGGTCTGTTAATCAGCACAACCTCGGGCTCCGCTCTGACTCATCCAATTTAGCGGCTCCGGCGGCTGCTCTGATATTTGCTGCTGATTATCTGCACTACATTTCTTTATTTTTTTTTTTTTGATCTCTGTGCTGATCTGGAAAATAATCCATACAAAGCCGGAATTGTCTGCAGGGAAAAAAAGGGAGAAGGTAACATTTTTGTTAGTTTCATTGCACAGAATATTCGGCAATAGCTAGAAGGATATTTCATTTAGGTAATACGTGCTAATGATCCTCTTGGTAACATCTTATAATGGTTCATTTTCACACCAAGGTTTCATTAGCTTGCAAAGGTTTTCCAATAAATAACTCATCTAGTTACCTTTTGCCTAGAGAGCTTATAAAGAGTAAAAAAAATACTTAATGTGCGGAGCCGGAACTCTCAAAGTCTAATTTAACTGTAAAAAGTCAGGATTTCTGATATTTTATATTAACTACAGAGTCCTTCACATTCTATGAGGTTCTTCATGTTTGGTAGTCATCACCAAAATACATATAAAGTTACCAAGCAACAGGTGAATTAAACAAATTGGTGACAACATGAGAGCGCCTCATATTTCATGATTGTGATTAAATCCCTTTCTCCATAAGGATGTTGTTGTGGGTCCCAGTCACTTGGATCCAGAAGGGGGCAATGTCTTGGTCTGGGCATGTTAGCTGTGAAATCTGGTGAGCTCCACTTACTGGTCCATCCAGGTTCGGACTGGCACACAGGGGCATAGTTAAATCCCCCAGTGGGCCCCTGACCCACTGGGACTAGTGGGCCCCTAAAATCCTAATCCGTCTCAGAATGGTGCAACACACAGTACACTCATACAGATGGGCAACATACAGCCTATATGTCCATGTAATAAACTAGGTAGAATGTTTAATAAACTACCCAGTTTACTATATTGAGATGACATCTAGGCACAGAGGCAAGCCATGCACTATACTCCTTGGCACCATCTTCTTACCATCACTATGAGGCCCCCATCACAAAACTAAGATGGCCTTAGTCTAAGGAATTGGGTAGTCAGCAGGCTAATACTGAAATAAATGGGAGGCAGGTAATATTTGCATTTAGCAAGTGGTCCCCCAGAATGAATTCTACTAGTGGGTCCTAGGCAACCCTGTTCCGACAATGGGTCCATCACAACTAACACACCCAGATGATTTCTTATAGCAGTGTGGTCCACGTGACAATAAATAAGTATAGCTCTTCTAAATGCAACTCTATTCCTACACCTCCAGGTTTGCAATGAGACATGGAGTGGAGCCTGATATTAACATTCAGAGGAGGGTGGCTCGGACAAGGGACAGTGCGTAAGCGAACATTCTAACTTTGTAAAGTATTTAGCTGCTACCCCATTTTGCCAACAATATGTATGCGTGCTTTCTTACAAATTTTAGCTCCTTGAGCAGAGAACCAAAATGGTGCCACTTGATGTCCCTACTGGAATAGAATGGACGATATACCTGTAAAAATGCGACCCCTTTGTAGTTTGCAAAGGATTTGACCCAACTACAGTTCCCATTTGGACTTACAAATGGCATACTTATTCTCACAACAGACTTTTGTACGGACTTTGAGATGGATCCTGTCTCAAAATTTGCACTAAATTCTGCCAAAATTCTATCTCCCATTGAATCCAAAAAATAACCGTCCTGCTTGATCTTTCTTCAAATTTAGCTCACCTCAAATTCCTCTTCCATTTGCACTGCTCAGGTCTCTTACCCTTAACCCCCAGGAATAGTTGATCTTTAGTGGTCATACACCCAAATGCAGTAGTCGGGATAGTGTCCAAGTGTCCAGTCGATAGCAAGCGGAGCTACAAACTTACAAAATCAACAGATAGGTAAAGTAAGGTTAGGTAAAACCAGCAACGAAAGACATGGAAGGCGTCAGAGCTTGGATAGCCACGGGAAACACAGAAAGTGCAAACGGAACAAAAGAAAAACCGTGTGAGGCTCGCTGCTGGCACATCCATTATGTTATTAGGGTTTTGTAGACCTTCCTGAAAAGGAATAATAACATGTTGCCATTAGATCCTAATGTGGTTACATGGTCTTATACAGACCTTTTTCATGAGTTTTCACAATATTATAAAAAATAATTTTAAAGCTATTTCAGTGACTTTTCCTGGACCTGAGCAAATAGCATAGGTTGTTGTTTCTTCCTTTCCTTCTATTCGGTCAGCACTTACATTTCCACGTCCCCATCCTGTAAGAAAGCTATTAGTATCCTCCACTAAGAGCTTCAGATAATCGGGCTATTGTGTCCTACAGAATTGCATAGGCAGAAAAAACACAGGTGAAATAAGTTCAAAACTAGATTACTATTTCTCACATAAAATCAGAAAAGGTTCCGGAGCTCCAGTAAATGAACTTATCTCCAGAAAGTCGGCTTTTTATCCACAGGTGTTAATCCCACGCTTTCAGCAGATAGGAGCTTGATTGCAGTTCACACTTAGTATGTGCTGTTAGAGGAACAGCAGAAACTGAAGGATGTAATACTGCCAAATCCAGTAATGTATGTTCAAATCTGCATTTGTTATACTCACATCAGACTGGAATAAAACAGCATAGCATGAAAATAGAGTTTGGAAGACCACTGCCAGATCTTGGTATTTGGGGCATAGTTCACACCAGAATATCAACAATGCAAATGAGCCACTCTATCCATTGATCTGTTAAATGTACAGGTGATAATAATTGCGGTGGGGGAGGGGGCTGCTAGTGGTAACATTACAGTGAATACAATGCAGTAATACTTACAGGAGACATCTTCCCACATTTTCCGTCTCTTCCCTTTGGACCACCATGACCACATCTTCCAGCTGTGACTTGACTCTGTAAAGTTTGCAACACAAACATCTTTGACTCCTCACTTCTTCACACACCAAACCCCAACTCCAGCAGGTAGTGGCCTATTAAGTATGTGTTAGGATTGGGTCCCGCAGGTTGTCATCATAGCGCACAGCGCCATCTGTGGGTCAGTCTAACTGTCCAGCATTCACCGTACTGAGCATGCTCAGACTTATTGGAGCTGCTCACAAGCTAAGTGCCATTTCTCCCCTAGTGAGCATGAGCGGTGAGGTCATCACCATCGCCCCTATTGGGCGGGGACTTCCCTTTAAATAGTGTGAGCCGACGCCCGCCGGGTGCTCACACTTCCACTAAAATTTCCTCAAAGTCCACGGAGTGAATGACAGTAGTTTTCAGGGATAGGCCTCTGTCTGGGGTTTCTCTGCTTCTCCTGGGTGCTGTTAGTTAGGACCTGTAAGCCCTGAACTGTTAGATCCACACCAGAGCTAGGAGCGGTAGACGCCGTTCCAGCTTGTAGATCTGCGGCAGGTATTGTCTCTGAGATAGCCTATGTGTACTATCTGATTGATATGGCTCCTAGCTGTGTGCGGGAGCATGAGTGTTTGATGGCTCCAAGCTGTGTGCAGGAGTACGCAAACTCCTCTGGTAACTCCAAGCTGTGTGCAGGAGAATGTTCTAAGACTTCCGTGGTGGCCCCTAGCTGTTGCAGGGGTAAGTGTGTGTGTTTGCTCACCTGGAGTGAGTGTTTAAGCCTTGGCAGCCATGTGTGTTTCACTTGTACTAACTGGCAGGGTTTTAGTTGCACCTTGTTCACATGGAGTGTTGCACAGTACACACTGTTCACATTGAGTTCAGGCTGCAGTGTCTGCAGTAGTTCACATTTAGTTCAGGCTGCAGTGTCTTTGCAGTAGTTCACATTGATTTTCACGCTGCAGTGTCTTTGCAGTAGTTCAGACATACAGCCGCCCACCATTGGGTCTGTGGACCTCGCTGTTACGTTCTACAGCTATGAGGTTCTGTAGTTTAAAAAAAATATTTATATATATACACAGAACCATAACACTATGTTACTTACCTACCACGCCGCTGCTGCCGTGGCTCCTGCTGCTGCCTCTTCCTCTTTTCACCTGGCAATAAGACGTCTGCGTCTCAGCCCAGGCAGCGTCATGACGCCGCCTCCGCTGAGATGCAGAAGTCTAAACCAGCGCAGGAGATTGTTTTCAGACCCTCTCCTGCGCTAGTTTAGAAAGAAAAAAAAATCAAATTGCCGTGGCTCCTGGCTACGGAGTGCCACCTGAGGCCACCGCCTCAACTCACCTCATTAGAGGTGCAGCCCTGTGGCAGCCCCCGGAGGAAGTCAGGGTTGTGTCTTCAATAAAGGATCAAACTTTCACCAAGTTTGTTCTAGCACAATGCTTTTTCTTCTGGAATACACACCTCATTGGAGGGACACCGGGCTGGTCATATCATTTGGGCTATTACTCCTCCCCTTTTGGAGTTGATAAGACAACTGCTGCTGGTTTCTATACCCAACGATTCACTGGGGTAGTCCCCCTAATCCGAGACTCCCCTAACGGGCGGTACTATCGGCTAATACGGTCTGCTCGGTGCAATCCTTGTTTCCTCCTATTCTACCAGATAAAACAGGCAAAAAATAAAAAATAATGACAAATACAGGTAAGTTTTTTACACCAATGCGCAAAAATAGCTGTATATTACTACAATTCCCTCCTAACATCATTTCCATTCGGATCTTCCAAATATTGATTTGTAAACCAAAAACAAAGACATGAACGATTCAGCAATCTTTTATATCTATAGAAATAGATTGGGCAGCAAGAAGAATAGCAGCGTGAGTCACAAAGCCTGAATATCGGAAATATTATAATGCTCTGAACTAGGGCCATAAAATGAATTTAACTAATTTGATTAATTTGCCATTTCAAAGAAGTAAAATTCAGATTTTAATCAGAAAAGTGGAATTGATATTAGCCCTGCCCTGGAGCCTTCTTCTCCAGCCACTAGATTCTTCACCATAAATAACTGGATGGTAGGATGAGATGCCCACATCAGACATGTCTCAGTCCTTCTCATTGTGCCAGCTCACTAATAAACAAAAGCAAGAAAATCGAGAGTTAAATTGAGAATGGCCCACAAGCTTGAAAAAAATAAGATTTGATTTTTAGACTAAATTTCCCAGTATGGACAAAAGTTACCATTTCTGCCATGGTCTACCAAGATTCAGTAAAGTAAAGAGACACCGAGGTTACTCTTTGGAGGAGTTGCCAGAGACGTTTCCATGGAAGAAAGACCTACAGTAGCATATATTATGTAGAACGGCCATCACTGCGAAAGTAAAACTAAGCCCCCTTCTTCGTAGAAGTTTACGGTTCACAACCCAAGCCAACCTTCCATTGTTGCACCTGCCATCCCATGTAGAAGAAAAGTTGGTTTGATTCTCTGATCATTTCCACCTCACTAGTTTGCTGATTTTGCCATGAATAAGGTGGGCTAAAGCTCATAGGAAAAGTACAGAAAGTTACCGTAATATGGACCTGCTCCTCTCAAGGACCCCATAGCAATCTCAATGTCTTCCACCATGGTATGTAGAAGCTTGCACATTAAGCTATCCTGGTGCTATTCTGCTTATTTCTTATTTGCTCGCTACAGGCATGTTATAGATGCTGTAACAGATAGATTGCCATGTGCTTCTTCATATGTTCAAACCATTTTCTAGTGGATTTCCTACTGTTCAGATAAGTGACAGATGCTATTATTTCAGAGAATGTCATTTCTGTGGAACTAGTACAAAGATAAGAAGTGAGACAGCTTGGGACGCTAAAATTGTATTTTTTGAAGATAATATGCTGTCCATTGGCATTCCCTGAAGTGTCTGATTTTCCTTCTTACCATGCCTTTCTAAATTGCTCCAGAAGGAAATGGAACGTACTGTAGTGGGATTATAGGAATTTAAAGGGCTTTACAGCCCCAGACAGCTAAGTCTAAAAGTACCTAATAGGGGCATGGGTCCACAGCCTGTCTGGGTCTATGCCAAGTAGAGATGAGCAAACTGGTTTGAAACTAACAAGGTTCATTATAATTTTTCAAAAATAATTTGGGTTCGATCAAACCTGGCAATTTGGTGATTTTTTTTTACCCACAAATCAATATTATACTCTTGGTTCTCTTTCTAATAATCCAAAGTTCAGAGTAGGTGCAGTAATTTCTTCTCATTTCCCTGGGTTCCCTTGAATCCCCAGATTCTTTGGCTTTCGTCTTTAGCATGATTAGGCTCCGGGCCACTAGGGAGACCTGGGATTAGATCATGTGGGGGACATCAATGTCATTATGCTAACACTCATCTTGGGTCTCCAATACTATTAGACCCAAGGATATAATAGTAGAACTTTCAGTCTAAACTGAAACAAAACTTGATGGTGAATGTTTGCCCATCACTGGTCAAAGCAGTGTTCCAGCTAATGGCTCTAGAACATTTTCCTATGGGCTCACAAGACACTAGGACATGGAGCTCAGTGGGAATCTGGGTGGCCTATGGACTGGAATAGCTGTTGGATTTTAACATGGGTGAAGCCAGAGATGGGTTTCTCCTATACTGTTGCATGGGCCATCTTCATCATGCATTAGCCCTTTCTACTCAACTGTTTTTGACTAAGTTGAAGATGTCCAGTTTGGGCTATATTTCCCCCCCTCCCCTCTATCTGCCTTTGGAGTATGGGAGGAAATCCACGCAAACACTGGGAAAACATACAAACTCCTTGCAGATTTTGTCCTTGACAGGGTTCAAACTCAGGACTCTAGCGCTACAAGGCTGCAGTGCTAACCACTGAGCCATCATGTTGCCCTTCAGTTTGGACTATATTCATCATGATGATTAGGGTTGAGCCGATCTTGACTTTTCAGGATCAATTTTAAAATCCGATTTCCGATCATTTTTCATTCGAACCCGAACTCAATCCCAATTCCGATCCCAATGCAAGTCAATGGGATTTTTTTTATTAATCGGAGATCGGATTTTAAAAGCAATCCTACCCCCTGGTGTCCACTTACCTCCAGAGATGGCTGGTCCTGTGCCCCGTGCCTTCATTCTTCGCCTTGCTGCTGCTCCACGCTGCTCTTCTCTCTTCGCTGCCCCCTCCCTGCCAGGTTAGGAGAGTGTGGGCGGGTACTGGGAGGGGAGATGTCACGTTTCCCCGCCCTGTACCTGCCCACACTAAGCCACAAGCCCCGCCTACCTAGCGCTTTAAACACTAACCTGGGAGGCGGGGCAGCGAGGCAAGAAGAAGGAGGGCACCGGAGCAGCCATCTCTAGAGGTAAGTAGCTGCTAGAGATGTTTAGTTTAGCCTTCCAATCGAATGAATGGAGGCAGCCGGCATGCAGGGGGTTAAGGCTGTGTGTCGGCTGCTTCCATTCATTCCTATGGAACTGCAGCGGAGCCTTCACACTGAATATACATTGTATACTCAGTGTGGAGGCTAAGCAAAGCATTGTGGGAAAAATCACCGATCTCAATCCCACATAAAAAGATCGTGTTCGGAATTCCGATGGCGATCGTGAAATTTTCTCGATCGCCGATCGGAATCCGATCTTTTCCGAACACGATCGCTCAACCCTAATGATGATCAATCATGTAAAGTACAATATATTTTTACTTCTTATGAATCAAAAGCAAACCTCGCATTACTCCATGATAGCGTTTTTGTCGCCCCAGTCATTCTGTTTCAGAGGCTTAGGTTGTGTACTGGTTAATTATTAACATCAATTAATATGACTTACAGTACACTTGCTAATGGCATGGTGTACAGGAACAGAGGATGAGACTGAGAAAAACATTTATCAATTATGCATTCCACTAATCTGTTACTGAAAAGTGATAAAGTGATTCAGGAAGTGATGTTCATCATTTGGGAATGGTAATGAGCGAGATAGCTGAACTCACCCACAGTAAAAGGCAGAAGTGCTCAAGGAAGACGAGAGTCTAGGAAGATTAGTCACTACTACAGGGATCTTTGGGTTTATCTAACAATTCTTAAAAATTCAAAAATAACAAGTCAGGGATAATAATATAAAGGTGTTTTCTAGGGTTAAAATGCTTTCTATATATGTCTCATAAAGGTTTCAGTAAATTTAAGCCCTGCCACTGGAGCCATTTTTTGCTTCCTATCTTCCAAGAAAAGCTTTATTTTTCCATTTGCAGAGCCATATGAAGGCTTAGTTTTTGTGGGGTCCAGCACCTCAAAATCCGGTCAAAGTCACGTCTCCCCGCCCTGTACCTGCCCACACTCTCCTAACCCGCCCACACTCTCCTAACCTGGCAGGGAGAGGGCAGCGAGGCGAAGAAGACTACAGCTGGAGTGGCAGCGAGGCGAAGAGCAGCGGAGCAGCCATCTCCGGAGGTAAGTAGCTACTAGAGATGTTACTTTAGTCTCCCATTAGAATGAATGGAGGCAGCCGGCGCACAGGGGGTTAAGGCTGTGTGCCGGCTGCTTCCATTCATTCCTATGGAACCGCAGCAGCGCCTTCACACTGAGTATACACTATATACTCAGTGTGAAGGCATTGTGGGAAATACTACTGATCTTGATCCCACCTTAAAAGATCGTGTTTGAAATTTTCTCGATCGCCGATCGGAATCCGATTTTTTCCGAACACGATTGCTCAACCCTACTTACAACCCATAGCACTGTACTAATCTCTGTGAACATGGATGTAAGAGAAAAATTGATGAAAGGTTGAAATGCAGGATAGTCCGGATGGTGGATAAGAAGCCCCAATCAAGTTCCAAAGAAATTCAAGCTGGCCTGCAGGTTCAGGGTGCACCAGTGTAAGCGCCAACTATCTGTCGAGATTTGGATGAAATGAAACAATGTAGCAGGAGACCCAGGAGGAGCCCATTGCTGAAACAGAGATATAAAAAAGTTAGATCGCAATTTGCCAAAATGTGCGTGAGTAAGCCAAAATCCTTCTGGGAAAGTGTCTTGTTGACAGATGAGACCAAGATAGAGTTTTTTTGTAAAGCATATCATTCTACTGTTTAGTGAAAATGAAATGAGGCCTATAAAGAAAAGAACACAGTACAACAATCAAATATGGTGGAGGTTCAAAGATGGTTTGGGGTTGTTTTGCTGCATTTGGGTGTCTTATATGTGTCAAAGGCATCATGAAATCTGAAGACTACCAAATACTTTTGGGTGACAATGCAGGTCTCAGTGCCAGAAAGCATCCTAGGCCATGGGTTATTCAGCAGGACAATAACCCCAAACATACTACATAAAGCACCCAGAAATGGATGGAAACAAATGTTGGAGAGTTCTGGTCAGCAATGATCCCAGATCTAAATCCCATTGAACAACTGTGGAGAGATCTTAAAATTGCTCTTAGGAGAAGACAATCCTTCAAATGTGAGAGACCTGGAGGAGTTTGCAAAAGAAGAGTGGTCCAAAATTCCAGGTGAGAGGTATAAGGCGTTTATTAAGTGTTATAAAAAGTGATTTATTCCAGTTATTATTTCCAAATATTAAGTTGAGGGTACAAGTAATTTTGTTCAGCCCAATTGTGGAGTTTTGTGTGAAATTGTATAATTTTTGGATTTTTTTTAAATTCAGTTTTTTGTGTTGTTCCAATACACACAAAGGAAATAAATGTGTATAACAAAACGTGTGTCATTGCAATTATTTTCTGCAAAATTTTCAGGGGTGTTGCAACAAAATGATGTCGGTTTAATGGCTGCCACATCTGTACTACAAAGCATTTAAGCCATTGAGGTTCAGGCTTTGATATTGTATGGTGACTCCACAGCTTTTAATATTTTTACATTTTCGAGCAGTCTCTTCTTATTATCTAAGGCCATTTAATACCACTAGAACATAATTATGTGATACACAAAGATGGAGCGATTTTCTCTTAGACAAGTGGCACAATTGGCCTCTTATGAATACTAATGGATTGGAATAGGCAGAAATAATTCTGCCAAATCACAGACTCGATTCTAAGTTTGGCACAGCTAGACATACGCAGCTGGATTGGCCTGCTCCATCCCTTCACAATAAAGCGTGCCCCTCTGGGTGCCCATTGATATTTGGCGTTGATTTAAACTGCTTTCAAAAATAGTAATTTTTGGATCTTTTTAACAATTTTGCATGAGAAAAAAACCTAAGTAAGATCAAACGCTTGGATATTAAGTAAAGTGCGAGGCTTTGTAGAAGGGCACCTTGTCTAATCAATATCTTTACTCAGCTAAAATGAGAGGTTGGTGACTCGACTGTTCCTTCCATATAAGTCATCAAAGCCTTCGAGATGCGACAAAATGCTTCACAACTGGTGAGTTTCAAGTTACGTGACATGACTCTATAAAGCACACATGACTTAGCTCCTCGCTCCAACTGCTTGGAAGATGATAGTGAGTTTGACATTACCAGATAAACACTTATTTAAGGTTCTATGTTTCTGACATATATTTTAGCCCAACAAATTCTTTCAAGGGAGTAAAAATCAAAGTTCACATATCTGCTTGTTTGTGCTTGAGTTTTCTATTTTGTTACTACAGGCTTGACAATGTGATACACATGAAATATTCTGAACTAGGCCGGGGGCAAGAGAAAAAGGCAAAGATGGGAGATTGCAAAGCAAAATAGCTATAGATCCGAAAAGCTGTAACAATAGCTCCACCTGATGGTAGCTACCCTGTAAGTCTGACCCTTGAGCAGAAGAGCCTTGGTGAGAAGGGTTTGGAGGGGATCTGGAGTGTGCACTGTACTTCAAACCAATGTCGTCTATTCTTGAGGGTAAGAAAGGGGAAACGGGATATGTATTGGTGATAGACATATAGACTAGCTTAAATCCCTTGAGATAGGACAGTCACCGGTGTTTCTGCAAAAAATCTGCCATGTGTGAATATGTACCACTCTTCTAGACATTGGGTAGAAGTCTTGTCAGTCAGAGACCCACTGATCCAACTATACACCTGCTCACCTCTCTGGCTTTCTCATCCTGGCTGTGGCTTGACTTTTGTACCCCACTGTTCTACCTGTTTGTTATCACCTGCTGTACCTGCTCCTGACCTCTTAAAGGGCCATTGGGCCATAATAGCTCCTGATTTCAGCCGGTCCCCAGTCACTCCACACTGCCTGCATCAATCTGGGCTTGAGCACAGGGTCCATTTGGTTTTGGACTGCTTTGATGCACATTTTGTTCTGCTTTTTATGGATGCAGCTTGGCTTGTATTTATCGCTTAACCATTGTCTACCGAGACCTCTACCTGAGCTACCCTTATGACTCAACTCCTCCAGTCTTGACTCTAACTCCATATGACTATGGTTCCTCCTTACCACTTGTGTACTGCAATTTGGGAACTCCAACTTGTCCGTGTACCAGTCTTTGGTAACAGATACATTACTCCAAGTTTATAGACATGGATACTTAATGTGGGAAAGTAAATTCCTTTTTGTTCAAGTTAAGGCTGAAGAATCTCTTAGACTTTTCTCCCTGGTTTAACCACTTCTGGACTGCCCATAGACTATATATGTCCGGGAAGTGGTTGTCTAGTTCTGCCAGGACGTACCTGTACGTCCACCAGAACACAGCAGCTGCACAGAGATCATGTAGCTGCTTTCAATAGGAGCCGGCTGTAACTTCAGCCGGAGCTCCCAGAGAGAAGACAGGGCAGATTTATTACCTCCCCTGCCTTCTCGATCGCTGTGTATACAGCACTCAATGAGCGCTGTATACACGGCTATGGACGCAGCCATAAATCAGCTGCCCTCTGACCTGGCAGACACGTGATCTGCTGGGAGCAGTGTCCTGCCAGAGCTGCTGGGTCCTACAGGTCCTACACTGTGTATACAGTGTGCAGGAGGCTGTATTCCTCCTGTAACTGAGGTTAAATGTAGCAGCCCCAGTTATAGGAGAAATCAGCCTCAAGTACAAAAAAAAAAAAGTGATCAGATGTCCCCAAAGGTCTCTTATCACCTTATGGGGACACAATCTGGAAAAAAAATAAAATAAAAATATAATAAAAAAGTTTTAAAAAAATGTAAATAAAATAATAATAAAAAATAAATAAATAATACGCTAATAAAACGCCGTTATTAAAGGTTATAGCCCCGCCCCCGACGACACCATACAAAATAAAAATTACCGTAACGGAGAGGAAAAACTATTTTATAAAGTTTTTCAGTGACACTTTGTGTTATTAAATTTAAAAAAAATTATAAATTGAAAACCAGACACAATTTCCCTCCTATTTTGTTTATATTTTCCTGGATATAAAAAAATTAAAACTCATTTGAAAATAAAAATAACATAAAAATAAAGCCCTATGTGTCCCCGAAAAAAGACGCAAAAATTAGTTGACTAAGACATACGAGAAAAATTTTACAGACCTCAAAACCGCACATACATAATAAACCTAAAATGTGTCTGGTCCTGGACCCCAAATTGGCCCGGTACTGAAGTGGTTAAACCTGCCCAATCCATTTGTGACCTAGTTGGTCCACATATCAAATTTGGTCATTATTGAAGGCACACATATAATATTTCATAATACACAATGGTAAGGATTGGAATATATTCATGAGCCAGAAGGTTTATAGCAAATAAATGTGACCAGGTATTATTAAAAATACTTCCACTCTTTGCATCATAAGACTCGGACGGATGTTCAACCACCAACCTGTTATCGAAGGCTGACAATGATGGTAACAGGCTTCTATATTCTGACTGATGTGGCATAACATAGAAAAGGAACATTGACTATTCGAATTTCTCGATTGGTTGGAGTAACCCATGTATCTTGTGTGTCATCCCCGAGACTGGGTACTTCATCATAAGCCACCCTCAGTGGTGGTGACTCTTAACTATAGCACCTATTGCTTGCAGAGTGTTTTTACGTTACCGTGTATCATCCAGACTTCACTATTAACCTATTTTTGTCCCGATGCCGGTTTGGTGTCTACATTCTCTGGACAGGTTCCCTTTAAGAACATGGCTTTGTTTTGCCTAAACACAGCTCCACCACTATGTGGTATTACAGGTTCTTAGCGGTTTAATAATTAACCCAACTCTGTAAATAAAATATAGACTCTTGCTACATGACATTTCATGTTGCTATGATGAATGACTGGGTACGAATTAAAAGCTTTTGTACCGCCATATCACTCATGTCTTTGTTACATTACCTAAAGGCTCTGCAGACCGTAGAGATACACAACTCAACCAGCCTTCTATATTTCTCCTTTGTGGTTAATCTTCTTAAACTTTCCAGACATGAACTTTATGGATATCTGAGTCAATTACTTAGGTGTCTGCTTCTTCTTGCGACTTATAACCTGTAGCTAAATTGTCAACACATTTGAGTCTGGAAGGGAAGCCCATTGCACTGGAATGGTAAGATACCCAGACCTTAACAAATGTAATTTTTAACCATGTGTCAGATGTTCTTTGCTGACTGGTAAAACAATTGAATAGGCTGCGAGGGTTTCATCTTCTCTTCTCGCAAACATTTCCTATTCCAGCCTTTATTTTACAAAGTCACTCCTCTGGAGGAATTAAAATAATCCCATATGACATTTGATTTCTGCATGCAGCGTTGGTAGGCCTGGTGTGCGCTACAGAAAGTGACAGGTTAATGGTAGATATTCCAGTAGTGTAGTCATGATTAATAGTTCATCTTCAACTTTTACACTCCATGAATCCAAACAGCCCAATTACGTGTCATTTCAGATTATTTTCAAGGGAGAAATGCTATATTCTACTCTCTGTGACTGATATAAGTGAGGGAGAAGGTCACCTGCCTAGGCTTTGGTGTGACTGTGTTTATCTGAAGTGCGTTTTAAAGAATTATGTCCATTTATCAATTTTTTTGAAATGATCTTCGGATCGGTCACATTAGTTTTGGCGTTTATATAGAAAGAAGACTTTTTACCACCTCCAATAACTCCTGATCTTTAAAATCTTTGATAGGCACTCGCCACTGATTCTGTAGCCGCAGGAATTTTCTCTCTAGCCCCCACCATTCCTGAGCAATCATAGTTGTTAGGTTTGTTGTCTGATGTACTAATTAGGCTCTGTACTGTCAAGTGGGTGGTACAGATAAGGGGGCGTGATTCTGAATTTTCTGATACAGTCTAATCAGAGGCAGCCAGTGTCAGAACTCAGAATCTACACCCCTTGTCTCCTCCCTGACACCACCCACTTGACAGTACAGAGCCTAATTAGCATATAAGGCACCAAAACTAACAACACTGATTGCTTTCAACCTCCTAAGTGACAGCATGCACCTAGGGGTCATTGCTAAGACCCAAACATATGGGGCACATCAGCATGAGCATGTGACCACCAAGGCCCAATCACATGCCTCAGTGGTGATCCCGGGATGCATAACATCATCCAGAAGGCCTATAGAGGCCAGAAGAGGACCCAGAGAGAGCATGTGATACCACAAGGCGGTCCAGAAAAGGTGTGGGAAGTTTCATGTTCTGACAAAAATGAAAAGTTTTGGAAAATTGAAGTCGAATCTGGTTTAATTCAAACTGGTTCACTCATCTCTAAGCTTAGGGATCCTGACTATATCAATCCCAATTGTACCTCCATTTTAAAGTCTAATCATATGTAACTTGTCACACTTATCCCTGTCAGATCTAGGGGCATGTACAAGTTACATTCAAATTAATGATTGTGCACTGAGCTTCACCGGGCATGTGCAATGAATCAAGATGCATTGCCCTTGGCTTATACAGCACAATGAGCATGTGATCAGTCAACCTAAACCCCAGCTACATAAAATAGGAATCATTGGCTCTGTTGCTGAGTTATGACTGGTTTTATCAATATGCAAATTAGCTCCTTGAAGTAAGCGGCAACAAGAAAATGGCCGCAGGCATGGCAGAGCCGACTGCGCATGCGTCCCATTTAAAGCCAGAAGAAGCCATCCGAAGAACACATTGTGGAGAGGGCGTTCCAGAGGAAGTTGAGGCCGTCGCTGGAGAGTTCTCTCGCAGCACTGAGGACCGCCCCCAGTGCTGCAAGAGAACTGATTTGCTAACCGATGAAAACCGAGATATCTACGGAACGGTGGAGAAAACATCTAAGGGTAGGAGAAGAATAGCTTTTCTTAAGACTATTCCTATGTGTTAGCGAGAGAAAATGCAGTTTTAATTATAGAATCCCTTTAAAGGGATTATCCAGTTCCAGTAAATAAATGTTATTGTTTTTATATACAATACAGTCCATGGTCACATGATAGGCATGCAAGTGCACAGGATTTTTTTGTAAAGAAACAGTAATTAGACATCTGACCATGCACTGCATATCACTTGACCATTGGACTGTATATCACATAACCATGGGCTGTATCTCACATGACCATGCACTGCATATCACATGACCATTGGACTGTATATCACATAACCATGGGCTGTATCTCACATGATCATGCACTGTATATCACATGACTATTGGACTGTATATCACATGACCATGCACTGCATATCACATGACCATTGGACTGTATATCACATAACCATGGGCTGTATCTCACATGACCATGGATTGTATATCACATGACTATTGGACTGTATATCACATGACCATGCACTGCATATCACATGACCATTGGACTATATATCACATGACCATTGGACTGTATATCACATGACCATTGGACTATATATCACATAACCATGGACTGTATATCACATGACCATTGGACCATATATCACATGACCATGGACTGCATATCACATAACTATGGGCTGTATCTCACATGATCATGCACTGTATATCACATGACCATTTGACTGTATATCACATGACCATGGGCTGTATCTCACATGACCGTGGTCTTTATATCACATGACCATGGAATAATTTTTATTCCCTGGAAGTAAACAATGAACAACAGCAAGCAGAAATCGAGAAATCCATGAGGAATTGATACGGAAAGTAAATTGTATACATTATCATTTTATAAACAATAATATTAATATGTTGAAATTGAACATCCCCTTTAAGCAGACATTACTTCCCCATGGCCATCTATAGGTACATGACTATGACGCCTATAGGTAAGTTGGGGCCACACAGATTTTCTTTTCCTAGTGTTGACATGAAATAACCCATCTCCCTCAGCATAGCCTTTTATCCTAACCTAGTAAGGTTCATTTAACTTGATTTTGATTAAATTGCCTTAAGCTATATTTATTATAATGTCAGTCTAAAATATTTTAATATGTTCTTACCTTTTTACCTGCAAATGGATGGCAACCTGCAAAGAAAATTGACTATTATGTTCTTTTATTATGGCAATTTTATGTAAAAAGGTTCTTTTTTTTAATCAAACTTCATCTAAATTAGAAACAGAATTTTGCAATTTTACAGTCTGTTGCTTGCACAATGTGAGTAAGTTAGATATTACCCTGGGGAAATCCATATGGATTGCCTTTCCAATTGAGCACAGGTCCCCACATTCTGATATGAAGCATTGTCTTGGTTCTTCCCATTGTGTATTCAGATGCAGAATCAGGCGCTGTCTGACAAGCTTCACTGACTTCTTTCAGATAAATTGCCGAATGCTTGTTTGCAGTGATAGAAAATGTATCATGGCACACAGGTCAGTGCAGCTTCTCTGCTGTGTTAATATGTGTTTACCTTCACAATTTAGATACAATAATTGTGATACATTCTAATTATGATATAAATTGCTACTTTGCAGTATTTCTAAAGCTATGTGTACACACTGGTCTACTATTGTTTTGAAAATTGTGCAACAATTGCTTTTCAGAGGTCCAAAAGTGTGCGGGTCTGCATTCAATATGTACATGTGTCCTTCCTTATCTTTACAGACATGTCCTGATAGCTTTATCATAAGATATGTAGACTTCCATACTATGACGTCACAAAGTGATATGATGATATTCTACATATCCTATACTGTATGTGTTTGTTTGGCCACCCAGTGTCTATGGTAGGAATTGCAGCCTATCATAGGTTTTGGTAGCATGTTGTGATATTGTGCTAAATTGCTTTCAAGAGAAACTGAATCAAACCAAGCGAAAGCTAAGTTAAGGGTGGACACATCTGTATGTACTCAGCAAGGTTGACAAAAGACGTCCATTTATAGTTTTGTGCAGGTCTATCCAAATCCATTCAGTCATTCCAAAGATATAAGACCTTTTAGGGTTGACGGCCAAGTGGTTGGAGACTCTGTGTGCTTTATATCATATAGTGTTAATGCCTACTTGGCTAGTATATCTTAATTCGAATAAAACATCACAGAAAAAAGGTCACACTTACCCAATACCAAATACAACATGGCCCTATATAGGATGCAGACAGGCCCTTGCAATATAAGATAGAAGGAACTCAGGTGCACAATGCTGATATAGCACCACCCGCACACCTACAATCCACGAGGGGGTGGATACCAGCATTTCAAATGCACTCAGATAAAGTATACAAGGTGCTGTCCTATGATAATGTGAGACGCAAAGCATCACAGAACAGTCTATTGCTCATATCCACACTATTCAATAAGGTGGGCTGCCCAGCAGCTAAACAGTAACAGCACCCTGCAAAAATAAGAGGGCCTGGGCGTTATTCAGTCTAAAAACATAGAGCCATGTTTGATTTGGTATTGGGTATTTCTATGATTTTTTTTAATATGTTGGCCTTTTTTAGTAATATATACTCTAATTTGCATCAACACTAAAAGGGCTTATATCTTTGGAATACCGGAAGAAATTTGGATAAACAAAACAGCAAAATGCTCAGGTTGATAGCCCATGTCAGATTAAGTATGTTATCAGACTATTCAGACCTGGTGATAAGTCCTTTTTAACTAACAGAAGGATGTGCAGTAAAATGAAATAATAATAATAATAATAATAATAATAATAATAATAATAATAATAGTAGTAGTAATAATAATAACAATTCATACGATTCTTATGAATCCCTATCACTTGAGTGCCATGGCCTTGGAGGCCACCACCAATCTTTATTGATTTTCCTACCACAACATGATGTATACTCACGTGACTCCCCAGGCTTCAGACTGCAGCAGTCTAATGGGTGTACAAGGCATCACCGGTGCAAGAATATCAATGAAGGCTATTGGGGCCAATGGATCATGAATATTGTATTTGTGTAGGACTTATTTGGCGAGAAATTTATTTTATTGCATATTATGGCGAGGACTCTTTGATGCTAACATATAATGATGGTATGCTTTACAAGACTGCTGAGGATCAATCACATGGGGGCCAATTACATCATGTCAGCTTGCCCCATAGAACTGCTGACGTCTGTGGTTTGGGCCATTGGCATCATCCAAGAGACCAAAAGAAGCTGGAAATTACACAGCAACAAACAGAAGATTCCAAAAAGGAGTCCATGAGAGCTACAGAAGGGTGAGAATGATTGTTCATACTCATTATTTTTCTGCACCTCTCATCAGACTCAAGGGTTTAATAAAGATTAGTGGGTGTCAAGCCTCAAATATTTAGGGTTTAGCTGAATTCAAAATTTGAGGAAAATATGGAATGATCCTAACTCATTACATACTGACCCGCAGTGGCGTAACTAGGAATGGCGGGGTCCTGTGGCGAACGTTTGACAAGCGGCCCTCCCTTCCTGACCGACACCGAAGACCTTGACCGACCAACCCCCCGCCGCATTCCTGCGCGCTCTATTATGCCCCATAGTGGCCCCAGTACACAGTATTATGTCCCTCAGTGGCCCCTGCCGCTGCAATCTTTGGTAGTTTTGGCCATCTTTAATAACGCACGGATGTCACATGACATTTCATGCCATCCCTCCATCTGCCCCCAGTTTCATGTCCTCCCTCCATCTGCCCCCAGTTTTATCTACCCCTCATCTCTACCCCATTTTCATGTCCTCCCCTCCATCTCTGCCCCTAGGTTACTGTTGCTCCTCAATTGCTCCACACCACACATACATACACACTCACACACAGACACACACTCTCCATCCTGTATCTCACATCCCCCCTCCCCTTCAGTACAATTCAATACAATACACAGAGCTCCCCCTGACTACTATTAGACAGTCATTAGTAACAGCAATTGCAAGCAAGTCTGAATACAAACAATGTGTAGAGTACTGATCCATCTAATGACACTCACCTCCCCCTCCTCCTAATACACAGATATCAGGACACTGTCCTCTCCCCTCCTCCACACCACACATACATACACACTCACACACAGACACACACTTTCCATCCTGCATCTCACATCCCCCTCCCCTTCAGTACCTGGCACCACATCTCTCCTTCTCTTCATCTCTTCCAGGACTGCACGGGCTATAAAGACACGCCCACCTAGTCATGTGACGGCTGACGTCACACAAGGTCCTTCAGCACAAGCTTTCCCCGCTCTTATTGCAGTTACAACAGTTTGTCTGTTATAAGAGTGGGGGTAGCAGGGGTAGCGGCTGTCGCCGGGCCCCCTAATGTCACGGGCCCTGTGGCAGCTGCCTCTGCTGCTATGGCGGTAGTTACGCCACTGCCGACCGCTTGTCTTTAATTACCACCATGTCTTACTCTGCACTGCATGAGATTCTACTAAAGGTTACTCATACTTATCACTTTAGCTTTGTTTCTGTTTTGTGTTCCTAATTCGTCCCTAATTGCAATGTGTGGTTAACGCTAGGTTCACACTTGCATTCCACTTTCTATTCTTTGAGTGTAGTGGGTCTCCGCCCGAAAAATGCAAAGAGGAAAATCCCAATTGTAGAAATTTTCTCTCCACATTTTTCAAGTGGATTCGAAACCCCAAACGGAGTTTGAACGCTGGTGTGAACTCTTTTGTCTGCTGTTTTCACCCCTTTGCATTGATAACGGACATAGAATCCCTCTTGTCCCTTCGGTACTGTGACTTATTATTCCCCAGCTAAGACCAGTTCCTTTAACCTAATGACTTCAGCCTGCTACAATTCCAATCCGGTTTCTACACAATTATCACTGATTAGTCTGAAACCAGGGGACTCCTTACAGAACTCCTTGCCAATGGTTAAGAGCAAATATGAGGGCTATCGTTATAATATGTACACTGGTTCAATGTGTGTTAGCCTAGTTGTGGTGTGGAGGGTCCACTGATTTGGTAAAAGAAACAACAAAAAGACAATGGATTAGTCTTAGTTCTGTTCTAGGAAATTAATTTCCGTGTCTGCTCCAGTATATGCTATAACCTATGATTCAATGACACCAACTCACTTGGGAAATCAAAGGGCATAGAAGTGGCTGACCATAACACCTCTTCACCTTTGGCTCTTAAACTGAAATTGATCCAAATGAAAGATACCTGCTCTTATTTATCTTGAATGTCTCTAAGATGTTTGCAATAACCTGGCTGCACCTTCGTAGTCAAGGTCAGGCGTCTGTTCTTTGGAGATTGGATAGAAGATGTGAGTTTGGAAACTATGTCTCGTAATCTCTCCCTGTAAAACACATAAGCTACTGTATGGAATGGGTTTGTTAAGTTTTATGTTAAACATATATTTTAAGAATTTTTGGTAAGTTTGTTTGAATTTTTCCATTTTATTATCTATGTTAGAAAAAATCCTAAAAATCCTGCAGATCTGACTCTAAATCAAATATGATGATGATTCCTGTTTTCTGCATTTTTTTGCAGCAGCCACCTCACTTACAGCACATTGATGAACGCAGCGATCAGATATATGTAAATCTGACACCGAATCCACCAGCCATAATAGTTATGTCGCAGCTTATCTACTCCCCTCTCTGCACTGTGACCTCTCCGTAGGTCTCAGAGCATGCCTAGAAAACGCTCCCAAACAAGTCAATAGGTTCTGCTCCAGACCATTCTGCCAATGGCTCATTGTCATTCTTCAGGAAACAGGAAGTGACAGATTATTTTAGATTTAGTGACAAAAAGATAAAATTCTAATATTCTTAGTTTTTTTTTAATATAAATAATAACAAGGAAAATTAAAAGTATCACCAACAGTTCTTTAAAATATGTTTAACATAAAAATGTGCTTTAAACAATAGGCCATTTTCCCGAGTCACTTCCTCTTTAAAGGGGTTGGCCACTTTCAGACCAATATTGACAAACAAATGTACAATAAAAAGATATACAATGTTCCAATATACTTTCTGTATCAATTCCTCACGGTTTTCTAGATCTCGGCTTGCTGTCATTCATTCTGTTACTTCTAGAGGATAAAAGTCTGACCATGGTCATGTGATTTACGGTCCATGGTCATGTGATTTACGGTCCATGGTCATGTGATTTACGGTCCATGGTCATGTGATTTACGGTCCATGGTCATGTGATGTACACACAGGTGCACAGCTCGTTACCAGGCAGCTGATTGTGCTGTGACTATAACGAGCGGCACCTGTGTCCTCATCACATGACCATGGACCGTAAATCACATGACCATGGACCGTAAATCACATGACCATGGACCGTAAATCACATGACCATGGACCGTAAATCACATGACCATGGACCGTAAATCACATGACCATGGTCAGAGTTTTATCCTCTAGAAGTAACAGAATGAAGGACAACAAGCAGAGATCTAGAAAACCGTGAGGAATTGATACAGAAAGTATATTGGAAAATTGTATATCTTTTTATTGTACATTTGTTTGTCAATATTGGTCTGAAAGTGACCAACCCCTTTAAGGAATCTTGAGCCTATAATCTGCCATAAAAGTGATTAACAGTCAAATTTCTCACCTGCACAGAAGGTCAGTCTGATCCTACAGAAATGTTTCCAGATATGTAATGCATATTTTAAAACTTTTCTATCTATTCCCCCCTTTAAAAAGGTTGTGCTCTATACAGTGTTAGGGTGAATTCACACTGAGTAAACGCTAGCTTATTCTGAACGTAAAACACGTTCAGAATAAGCGGCGTCTAAAGCAGCTCCATTCATTTCTATGGGAGCGGGGATACGAGCGCTCCCCATAGAAATGAATGGGCTGCTTCTTTCACTCCGTGCAGTCCCATTGAAGTGAATGGGGAGTGCCGGCGTGTACGCTCCGGCATGAGCAGAGCTTGCCGTATACGCCGGCACTCCCCATTCACTTCAATGGGACTGCACGGAGTGAAAGAAGCAGCCCATTCATTTCTATGGGGAGCGCTCGTATCCCCGCTCCCATAGAAATGAATGGAGCTGCTTTAGACGCCGCTTATTCTGAACGTGTTTTACGTTCAGAATAAGCTAGCGTTTACTCAGTGTGAATGCGCCCTTAGCCTACAAGAAATGGCACCTCCCAGTTCTCATATATTTCCAAGAGGAACAATAGAGAAATTCAGAGTTCTTAGAATGTGGAAATATTTCATGGTGAATGCAAACAGTGATGTTAAGAAAGCTGAGAACTTCTTATAAAGAAAACCTTTCAGATGATTTCTGCTCTGAGTGCAAAAAAATATGATTCAGAACAAGAAGCCAAGTTCTATAGTATATGGGTTTATATGATATGAAGCAAAATTTTAGAGAAAAAAAAACAAGAGTATTTTTCTGCAGGACTCCTAGGAGAGACAGTGAGAGTCCATATTGCCCCGCTGTCAATCATTGTGTGTATGCAAGATCAGTAGGACTCTCACTATCTCTTTCATGAGTCCTGTCAGGAGTATATTCTGCAGGACTCCTAGGAGAGACAGTGAGAGTCCATATTGCCCCACTGTCAATCATTGTGTGTATGCAAAATCAGTAGGACTCTCACTATCTCTTCCATGAGTCCTGTCAGGAGTATATTCTGCAGGACTCCTAGGAGAGACAGTGAGAATCCATATTGCCCCGCTGTCAATCACTGTGTGTATATAAGGTCAGTAGGACTCTCACTATCTCTTCCATGAGTCCTGTCAGGAGTATATTCTGCAGGACCCCTATAAGAGACAGTGAGAGTCCATATTACTCCGCTGTCAATCACTGAGTGTATGCAAGGTCAGTAGGACTCTCACTATCTTTTTCATGAGTCCTGTCAGGATTTATTGTGAGTTCTACTTAAAATTTCTGATCCAAGCCATATGAATCTATTATGACAGAGCTCAGATTATCTTCCTCTATTATATTCTGCTCTCAGTCTTGATAGGTGATTCATTCATTTTCAATGGCACCCTAGTGTCATTGTAATATTAGCCAGTGTTGTATTCTTTTATATTGTTCTTGCAGTTATTTTTGTATGTTTTTGTCACAATGACCTTGCACATTTAATATGCTTGAACAACCAGATCCTTATAGTTTCTGCTCAGTACTTTTAATAAAATTTAATTTAACCAAATATTTCTGCAGGACATGAGCACGGATCATAAAACTTCATCACAATAACAAAAGAATTCATCACGGCAATAAAGTTATGTAACAAGACCAATGAAGCTTTTCCCACCAGATCTACTGCAATTGCTTCTTCTCCTACAAAGCACATAAGCCTTGATAAACAACCTCAGTGCCTTCCTGCCAAGAGTTTATACATTCCCTGTCATGGATTTCTATATTTTCAAAATCTTGACATATAAAGATTGCTGACAGATCCAAGGAAAACATGTAATGGTTTTCGTAGAAAGTGGTTTCCTAAAATAGATGCTTCTCCGCTGAAATGTGATGAGAATAACAACATAGCCGAAGAGACACAGTGTAGAGATGGGCAGATATGTGTTCTAACATGTTATAAATCATTTTTCTATGTACGGAATACAGACAAGTCTGCAAGGACCATTTGAAGATATAACAAGCTAGGAGATGGCTGTATACTGAGAATCGGGGAATCGGCGGCTGACTCACTAATTGTATTCCTTCAGCATAATTTACAGGCTGTGTTGGAACACTGTAATTTAGATTAACTAATGAATGTAGTTTGCAAAGTGTGGGCACACATGGAGTAAATAGGTTACTTAGACGCTAAGTTTTTCTGCTCAATTTCTAGTGTCGATCTTATTGCTGTCAAGTAGCGATACAGATTACGTTATAAAGCAATTAGGTTCTTTGGAAGTGAGAACTTTTATTGTTTTAGAGAATATCTTACAACAATAAAATATGTAACCAGAAAAACAAACAGTCTTCAGCACAAGAAGGTATTACTTTAAAACATAATATTTATTTCAAAAACTTTTTTAAAAAATAGTACCAGATGTAGAAAAAATATGCATAGCACTTACATGGTAGATTCCATAAATAAACGCATGTTTTTGAGAAAAGTCAACCAGCCTACGCGTTTCAGGACATCCGTCCCTTACTCATGGCGATGAGTAAGGGACGGATGTCCTGAAACGCGTAGGCTGGTTGACTTTTCTCAAAAACATGCGTTTATTTATGGAATCTACCATGTAAGTGCTATGCATATTTTTTCTACATCTGGTACTATTTTTTAAAAAAGTTTTTGAAATAAATATTATGTTTTAAAGTAATACCTTCTTGTGCTGAAGACTGTTTGTTTTTCTGGTTACATTATTGCCCTAGCCGGGGGTATATCTTTCGTGCACATTTGGGTTTAGCCAACTCTGTTTATTTTGGGTGAGCTGTGAACCTTCTACATTTTTTCTAATAAAATATGTAGTATACTTATAGCTTCCATTTCAACTGCAATAGTTATAAGTAGAGATGAGCGAACAGTAAAATTTTTGAGGTTCGATATTCGTTTCGAGTAGCCCCTCAATATTCGATTACTCGAATCGAATATTGAACCCTATTATAGTCTATGGGGGGAAAATGTTCGTTTCAGGCGTAGGCAACGTTCGATCAAATTATACTTACCAAGTCCACGAGTGAGGGTCGGGCTGGATCCTCCGAGAAGTCTTCTCCTTGCAGCGTCCCCGCGGCGTCTTCCAGCTCTTCATTCACCCTGCCAGGCATCAGGCCTGGGCAGAGCTGACTGTGCATGCCCGCACTACAAGCACTACAAGCGGACATGCACAGTCGGCTCTGCCCAGGCCCGATGCCTGGCAGAGTGAATGAAGAGCTGGAAGACGCCGCGGGGACGCTGCAAGGAGAAGACTTCTAAAGGTAGGAGAAGAACCAGCGTTGATTGGCCGACTGTATAGCATTCAGCCAATCAATGCTGGTTCTGCATTGAACTGTTACATTTGAATAGCGAGTGGTACTCGATCGAGTACGAGTATTTCGAATACCGTAGTATTCGATCGAATACCTACTCGATTGAATACTACTCGCTCATCTCTAGTTATAAGCCCTGAGCATGGATTAACACATTGTAGTGCCACTGCCAATGGAGAACAACTCCCATCCCATGTATGAGACCATGATACACTGTCTACCAATAAGTATTTGGACACCCATTAAAGTTCTGCAGAGGTGGAGTTATGGTTTGGGGGTGCTTCTCCTGGTATGGAGGCTGTAATTACCGCTAGTGCTGCTTGGACCACAGGTGTCCAAATACTTATTGGAAGACAGCGTAGCACTGGAAAGTAAGGTCAATGACCCACTGCTTCACCCCAAGTGTGAGAAGCAACGCTATCAGAGGTCCTTCCTCCCAACTGTGGTCAGGCTGTATAATTAACATCAGGCTAAGTGAAGATCACTCCGCACAGAGAACTAAATGATCCTGAAGTCTTTTCTTTTAGTTGCTATGACTCCTAGTATCTTTTCTATCTGCTATAAGCTTGTATGTGTTCTTTCTTGTAATATATTACTGTATTATTCATGCATCTGTAACACACAGAATATCCCTATGGTGGGACTATTAAAGGAATATCTTATGGTAATGTGGGTAAACATACTTTAGACTTGGTAGAATAGATAAAGGCTTAACTGTGGTTCATATACACCCCAAAATTCCTTTAATTACCATAAGTTTTAGCACATGTGATGCTATTGGGTAATATTAGAGGAAGATAAAAAAAAAAAAAAAGTTTAAGGCCAAGGCCCCACATTGCAGAAACGCAGCTTTTTGGTTGCAATTATTTTCTGAGCTAAAGCCAAGAATGACTACAAAAAGAATGGGAGATATATAGGAAGTATATAGGAACACTGCGGGCCAATTATCGCACTATGCTGAACATAACACCAAGGGGCAGGGTATGGCACAGGTATTCATAGGACGTTACACGTTTCTTCAAGTTTCCACTTACAGTACAGTATGTTTTTAGTGTTAGGTGAGTGACTGCCCAGAACAGGAAACTGACCATAATAATATCCAGTACTAGTTTTGGAGTTATTTTTATGAAGGGTTGAATATAGAAAGTTGTGAACAGACATAAAGTGACTTGAACGTAAGACTCTTCAGACACGTGTACTGTATAATGTCCATATAACTATTTTGTACAATCCTGCTGCTTCCAGAAGAATACAGACTTTATCTTGCATGTC
Source organism: Leptodactylus fuscus (assembly GCF_031893055.1). Taxonomy (NCBI): domain Eukaryota; kingdom Metazoa; phylum Chordata; class Amphibia; order Anura; family Leptodactylidae; genus Leptodactylus; species Leptodactylus fuscus. The sequence goes on from NC_134275.1 coordinate 74,476,245, forward strand.
CATGTTTGAGTGCATGGCCAAATATCTTTTTTAGAAGTCAATGACCAATTTTTTTCCCCCCCAAATAAGGCCAATAAAGATAATAACATCAATTATAAGATCAATATGATCAGTATCAAGTTTACGACTCTACAGATAAAATGCCTATAAGGAATAGTTCCTATACTTATCCTGCTGAAGTTTTTAGACAATCCATAACAGTTTGGTGATATTACGTTCCTGTACTAGAATTTGGATTCTCCAAGCTGCAAGGCAGTTGTCTTGGGCTAGACTTGAGTATTGGGTCTAAGGAATCGTCTACACTTAACCTCAACAAAGAGTTATTTGCTTTGCTACTTCTCAAAATAGTCATGAATTGTCATTGGAGGCCTAGTCTATGTAAGTCATGGTCAGGAATAGAGCAACACATTGTTACCGGTACTAGAAGTTCTTCAGATGACAAAATAGGAGTGTAGCCAGGAAGAGCCAGAACTTTAGACTAAGACTAGTGCCACAAGTATCAAGTAAGGAATCCAAAGGCGTAGGCAAGAGCATGGTCAAGACGTAGCACAAATACAAATATCAGGCAAGGTATCCAAAGGTTAAAGGACTTGAGGACAAGTCAAGGTTAAGAGCAGGAGCAATAACCCAATAGCACAGGAACTCAATTATTGTGAATGGTAAGAGAGCGTCTCTTTAAGTAGACCACATCAGAGTATATGGTACGCTAAACAACACTAAATCTTATTACATATAAGTCAACCAGTCAATTTCACGAATTGCCAATTACCTCCATCAAATCTAATTATTTACCATATTTTCCCAAAAATACATTAAAAATAAACCTCTTCAGGCCCTTCCTATCCACTTGCTGTCTATATACTATAATGTCACCTAAAGACATGCTTCACTATATATTATAAAGCTCTTAGTGAGCCTTGAAAACAGATTGCAAGCCCCTGAGTGCTTCTGACCTGCACAGCATGCACTTGCAGCCTAATCTATTCTTGGAGCCTCATTTACTTGTTATACAGTATGTTATTTACTCAGCACTCGCCTTATCTTGAAGTTTGATATACAACCGAGTTACATGGCACTTCCATTCAGCGCCATTTACCTATTCACGGCAAATTTTCCTGGAGGCTAAAAATAGAATCCCATTGAGTATTGTTGTGTTGTATTGGTTTTTACTTCAAAGCAACCTGCATGTTTCCATTTGTATTCTGGTCATCTATGTGCCTTTGATATAGCGCATGTGAATCGTGACCAGGAGTAATTAACAGCTCAATGTGCTGGATGTTACTGAAGGGAAACACTTCACTCTTGTGCACAATGGGTTCACCATGGCAACAAAACAAATTACTTATACCCAAAAATGCATGGAAGCGTAAAACTTAGTCACCGTGGTCAAGGGAAACCTCAGTATGCATAGATAGAAAAGCAAAAATATCAATTATCAAATGAAAAATAGAAGTAACATATTGTATTGTATCAATTTTGCTCTTCATATTTGTTTCTTAAAATTGGCTTGGAATTTGTGGAATTTTTTCATTGCTGATTCCCTGTGGGATGCTAGAAAGGCAAACGTTCTAGAAAAAGATATCAATCCCATTTCCTAAAGAGAAAACCAGCTTTATTCATCAGTACAGTAGTATGGTGTAATGGTACCAACTATTTCATCTTAAAATTGTAACATATCATAAAGGTGTCATAGTCATATTTCATTTTGTCTTCCATCTTGGAAATATCTCCTTCCTCTTTTTGTCTATAAGGAAGTGCCCCTTTTTTGGACCCTTGTGGTACCACATATCAGGATGGGAATGGGAAGAAAAGGTATGAACGATCATAGAGGATAGTGGTGTAAAGTGACTGACACACCCTTAGTAGACCTGGATGCAATGACTGATGAATATATAGAGATTAGGAACACTGGATAACAGGACCCAATGCAGGGAATCTATTGAGACTGGCATTTAATACACCAATTTTAATCAACTGCTGGTTCCAGATGTCCCTAAATTGTTGTGGAGCTAAATAATTTATGTGAATTCTTGTGTGCCAGAACTGGAATCTACGCCGATCAGGAATTAGCAAAGGTGTAACACTAGGCTGAGTTATAGGAAATTTGTATGGCTGAGGCAACCCTACTATGGTCCTCCTTCATCTCCACCCTACTTTGCCTGCTGTGGTCCTCCTTGATCTCTATCCTGTTTCACAGGTTCTGGTCCTCCTTGATCTCCACCCTGCTTCGCCTGCTCTGGTCCTCTTTGATCTCCACCCTACTTTGCCTGCTCTGGTCCTCCTTGATCTCCACCCTACTTCGCCTGCTCTGGTCCTCCTTGATCTCCACCCTACTTTGCCTGCTCTGGTCCTCCTTGATATCCAACCTGCTTTGCCTGCTCTGGTCCTCTTTGATCTCCAACCTACTTCGCCTTCTCTGGTCCTCCTTGATCTCCACCCTACTTCGCCTGCTCTGGTCCTCCTTGATCTCCACCCTACTTTGCCTGCTCTGGTCCTCCTTGATATCCAACCTGCTTTGCCTGCTCTGGTCCTCCTTGATCTCCACCCTACTTCACCTTCTCTGGTCCTCCTTGATCTCCACCCTACTTCGCTTTCTCTGGTCCTCCTTGATCTCCACCCTGCTTCGCCTTCTCTGGTCCTCTTTGATCTCCACCCTGCTATAAATATTTTTGGTAATAGTGGCAAGAGTGTTGGAAAATGGTGAAAGTGGTTCATTTTGGGGTAACTTTTGGCACAATGCCTATGCACCAAGAATGAGCCACTTTTGTACCAGAAAGCTGCCATATGGGAAGTTATAGGAAGAAGACGTGGAACATACATGAGGGAAGTAAAACAATAAGGAAATCATAGCAATACTGTCAGGATACGGAGTCGCCGCGGTCTCCTTGCTGCGCGGCGTCTCTCTGGGAGACATGTTAGGAGTTCTATCGGGTGTGCTTAGGTCATTAAGGGTTAATCTTTTCCTTGCTTTCAGTCTCCATGTCATTAGCCATCAGGTGTGTTCTCTGCTGCTATTTAAACCCCACCCAGGCATGGATCCTTGCCAGCCATTCACTTGGGTTTCCTGGCCCCCCTGCTCAGTCTGATTCCCTGTCTGTTTGTATTCCATATGTCTCTTGGTTTTTAGACCCGGCTTGTATTTTTGACTCTCCCTTGTCTTTTGATTCGGTACCTTTATTATCTCCTGGCTCGACCTCTTGCTCGTCTGACCTCGCCTTCTCTTCTGTGTCTTGCTGGGACTTGTGGTCCTCCCTGGTTCCATGCTGTTTTAGTCTTTTGTTTTGCATTGCAGTACACTGTGCTTTCTGTTTAGGTGTGACCCCGTGACTCCAGTCACTAGGACTTCAGGGCCTCCTCTCCCCTTATCCTAGCCGCCGGATAGAAGTGTCAGGAGCCTTGGTAGGCGCACTTCAATTAGGAAGTGCATTGGTCTGCCTCATCTCAGATATTACAGCATAGTCATAGCTGCAGGGCCTGCGACCCCTTTTGTCCTTAGCTGCACAGTGTTGCTTTCCCAGCTGTGTCACTTTGCACTGCCTGACCCTGACTCCAATCCTTACAAATACTAGTACAAGTACATAAACCAGTTTTATCTGTTTCCCAACCTGGGCACATTTGGCAAATTTATTTTAGAATTTTCTTAGTGTGAATTGATATTTTTGCATTATCATCTCACTATTGAATTTCTGCGCCCACACATATTGACTACAGGAAGCTTCATTTGGGTAATTGGCTAAAATTGTAAGCCTTGATCTCCATATTTTCAAGACAACGCGCTCTGTCACATTACAAGATTACCAGACTCTTAGACAAAGTCTTCAACACCCAGATATACCGTATTGAGCTTCCTTTATACAAAAACTACAATAAAATAAAAAATAAATGTTCTTCCTCCATCAAACCGGTTGGTAATAGGGCTGCGAATAAAATGAAAAATACCCTGTTATTATTACAAATGTGGTAACATTTCTGAATTCTATATATAATGACAGAAAATTGATGTTTTGCTATGGTAGGTTTCTCCACAAAGGAAAGTAGATATGATTGTTTTGTAAATGCACGTATGGTAAAGTTACCAGCGGTGAGCAATAACAAGCTGTTAGATGGTTTTGTTCTCTTACATTTCGGAAAATATACAGAAGAAATAGAAAGCAGCTCATAACAGCCATTATCCCCTGTAAAGTCAAGCGCTGAGGTAAGTAGAAAGAGTTCCGCAATCCAGCCGCCCCTATACTTAAGGAACAACACAACGGTTGTATTAAGAGCTCACACTACAAAACAGCCATGTTTTATTAATCAGCTGAACACGGTATTACTAGTTCCTGTGCTGCGCTACTAAAAGGAACCAGCAGCAACGTTGTCATCTAACAAATTGGTTTAACTCGCCTACGGTAGCCTTCCCTGTAAATAATTCATTTTCTTGCATTTTCATTCCAGCGCTTAGGCAGATGTTATTTGGGGAGAACAATTATATAATATGCTTGAATATTGTTTTATATGCAATATAAATACAGGAAGATGTCCTAGTGGGAGACACGGGGAAGCGCATTGCGTTTTTCGGCAGTGTTTTACATTGCATGAAGTTTTTCTCTGCAGACTTTCTGCCCCTGTTATACCTATACGGAAAACGCCAGAGTTTCCGCAGGTATAATTGAAATGCTGAGATGTTCATAAACGCTCGCTTTTACGCTGCAGTTTTTGTCTGCAATATGTGGATGGGATTTGCCAGAATCACATGCACTTTGCAGGTACTGTAAAAGGTAGCGTTATTTGCCGCAGCGTTTCTGCTGCATTTCTGCAATGTGAAGACTTAAAGTCAGTTTCCCTGGAGTCTGTTTGGGCCTAATTTGTGGCAAATTTCTAAAATGTTTTATAAATCTATTGCATCTATAAGCCTAACACACAGAGGCGTAACTAGGAATGGCGAGGTCCCGTAGGCAAACATTAGACATGGGTCTCCCCCCGACTGACCGACGACTACGCCCCCCCCCCGCATTCTTGCACACAGTATTATGCCCCATAGTGGCCCCTGTACACAGTATTATGCCACATAGTGGCCCCTGCACACAGTATTATGCCACATAGTTGCCTCTGCACACAGTATTATACCCCATAGTGGCCCCTGCACACAGTATTATACCCCATAGTGGCCCCTGCACACAGTATTATACCCCATAGTGGCCCCTGCACACAGTGTTATACCCCATAGTGGCCCCTGCACACAGTATTATGCCCCATAGTGGCTCCTGCACACAGTATTATACCCCATAGTGGCCCCTGCACACAGTATTATGCCCCATAGTGGCCCCTGCACACAGTATTATGCCACATAGTTGTCTCTGCACACAGTATTATGCCCCATAGTGGCCCCTGCACACAGTATTATACCCCATAGTGGCCCCTGCACACAGTATTATACCCCATAGTGGCCCCTGCACACCGTATTATACCCCATAGTGGCCCCTGCACACAGTATTATGCCCCATAGTGTCCCCTGCACAGAGTATTATACCCCATAGTGGCCCCTGCACAGAGTATTATGCCACATAGTTGCCTCTGCACACAGTATTATACCCCATAGTGGCCCCTGCACAGAGTATTATGTCCCATAGTGTCCCCTGCACACAGTATTATACCCCATAGTGTCCCCTGCACACAGTATTATGCCACATAGTTGCCTCTGCACACAGTATTATACCCCATAGTGGCCCCTGCACACAGTATTATGCCCCATAGTGGCCCCTGCACATAGTATTATGCCACATAGTTGCCTCTGCACACAGTATTATACCCCATAGTGGCCCCTGCACACAGTATTATGCCCCATAGTGGCCCCTGCACACAGTATTATGCCACATAGTTGTCTCTGCACACAGTATTATGCCCCATAGTGGCCCCTGCACACAGTATTATACCCCATAGTGGCCCCTGCACACAGTATTATACCCCATAGTGGCCCCTGCACACAGTATTATACCCCATAGTGGCCCCTGCACACAGTATTATGCCCCATAGTGTCCCCTGCACAGAGTATTATACCCCATAGTGGCCCCAGTACACAGTATTATACCCCATAGTGGCCCCTGCACACAGTATTATACCCCATAGTGGCCCCTGCACACAGTATTATACCCCATAGTGGCCCCTGCACACAGTATTATGCCCCATAGTGTCCCCTGCACAGAGTATTATACCCCATAGTGGCCCCTGCACAGAGTATTATGCCACATAGTGGCCCCTGCACACAGTATTATCCCCCATAATGGCCCCTGCACACAGTATTATGCCACATAGTTGCCTCTGCACACAGTATTATGCCCCATAGTGGCCCATGCACATAGTATTATGCCACATAGTGGCCCGTGCTCACAGTATTATGCCCCATAGTGTCCCCTGCACATAGTATTATGCCACATAGTGGCCCCTGCACACAGTATTATACCCCATAGTGGCCCCTGCACACATTATTATGTCCCCCATAGTGACCCCTGCACACAGTATTATACCCCATAGTGGCCCATGCACACAGTATTATGCCCCATTGTGGACACCCCTGAACAATTATTAACTTTTTCAGACCTCAGAGTATAATAACCAGAGGCCTAGGGTAGGATACAAACATAAATAACACTGTTATTTACCTCTCCCTGTCTCCAGCGCACTCCATGCAGATGTCAACCATCTTCGAAGATGTACAGGACGTCACATGAGCAGGGGCTTGTGTCGTGATGCATAAGAATGCAAGTTCCAGCCCACATGACATTTGGGACGTCACAATGTAGACCTGAAGTAACAGTGTTTTTTATGTTCTCTCACCTCTCCTGGCCGTCCGATCATTAAAAAAAATGCTGGTGGTATCCTTATAGGTATAATTGAAGCACAAAGTCAAACTTCTGTGGACTTTCCATGAAAAGCGCTGCAGGACAATCCACAATGCGTTGCTGCGGCGGTTTTTCCCATGGCAATCTTTTGCTGCAGCTCGCCTAGTTATAACTTGTATTTGCTTTAGTGTTTTTAAGAATTAAGCTTATAAAATCCCAATCTTAGCAATGCACAGACTATGCTGCGAATATAGAACAAGTGCAGTATATTAGGGAAAATAGGTCACCATGTAATACTACATCATGTCTCGTGTTGTTTCTTGCTAGCTTATTCTTGGGAAACTCTGGAGACTTTGAATCCTTTGAAATGTTGTTATGATACTTCAAAGTGTGTTTGCTGTTTAAGAACTGCTGTGAAAACCAAATGTATAGTTATGTCAGAAACAAGAAAAACTTTCCTGCCGCTGTATAGTTATACATGAATCGTCACGACTTCCACATGGAGACCACAAGTATGATGAAATAAAAGTCAAGGTCTGAGTGACATCAAGAAAGAACAAATTTTACAATTCTACTGTCAGGAATCGGGGACGCTGCGGCCTTCCCGTTATGCGGCGCATGCCCTGGAGGCGTGCCAGAGACTCCTCTGGTTATATTTAGTACTTTAAGGGGTTAAGTTGTTTCCTTGGTGCCTGTTTGACTGGCAGACTGTCTGGCCAGTCATTCCTATCTGTGAAGGGTGGGGTTCATATCTCTGCTCCTATTTAGGTCCCCTCCCCCAAGTTCATGTGTAGGGTTGAGCCGATCTTGACTTTTCAGGAGAGTGTGGGCGGGTTAGGAGAGTGTGGGCGGGTACGTCACATCTCCCTGCCCTGTACCCGCCCACACTCTCCTAGGCCACAAGCCCCGCCTTCCTAGCTCTTTAAACACTAACCTGGGAGGCGGCGGCAGCGAGGCGAGAAGAGCAGCGTGGAGCAGCAGCGAGGTGAAGAAGAAGGAGAACACCGGGCACCAGAGTAGCCATCTCTGGAGGTAAGTAGCTACTAGAGATGTTAGTTTAGTCTCCCATTAGAATGAATGGAGGCAGCTGGCGCGCAGGGGGTTAAGGCTGTGTGCCGGCTGCTTTCATTCATTCCTATGGAACCGCAGCGGAGCCTTCACACTGAGTATACACTCCACTCAGGCTAAGCAAAGCATTGTGGGAAATAGTACCGATCTCGAACCCACCTAAAAAGATCGTGTTCGGAATTCCGATAGTGATCGTGTAATTTTCTCGGTCGCCAATCGGAATCCGATCTTTTCCGAACACGATCGCTCAACCCTATTCATGTGCCTGCTATAGCATTCAGACTTTTTGCAACTCATAGGTTGTATCTGACTTTTATCTGTACTCCAGCTCCAGCCCGTAAGTTTTGTTTTCCCTTAGGGTCCATTTACATGGAGGAAAATGGTGAGGGATTTGGTGTGGAATTGCAGCGCTGAAAAAAGCCTCCCATTGACTTTAATGGATTCAGAAAAAGGAACCCATTAAAGTCAATGGGAGGCTTTTTTTCAGCGCTGAAATTCCACACCAAATTCCTCACCATTTTCCTCTGTGTGAATGGACCCTTGCCCTTCCTTTTCCCTGCCTGCTTATTTTTGTATTCTCTTGCTCACTGATATCTACCACTGGTCTTGCCTGACTATACCTAACACGAGCTATTGCTCTGTTATCTGTCACAACTAGTAATACTTGGTTTGCTTCTCTTTGCTCATCCCAGTCCACTGTTAGGATAACCGTAGGAAATCTATAATAGGTCCAGGTGAGGTTTGTCCTTGTAAGGACATTACTCAGAGGTTAGGCAGGAATCTGTTAGGGGAAGTTTCCCAATCTGTTACTTCCCACGCTCCTGGATTTGCACCCAACCTTAACTAAACTTGGTCAGAGGTTGCCGGGACATCGGGGGCTCTCCTTGGCCGTGGATTTCTGGGAGCTCCAGGTCAGTGCCTCGCTTCTACTCCATCACATATCATAATCCTACTGTATATATGCAATGCAAGCTGGTGTGGCTACATAAAGACATATTGTTGACTGCCAGCTATTCCTCCTGACACACTTGTACACATGCTCAGATCAGCCAAGAGTGCACATGTTCTCAAGAGGGAAGGGGAGTAAGTTGCTGCAAGACATCTCTTTTATTCCCTCTGAGAACCAAAGAATTAGAATGTTGTAATCTATCAGCCTATTCCTCATTTCCCTTGACCTATGCCATTGGGAAAAATTTCGGACACCCCCATACGCATACTTTATGGAACATATTTGGTAAAAGCAACATATTGCCCTGTCATAGATTGCCACATAGTACCCAATTTGTTACACAATTTTTTATCCCAATAATGAGCTACATTGTATACAATCAGAAGGTTTCTTTTTGGAACACTTTGCTAAAGATAAGTACTCGCCGATTAGAAATTCAGTAAAGCAATAAACTTACCCTGCGAATACTTAGGTTCTTTACATCATATACATTTATACACCAAACATATGTCTATATGTAGCCTCCAGCTTGTCTTAGAACACCGTTAATTGACTAAGACATGAACATTATGGGATAGACAGTTGGTTACTAGCGCAAGCTGAAGATAATTGGACATGTGTATCCCATGAGAACCGTATAGTGTTGTAAGAGCGTAGAAAAGTGGAACCTTACGTAACGCAATATGGTTACAGAGTAAGTTAAAAGAAGGGCTCGGATTTTTATGTACTTAGAATATACAAAGAACTGTCATATATGATAATGATCGTGTCATTGTAATGGGAAAGCACAATAATACTGTGAATTTAACAATCCCCAAAGTTAGAACTACAAAGGAATACATTAACACCATCATCAACACGCCTGACACATCTTCACATTTCCCGATTTTCCATAGTCTGTTTAAAGTAATCTTGATACGTATCCGAACGACAATTCTATGACACTTTTATTGTTAACATTCAGCTGAAGTTGGGTTAATGAGCGTTCGGCGCTCTCATAAAGGAAAGTAAAATATTCAACGGTGAAATTGTAAATAAAATCACAAAGGAAAAATGATCAAACAAAATTGGATTTCATTTTAATAGTAAAAGGAAGTTTCCAACGACATTGGCATATCCGGATCAAAACTAAAAATGACATAAAGGAATGTTCTGCGAACGTAAAGAACCTCTGGGTCACCGCGGAAAAATAATACGTGCATTGGGAATTGAAAGGGCGATTTGGTAAGACAGGGGCCTGGAACTCTTAGAAACATTAAAAATGTTAACAGGAAAATCATGACACCGACATTTGAAGGGTAAAAACCGTATTAAATGAAAACATGGCAAGGGCTCTTCTGGTGCTGTAAGCCTTATCATAATGCTTTATCTGAATCCTTCTTCACATACTTGGTATGTTTGAAAAAGAAATGTCCAACGAGTTCAAACCGGGGAAAGAATTCAGAAAAAAAAGAAGAAAAAAATCAACCTTTTACCCTTTTTGATTCAGAGAAGACAAAAAAAATCCTATAAGGTTTTAAAGCATTGTCAATCCTAGGTCTATATTAAGTAATGCTTAGGAAACAGGTCTACCAATGAGATTATTCTCCTACAGATGGAAGTTATTGATGCACTCAAATTACTACAGTTTTGACCCAAGGGCAAAATTAATTACCAATTCCCATCTGTGTTTTTTTCACATTTTATATATAATATTGTCAGACCATAAAATATAACTTTTATTAGCGCCTATTAAAGTGGGCTGTAAAACACGTGCTGGTGTTAGGTGTATAGGACTCTATAATGTTAGCAACATCTATTGGTTGTTCTGTAGGTCTAGAGTAATATACAATAGTGCTCATAGTCATATATGTTTCCAATTCATTAACACTTCTCAACACAGCTGCATTAAAACCAAACTGATCTCCCCCTTCCCCACGATTCACTATTGAAGTGTGTCCGCAGAGGTTCAGGGGATAAACCAATAAGTACCAGGGTCAGAGTACAGTTTCTTTTTTTGTTATAGTTAGTTCTCAGCCAAGAAGGCTTTGGCTTATGCCTTTGTAAAGGCAGTTTATGCATTACAAGTGAAATACACACTGAACTTGAGTGTAACCCAGTCTCTGTGTCCCTGTTTCCTGCACATCTACCAAGCATCTACCAGAGTGGTTCCCCACAATATATATATACTGTATGATGTGCAATATAGTGCAAAACTGCAAGTCAGGTGTGCAAAAGTAAGAATGAAAAATAAAACAAAACACATGATTCTTTGCCTTCCAAACTCGGCAGGGAGGGTGCTTTTATGGGTACTGTAGCAGTGTCTGATTCAAGTCTATGGGACACCACTGTAGTACTAATAATGGCCAATACTATAAGTTGGTGAGTGACCAGCACAATGCCTGGCAAGCAAACTGCAAACAGTGCTGGGAGCTGCATAGTCTGAGAAAAAAGCTGATCCAACAGTCAGACCGCTACTATTCTAAAATTATTGCCTGTCCCAAGGATAGACAATTCATTTGTGACAAGTGGATAACCTCTGCAAACAGACCATGAGTTAAGATGACACCAAACTCACCAAACTCTGTTATAGAATGGTTGTGCCATACCCATGCATTTCTCCAGTTGCACATCATATAATGTTTTCTATTACTGTTCACTCTTCTTATTCTGATCCTTGTTTCTCTTTTTGTCTATTTAGAGCTTTCATATGACACCAAGATCACAGTTCTACCTGTATTATTTCCAGTGATATCACCAAGCTGAAAACACAGTCAGATTTAGGAGCAGTTGCGTATCAATATACCAATCCTGCCTGCGTTTTCAACAGTTCATACCTCTTGAATAATACAGGTAGAACTGCCATCCTGGTGTCATATGAAATCTTCAATTCAGAAACAGCAGAAATAATAAAGAAGCACCGGATGTCACATGTTTGAGCCAAAATGTGTTAATAAAGTATTTTACTCATTTATTAATGTCACAAATGCTGCCAGAGCAACAAACATTGCTTGAAAGTTTCATTACACATTTACGCTAGGAGTGTATTCGGAGCTACAAGAATGGGTTTTGGACATCAGTTGGTTAAACTGTATCTCTGGGGCAACACGGTTGCTCAGTGGTTAGCACTGCAACCTTGCTGTGCTGGTAGTCCTGGTGTTCAAATCCCGCCAAGGGCAAAAAAACATCTGCAAGGAGTTTGTATGTTCTCCCCGTGCTTGCATGTATTTCCATCCCATATTCCAAAAAGACATAATGATAGGGAAAAATGTACATTGTGAGCTCTATGTGGGGCTCACAATCTACATAAGAAAAAAAATGTATCTCTAGCCATGATTAAATGTGTCAGTCAAAAAACATGTCAAGTTAACATGCTAAGATGAATTATGTACATTTCCATATTGTTTGCGGCTGGATTGATATATGGAAAAGGCAGTTTAGCATAGGAACAAAGGCCAAACATTTGTCAGCTTCATTCACAGTCACACAAGCATGAACATTTCTCTTTTTCCCATTTAATAAGCACAAATCAAGTGACATGTTAGTAAAAGTGTGACATCACCAACCTTATCCTCTTATGTAAAGAACATGAATAAATGAGAGAATCAATTTACATGACGGAGCCTCGGCACATATCAAAGCACATACTAGCTAAAACAAATGACATAGGCACGCTATAAGGGACTGAAAAATAGCTCTGTCTGACACCAAACCTGGGAAATATTTAACATAATTCTTAAGTAGGTTAAGGAAGAACTTCAAAGTGCAGCTTACAAGTAGTAACCAAATATGAATGCTTAAGAAGCTTCAGCTTGGAGCCATTGTAAACCTTGACTCTACCTAAAACCTAAAAATTCAGGTTTGAGGAATGTTATTAATAATTATTAGCTTCCCCAAAGGCATACCCATTGCAGCCATGAATGTGAAGGTGTTGACTGTACTTTTTACCTAATACTATATTTTGACAATATCAAAATGCCTGGACCATCCTAACACGTGGCATGGGTGCCACTGCCAGTGGTTAATTCACTCCACTCACTCAATCTTGCACTCACCCTCTCCTCAGGATGAAAACTGAGTGTAAATTGCACTCCAACACAGTCCATGCACCCCAAATATACTTTGCCAACACCACTGACTTTGGGCTCAGCAGAAACCCCACTCACATATACATCATGTACATGCATCTCTCAAATGGAAATAAACTTCAAAAAGGCACTTGGCTCATAGAGCAATATAAATTAGCCATAAATGTAACTACTTAATACCCAAAGGGTTCAGTTCTATATAAGAAAAAAAAAATTACAAATGATACATAAGCAAACAGTCTTAAAAATAAAAAGAGAAAAAGACCAAAATAATATTATATTTAAAGTAGTTGTTGTTACATGGAGCTTAGGGGATTTCTTCTGATGGCATTGTACACATCTAGCTTTGTTGCTGCTCCAAAAGATGTGACATAGTGGTAAGGTAAAGCAGTTTGTTATGGCTTGTGCTGAGCCAATCATCCCTACCAGGTTTATCTCCTTTTTCCTCTTTCTCCATCTTGGAAAGAGGGGGACTAAGCTGGCCCATCTTCATCGGGCAGAGGTGTGAACCTTCCAGACTCAGAGATAGTGATTAGAGATGAGCGAACAGTAAAATGTTCGAGGTTCGATATTCGTTTCGAGTAGCCCCTCAATATTTGACTACTCGAATCGAATATCGAACCCTATTATTCTCTATGGCGGGAAAATGCTCGTTTCAGGGGTAGGCAACGTTCGATCAAATTATACTTACCAAGTCCACGAGTGAGGGTCGGGCTGGATCCTCCGAGAAGTCTTCTCCGTGCAGCGTCCCCGCGGCATCTTCCGGCTCTGAATTCACTCTGCCAGGCATCGGGCACTACAAGCGGACATGCACAGTCGGCTCTGCCCAGACCCGATGCCTGGCAGAGTGAATTCAGAGCCGGAAGACGCCGTGGGGACGCTGCACGGAGAAGACTTCTAAAGGTAGGAGAGGAACCAGCGTTGATTGGCCGACTGTATAGCATTCGGCCAATCAATGCTGGTTCTGCATCGAACTTTTACATTCGAATAGCGAGTGGTTCTCGATCGAGTACGAGTATTTCGAATACCGTAGTATCCGATCGAATACCTACTCAATCGAATACTACTCGCTCATCTCTAATAGTGATCACCTCTATTAACTTTGTAATAGGTTATATGTAAATAGTTCTCATTATTTTTTTCATTAAAGGGAGTTTCATTACCCTTTAAAACCAGACATACGTACGTTCTGTATATTTGTAGGGAAAACTCAGAAAATCATCTTCCCCGGTGGATCCACCGTACCTCATTCCAACATTACTTATAGGACGTGAAGAGTTTGATAAACCAATGAAAGGTTCAACACAACGATTTAATAGACTTTGCCTATAACACATTGCATTGGATAGCCTGCTATTTGCCTTGTCTTTATACCGGCTTTATAACATTGCTCCTGAAAATGAGATTTCTTTATGAAAACTTTATCTGCAGCCTGATCATAAATCAGTTTTTCAGAATATAAATGGCTGCTCTGTTGTATAGCTTTACACATATCCTTCTTATTGGGTTTACTATGCTGCTGTAACACGCTGAAATTTCCCCAATGTGGGACTATTAAAGGATTATCTTATCTTATCTTATCTTATCTTATCTTATAAAGGTTAACAAGTGTCATTCATGCATTTGATATGTTCTTTTGTTCTTTCGTTGAGCTAGGAATAGTAACTGGCACTACTCACACAAGCTAGTATGACCATGGATCGGGGTCGGTATTAGACAAAGTGGAACCCTGGACAAAATCAATAGTTGGACCCCAAATACAGAAAGAAATGCAAAAATATTACACCAATATTTTACAAAGAAAGACATTGACTGCAAATACCACAATTCCCATATTATCAGAAAGTGGTTAGTGATGCATGGATTGTGATGTCATGTGTGATGCATTGATTAGTGCGTATCACTATGGCTGGTGCAGGCCATTGTGTGGTCATTGCTTTGGTAGGTGCTTAAGTGTTGCACCTCACAAGTTCAGTGTTTTACTTCGTGCAACATTTTGAAATCAAGAGTTTCCCAGGCTACCCATGGCTGGAAGGAACATACTAAATAAGGGCCTATTCCTGGATTTGGGTAGAAGGAACTGGTAGAGCTTTCTTGAGAGGGGTGGCAGCTGGCATTCTCGGCCCAGTTGCTAAGTCTCTTGCTTTGGGTCTTTAGTCTGATCTGTAGATAGACAATCATCACAAGCTGCGTTTCACAAGTACTTGTACTTGTTGTGTTATTTTTCTGGTCCCCACTTATAATATCCTAGTTTGAAGAGACCCTAAAGTATAATAATAATTAGTGGGTCACAAACTCCAAAAACTTTGATTTGGTCCAACCCAAGATGTTTGATAAATTCATAATAAACCATACTCATTACAAACCAGTTTGCTCATTTTTAGTATACTCTTCTCTGCTCCATTCGCTATTGTGAAACAGTCCAGTGCAGGAGAGGTAAGTACACATAAGTGACAGTATTTGGACACTTCACTTTGACATTTTTTTTCTTCTCCTTGTCATTGTGGTGGTATTATTTAGGCTTTGTAGATTGATATAATTTTTATTATGAATCCACACATATAATTAGTTTATTACCGTTTAGTTAGTTGCTCAGACGAGCAGGATTTTCTTTCTTATCATTTTGCTCAAAGTTAAAGGGATTCTACCATTAAAAAACTTTTTTCTGTGGCTAACAGGTCGGAATAGCCTTTAGAAAGGCTATTCGTCTCCTACCTTTAGATGGGATCTCCGCTGCGCCGTTCCTTAGTAATACCGGTTTTTACCGGTATGTAAATTAGTTCTCTGGCAGCGATGGGGGCGGGCCCCAGCACTGAAAATGCGATGAGGGCGTCCCCACCGCTGCCCGAGAACAGGATCCTGCGCTGCGTCTATCTTCTGCTGGATCCTCCCCTTCGTCTCTGTCGGCTCTTACACTAGTAGAGCTGACTGCGCATGCGCGGCCATAGTTCCGAGGCCGTAATTGCGAGCATGCACATGCTCTACTAGTGTAAGCCAACAGAGGTGACGCTGCTGAAGAAAGAAGGGGAGGATCCAGCAGAAGACAGAGGCGGCGCAGGATCCTGTTCTCGGGCAGCGGTGGGGACGCCCTCATCGCATTTTCAGCGCTAGGGCCCACCCCCATCGCTGCCAGAGACCTAATTTACATACCGGTAAAAACGGTATTACTAAGGAACGGCGCGGCAGAGATCCCATCTAAAGGTAGGAGACGAATAGCCTTTCTAAAGGCTATTCCGACCTGTTAGCCACAGAAAAAAGTTTTTTAATGGTAGAATCCCTTTAAGGCTGTATTTTATTTTACTCATTTTGTGCCTGAAGTGAAGGTTTTTTCAAAAGGGGGAGATATATAGGTAATTTGCTCTGAAAGGGCAGTTTCTAGTCTTTTTTGGGGAAAGTGGTTTGAGGTAGAACTCCCCGATTTCAATGAAATGTTAAGTTTCCATCGGTCACACAGGCCTAAGGTAAAAACAATACCTGTACTTGCTGCCAGATGACTACATGCAGGGAAAGTAACAGCACTTTAATTCTGCCGTGCACTCGCACACTAAGGCCTTGTGCTATACATTTGTATACAACTAATACATACAAATAGCTTTCAAGATGACAGACTTTATTGCTTCCTATGAAAGTGCTCAAAATGCTTGAGGAAGTTGCTTACTGGTAAGCGGTGGCACGTGTGAATATTGACATTGTAATTGCTTCATTTGGCTCTCTGGAGCTGCATTGAGTAAACAGCATGAAGGATAATCATGGTTCAGGCTAAAATCGATGTACATTAAAGACAACAGTCATGCTTTAAAACTGTAGGAATATCTGCAAGGCATGCAGCCACACGAGGCCAAAATCTCACCTATTAAATCTGTTCTCTTTACAGCAAACAAAGAAACGTACAAAGCGATGTCCTGCTACTGTACAGTATATTGCATATGAATGTCCCTGTGTATTGATTTGCTTATTTGTACTTGTATACCACTGGTGTGAATGGTCTTTGTGCTGCGAGACATTTGATGTGATTTCCTACAGAGTAATTCTGGATTGTGTCATATAATGCAGTATATTGTAGTTTCCAAGATAGTAGTTAATCTACCCGGAATATTCCACGTTAGTAAATATTTATAGTATAGAATATACCGGTATTCCATTTCCTGATCTTGTTTTGTAGGTGCAGTACATGGTGTTACAGTGCACTTAAGTTTGGTGCTACAAGCAATGGTAATACTAGCACTTGGCATCTGGTGTACATGTCTAGGGTCATGTCTGAGTGTTTCACAGTTGCTTCTGAGAAGTCTACACGTTATACATTGGCTACATTTACATTAAATGTGTATGAATACATGTGTATAATACAGTCCTATGAAAAAGTTTGGGCACCCCTATTAATCTTAATCATTTTTAGTTCTAAATATTTTGGTGTTTGCAGCAGCCATTTCAGTTTGATATATCTAATAACTGATGGACACAGTAATATTTCAGGATTGAAATGAGGTTTATTGTACTAACAGAAAATGCGCAATATGCATTAAACCAAAATTTGACCGGTGCAAAAATATGGGCACCTCAACAGAAAAGTGACATTAATATTTAGTACATCCTCCTTTTGCAAAGATAACAGCCTCTAGTCGCTTCCTGTAGCTTTTAATCAGTTCCTGGATCCTGGATAAAGGTATTTTGGACCATTTCTTTCTACAAACAATTCAAGTTCAGTTAAGTTAGATGGTCGCCGAACATGGACAGCCCGCTCTCAAATGATCTGAAAACAAAGATTGTTCAACATAGTTGTTCAGGGGAAGGATACAAAAAGTTGTCTCAGAGATTTAACCTGTCAGTTTCCACTGTGAGGAACATAGTAAGGAAATGGAAGACCACAGGGAAAGTTCTTGTTAAGCCCAAAAGTGGCAGGCCAAGAAAAATATCAGAAAGGCAGAGAAGAAGAATGGTGAGAACAGTCAAGGACAATCCACAGACCACCGCCAAAGAGCTGCAGCATCATCTTGCTGCAGATGGTGTCACTGTGCATCGGTCAACTATACAGCGCACTTTGCACAAATAGAAGCTGTATGGGAGAGTGATGAGAAAGAAGCCGTTTCTGCACGTACGCCACAAATAGAGTTGCCTGAGGTATGAAAAAGCACATTTGGACAAGGCAGCTTCATTTTGGAAACAAAGATTGAGTTGTTTGGTTATAAAAAAAGGCGTTATGCATGGCGTCCAAAAAGAAACAGCATTCCAAGAAAAACACTTGCTACCCACTGTAAAATTTGGTGGAGGTTCCATCATGCTTTGGGGCTGTGTAGCCAATGCCAGCACCGGGAATCTTGTTAAAGTTGAGAGTCGCATGGATTCCACTCAGTATCAGCAGATTCTTGAGAATAATGTTCAAGAATCAGTGACGAAGTTGAAGTTACGCCGGGGATGGATATTTCAGCAAGACAATGATCCAAAACACCGCTCCAAATCCTCAGGCATTCATGCAGAGGAACAATTACAATGTTCTGGAATGGCCATCCCAGTCCCCAGACCTGAATATCATTGAACATCTGTGGGATGATTTGAAGCAGGCTGTCCATGCTCGGCGACCATCTAACTTAACTGAACTTGAATTGTTTGTCCAAAATACCTTTATCCAGGATCCAGGAACTGATTAAAAGCTACAGGAAGCGACTAGAGGCTGTTATCTTTGCAAAAGGAGGATCTACTAAATATTAATGTCACTTTTCTGTTGAGGTGCCCATACTTTTGCACCGGTCAAATTTTGGTTTAATGCACATTGCACATTTTCTGTTAGTACAATAAACCTCATTTCAATCCTGAAATATTACTGTGTCCATCAGTTATTAGATATATCAAACTGAAATGGCTGCTGCAAACACCAAAATATTTAGAACTAAAAATGATTAAGATTAATAGGGGTGCCCAAACTTTTTCATAGGACTGTATCAATGTACAAATGTGCATTTGTGTAATACGTGTATATATATATATATATATATATATATATATATATATATATATATAAGCAACATTTATACAGTATACTAGCTTCTGCCCGCAACTTCATCTGCATGGACTTCAGAATTGGGTCTAGCGAGAAATGAAAAATGTGTGACTGCATATCCAGCTGTACCACATCTCTGCATATCGAGCTGGGTTACAACTCTGCATATCCGGCTCTGTTACATGTCTGCATATGCACAGCATACCCAGCCTGCTACATCTCTACATATCCAGCTCTGCTACATCTCTGCATAGGCACAGCATACCAAGCTCCGCTACATCTCTGCATATCCAGCTCTACTATATGTGTACATATCCAGCTCTGCTACATGTCTGCTTATGCACAGAATACCCAGCTCTGCTACATCTCTGCATATGCACAGAATACCCAGCTCTGTTACGTCTCTGCATATGCACAGAATACCCAGCTCTGTTACGTCTCTGCATAGGCACAGCATTCCCAGCTCTGATAGATGGGTATGCTAGCAATTTGGATGAAAGGGGTTTTCCTAACTCAGTGTCTGAGCAGCTTCTGCGTTATCTGTGTGTTTACATAGAGAGATAACAGAGCCATGTCATTTACTGGGATAAAAAGTAACCTATGTGTTAATCGAGATTACAAACTATCTATGTGCCAAATTTCATCCAAATCCGTTCAGCCGTTTTTGCGTGATTGAGGAACAAACACACAAACATCCAAACTTTCACATTTAGGGTGCATTCACACTGAGTAAACGCTAGCTTATTTTGTAGAGTAAAATTACACTTGTAAATTTTGCTATTCCATTGACTTCAATGACATTTTACAGGCGTATTTTTTACAGGCGTATTTTTTACAGGCGTATTTTTTACAGGCGTATTTTTACACTTGTAAAAAAATATCATTGAAGTCAATGGGATAGCAAAATTTACAAGTGTAATTTTACTCTACAAAATAAGCTAGCGTTTACTCAGTGTGAATGCACCCTTATAATATTAGTAGGATGTATTAAAATGTGTGTGGTGTGATATTACCATGTTCATGCGTGGTATAGAGATACATATGGCCTACCAGTGCTTTGTATAGCAGTATTAGGTATAGTACTATGTACGCCATGTTACATTTTTTGACGGAGATGTTTTTTTAGGTTCTAGATGTGTCTGTGCACAGGCTGGGTGATAAGATATCTAACCCCAGCTCTAGTATGTTATAGTATGCGACTACTTAAGGATATCTGGTCCTTATAAATGATGATCTCCAGTGTGTTTAGATTCTACCATACTTTCCTTGCATACGACTGTGTAAAAAGGTAATAGACAGATATTTCTATGGTTATATAAAAGTATATAGCATTAATATGCTGTACGTTCTTACTTCTGTGCAACGTTTCTCTCTTAAGTGCCAATCTTCTTCTAAACTAGCAGTAGATAGTTGATCAAGCAGAACTCAACTTTCCCGAGCTCTCTGTAAATTGACCTCTCTTGTCTACTGTCTCTGTCACTCTTCCTAAGAGATTCAAGCACAGTCAAGCGGAACACTTGAGAAATCTTGAATTTAAGCAACCGTAGTGATCTAACCAGGCATGCACTCACTGCATCCACTGACATTTAGTACCAGTAAATTGGCGTCCATGCCATTGACGTGGGCCGAGGAGTTATCAAGCTATGAAGAAACTTCTATGCAATGTGCCCTGATCATTCTAAATCTGTTTACATGATGTTATTACATAGGAATAGGTATGCATTGTATTAATGTCGCCTTCTTCTACTGACTGCGGGAAATACACGTGCCCCAGCCCGGATAAAGTGCGAACACAGCTCTCGGAACAATGTATCATGAAATATGGATACAACAAAGCCTCACACTGAGCAGAGCCACAATTCATTTTTCATGTGACACCAGTGTTTCATTTGGATGGCGTTACGTCAAATTTCTATCTATCTTGGATTTGCATGGCTGAAGTAATGTCAATGTGACTTTTGTTTGCAGGGAGATAATTTTTAATGAGTCTCTCGATTACGATTTCCCAAACATTCTGTTTGCGCTGAGCTCATTCGGCTAAGCATGATTGTCTCGAAGTGCAAAGTGCTTAATGTGTTTGGCACCAGCCCATTAAAGATAAATGAATATGTGAATATTTCACGACTATATTCAGAAGATCATATATTGGATACCGCAGCAGAATGTATCCAATGTGTTTAATATTTTCCCGCACCCCAAATGATTAAATATTAATTTCATGGGAATCTAGCCACCTAAAAAGGTCTTCCAATCTAAAGGGATTATAGGATAGTGGGGAAGAGACTCAGAAAATCTATATATCATTTTCTGTAAAATAGATTCAATTTAATTTGCAACTTATTAAATCTTGCTGTTTCTAGTTTAGGAGTCCAGAGGGCGGGCCAACCATTTATTTGCACCCTTCCCGATGTAGATATGTATACATAGAGATGTCTGTCTAACACTGTTTAGGATCGCTCTATGAACGCGGCCTGGTAGGTATGGTAAAAATAGGGATTTCCATCAATAGGTTGCAAATAGAGATGAGCAAGTAGTAGTGCGGGCATGCGCAGTCGGCTCTGCCCAGGCCCGATGCCTGGCAGAGTGAATTCAGAGCCGGAAGATGTCGCGGGGACGCTGCACGGAGAAGACTTCTCGGAGGATCCAGCCCGACCCTCACTCGTGGACTTGGTAAGTATAATTTGATTGAATGTTGCCTACCCCTGAAACGAGCATTTTCCACCCATAGAGTATAATGGGGTTCGATATTCGATTCGAGTAGTCCAATATTGAGGGGCTACTTGAAACGAATATTGAACCTCGAACATTTTACTGTTCGCTCATCTCTAGTTGCAAACAGTGATTGACAAATGTCTCCTACAATTTTAGTTTTGGACTGATCTGGTTTACTCAGACCCTAGAGTATAATCGCAGGCCTGTGGGTTCCAACGTGGCGTCTGGTCTTCTTTCCCAAGTGTCCCCACCATCTTTTGACCTCCTCTGTGATATCATTCATCCATGGTCACCCCTGAGGCCCAATCACAGGCTTCATATGGGGTGCCCTTAAATTGTGACACTTAGATGCTGTACATCATAGTGTTAATACCCTTAAATGACTGCTGAGGACTAGTGATGAACGAACAGTAAAATATTCGATATTCATTTCGAATAGCCCCTCAATATTTGACTATTCGAACGAATATCGAACCCCATTATAGTCTATGGGAAAAAAATGCTTGTTTCAGGGGATCCCATTCTTCGACTCAGGAGAGTCACCAAGTCCACTATCACACCCCAGGAAATGATGCCAACACCCTGGAATACAACTGGGGAAGCAGGGGAAGCATGTCTGGGGGCATCTAACATGCCCAAGTCACTGTATTACGTCGGGATCCCTGTCAGCTTGCAATATGTGTGAGCTGGCTTTTTCCCATAGGAATGCATTGACCAGCGTTGATTGGCCGAATGCCATACAGAGTACAGCATTTGGCCAATCAACGCTGGTTCTGCCGGAGGCTCGTCTGTGAGGAGGAAGAGTCTAAAATCGGACCAGAATGGAGACTGCTGTGGACCGATCTTTGACTCCGCCCCCTCCGGCAGAACCAGCGTTGATTGGCCAAATGCTGTACTCTGTAAGGCATACTGTAGGCATGATTCTAATATGAATTGTTGTCATACAGAAACCTGATGTCATGTGGTATTATGCTGTCATATGGGGATTTAAGTCATATAAATTTGAGATTTCCTGCAGTAAGAAAATGCATATAGGTGGCTTATATATTATGGAATTATAGAATTTCATGAACAAATGGAACAATATTCCAGGGATGTAGTATTCTTCAAGTTAAGCATACTTCAAGTGAATTTTATTAAAACTTTAGATTTGATTCCATTACTCACCCCAGTGCTAGTACATATAGTCAGAAGCTAGCATTATTACAGGTTACATTGAAACCCTTTGTTATATTGCTCTGACTTTTCCTAATTGTGAAATTGCACATGGCAAATTTATTGTAGGAATAACAGCACGGCACAGCAACGGTAGTCAGAGTTGCTGCTCAGCCCCATTTTGCTGAATCCAAAACTTTTCTGATATTCCCCGCACAAATCACTCAAAATAGCGGATAACATTATACAGATCACAAGAAGGCAAAGAAGGATCACATGACCCTGATCAGTTTAGCGGCAGATTTTTACCCATAATGCAATACAGGCAACCCCCTCTCTCGCAGCCAATCATGATTTGATCTACAATTGCCATGCACAACTTTTTGGGGCAATTGGGGCACAAATATGAATTTACTTGTACTGAATTAAATCTGACATTAATTACACTAATTCAATCAATTTGGACACGTGCGTATTTCTACTTATGTATTTCAGGAAACTTGTGTATTTCTGCTCTATGATATAAAACCTTGTATCAGGCTAAGCTTTGGGTATATATGGTTCATTCTACTTCAAACAGATTTGTTGCAGAGGTTTCTGCAATTGTATAGCAGCTCCATTCAACAGAACAGGGCTGTTTGGGTGGCAAACACATGGAGTTCTGCAAATGGCGTTCAGATGAATGGGACAGGTGCAGATTTGTCACATGTAATTTCGCCCATATTTCGCCCTATAACCTAAAATGTTATTGACTACCATGATGAGATATACACCTTTGTATGTCGCTGTATGAAATCAGAGGAATAACAGGGTGCAGTCGAGAAGCCATGTACATCCATGACAGCTCTATTCTGGGTACCTCCATGTGCACAAGGATGTTGAACATACAAAATTCAGTTGTTACATGTGAACTGAGCTAGGTTTGTTATAAATTTTCAAAAAATAATGGGTTCTATCGAACTTGAATTCTTGGTGTTCGCCACCCTTGAATCCCTATTATACTTTGGGGCCTCTTCAGACCCAAGAGTATAATGAGCAGAGGCACAGGGAAGGTGCACAAACATATTAGTCTTACTCACCTGTCCTGGGCTCAGTTGCAGCACACAGTGTGGGTCTCCATCCTCATTAGGGCTCCTCTAGCCTAAATGAAATTAGTGGTCCCAGGGGACAGATGAGACCTGTCACTGAAACCGCACTCCACGACGGAGCCCAGGAGAGGTGTGTATGACTCTTGTTAAGTTTATTCATCTCACATGCTTCTCTGTTTATTAGAATCTGTTGTGTGAAGAGAACCCGGAGCATAACAATAGCAGTTCCCGTGAAACATATCATGCAAGGTTCACTCAACACTGGTGACATGTGACACAACCACAACATGCTTTTACCCTAATGTCATAGTGGAAATTTTTCAGTTTCTGCATGTATGTTCTTTATTTGCTATGCCATATGTGAGATTGTTGAACCAATAGCTACATGTATATATGAACTAAAATCAATGGGCTTTTTTTTAGCAGATGTTGCAGTTGTCAACCCCATTGTATAGATATGTACAACAAGCTAAAGATGAATATATGCAGGGGCGTAACTACCGTGGTAGCAGCAGTAGCAGCTGCCACAGGGCCCGGGCCATTAGGGGGCCCAGTGACAGCCGCTACCGCTGCGGTTTTTTTAAAATAGGCTGTTACAGGCCCTATTCACTTGCCGATCCTGGCTGGGCCGGGATCGGCAAGTGACACCGCGGGCCCCACAGGGGCTATCATTATACTCGGGGGTCTTTGCAGACCCCCGAGTATAATGACCGGCGGACCGGGAGAGGTAAAGGAACATAAAAAACTGTTACTTACCTCTCCGCGATCCTGCCAGGCCTCCGTCCTACTGTTGTCTGACGTCTCTGACGTCACATGAACCCGGCCTGCTTCCCGGGTCATGTGACGTCCGACGTCATTAACAAAGGATGTGAGCGATGGTCAGCACAGGAGGACAGCACAGCACAGGAGCCGGGGAACAGGTAAGAAGCAACAGTCGGGTTTTTTTTTTAATGTTTTTATTCCCCGGGTCTCCGATTATTATACTCTGGGGTCTGAAAAGACCTCAGAGTATAATAATTGTTTATGGGTGTCCACAGAGGGACACTATTGGGGTTAATACTGTGTGCAGGGGCCACTATGGGACATAATACTGTGTGCAGGGGCCACTATTGGGGTTAATACTGTGTGCAGGGGCCACTATTGGGGTTAATACTGTGTGCAGGGGACACTATTGGGGTTAATACTGTGTGCAGGGGCCACTATTGGGGTTAATACTATGTGCAGGGGACACTATTGGGGTTAATACTGTGTGCAGGGGCCACTATTGGGGTTAATACTATGTGCAGGGGACACTATTGGGGTTAATACTGTGTGCAGGGGCCACTATTGGGGTTAATACTATGTGCAGGGGACACTATTGGGGTTAATACTGTGTGCAGGGGCCAGTAAGGGACATAATAGAGTGCGGAGGAGGGGGTCGGTCGAGGTCTTCGGCGTCAGTTGGGATGGGGGGGGCCCCATGTCAAAAGTTCGCCACGGGGCCCCACCATTCCTAGTTACGCCACTGAATATATGATTAATAGTGATGCCTTCCACCATGGGAGTCCTGGGTTTAATCCAGCCAAGGACAACATTTGCAAGTTTGTATGTTCTCCCCATGTTTGTGTGGGTTTCCTCCGGGTACTCCGCTTTCTTCCCAAACCCCAAAGACATACTGATAGGGAATATAGATTGTGAGCCCTATATGATACAGTGTTGACAACATCTGTAAAGCGCTCTGCAGTAAGATAGCGCTATATAAGTATATACAGTATAAGACCAATGACATGACAAAATCTGTTGAAAATATGTGCAAACATAAATGTGCTGTTCATTATTTAGAATCCAGAGCATGGACAGATTTTAATTTTCTTTTAATTGTTTTTGTTGCGACACTGAAGTTTTTTCCTCTTTAGTATGAAAAGTACAGCACGTGAATATTTTTAGCAGCAGATTAAGCTTTGATGTGCTCAGCCATCAATGTCACCCAGGCAATAAATACAAAGGATAATAAGGTGTTATATTTATAGATATGAAATCTCTCCACACATAATGTAACACATCTGCGCACAATTATATACACACGGAATTAATGGAAATAATGAACTTCAGAAGGGCACATTTATTTTCTATAATCAAACTTTAATTGATCCTCGATTTGGAGCCGGGAAGAAACATGTACGCAACAGATTTAAAGGGACTTAAGCAGAATTTCTGAATTTATATATGTACAAACTCAGAGAAGTCTAATGTACAACTAGAGATCCGTAGATCCATATACTGAACGTCTCACTGCTAGGGACACTGTATCCTTTATATTATGGAGCATTATGGGTCTTCTATGGGAGAGTGGGGGTTTCGAGAGTTAAATATTGGGTAAGCTAGTCTTAGGAACAACACCAGGGACCCTACAGACCAACTGTTTGTAGAGACAAAGTCTCTTCACTACATACCAAGCTGAAAACAGTCAATTGTGTAGGACCTATGCCTTGTAATGCAGCTCAGGTTATGTTATAAATGAAAATGATTAGAGATGAGCGAACACTAAAATGTCCGAGGTTCGAAAGCCGCACACTGTTCGACTGTTCGAATGGATTTCAAACGCCATTATAATCTATGGGGGGGGGGGGGGGGAAATGCTCATTTCAGGGGTACGCAAAATTCGATAAAATTATACTTACCAAGTCCACGAGTGACGGTCGGGCTGGATCCTCCTTGAAGTCTTCTCCCGATGCAGCGCCCCCGCAGCGTCTTCCGGCTGGAATTCAGTCTGCCTAGGCATCGGGGCCTAGGCAGAGCCGACTGCGCATGCGCCGCGGGGACACTGCATGGAGAAGACTTCTAAAGGTAAGAGAAGAACCAGCGTTGATTGGCTGACTGTATAGCATTCTGCCAATCAACGCTGGTTCTGCATCGAAACTTAAACTTCGAACAGCTAGTAGTGTTCGATCGAGTACGAGTATTTCGAATACCGTAGTATTCGATCGAACACTTACTCGATCAAACACTACTCGCTCATCTCTAAAAATGATGTCATTTGCTTGGGAAATGGTAACGGTGCGCAAGTAAGTGTGACTGCTGTCACTTTGAGCAACTGATCTGTGGGGGTTCTGTGTGTAAGACTCCCATCGACCAGATAGTGATGACCTAGCTTAAGGGTATTTTATGGATCCATTCACTGAGAAACAAACTTTACAAGCCTATGAATAAAATGTAACTGGGGGAGGGTATAGGGGAAAAAAGATACTTGTTTTAAGGCCATCCGCAACCACATTGGGTCTTCTCTACTCTGCAGCCCCTGAGGGAAAGGATCTAGTTAATACTGTCCCATTAGCCATAGAGGGCAAAGGAGAGGATTTGTATATATATAGAGATAGAAAGGCACCAAATTTCATCCTTATACTGGAAAACTATTCTGGAACTAGCCACCATAGTGGAATAACTAACAACTACAACTCCCTCAGTAAAGTTCACAACTGCCTTCTGAGATGTTCACACCAGGGCCCTTCCAAACACAACCACATGGACTTCTCTCCAAATGGAAATTCCCCAAGGGAAAACTACCACCACTATCAGGTACATTGCAGGCTCCTATCAAATGAAGACCAGGCTGGAGCGGTTGGTCAGGTTTCTTTGGCCTACATGTCACATTACCACCACAGCTACTACTCTCATCCTCCGGTTCCCTCCATTGGGTTGCTGCAAATACTGTAATTGTATACTTAATATTTACTGCACAATTTTTCCAAGATTCTGTTATAGCATTTCCTGATTTATATAACGCTCCAGAGAATAAAGTCATTTTTAATCTTCTTTCTGTAGGTCATCTGATAATAGACATGCATCAGTTAAGAGATTCAGTCTGTCAGGTTTCGGGATGCCACAAGCATCATAATGCGATCCTCATGTATAAATGCAATAAGAACCTGGCGGAAACTGACAACTTTTAGTCACTTGAGAAAAACTCATCCTGCAGATCCAGCAAAAGTGGTATTGTCCATCTTCTGTACAATACGTTATAATGAACAGCAGTCATTACAGTAAAAGATATACAAACATATACAGTATAATGCATCCATCAAAACATCCATCATGAATGGCCATAGAAATAGAGATGGCAGGCTATAGTTTCCTTTGCATCAGACCTGTATACTGCAGGTAGCCATTGTAAATTATATTTTGCATACACAAGTGTGTATATACACAGATATGCTATTCTTGTCATGAGTGAAATGAAATGGCAATAAAATGACAGAAATGAAGTAATGCGTCTTTCTATTATAATATGTCATATTTAGGGTTGAGCCGATCTTGACTTTTCAGGATAGATTTTAAAATCCGATTTCCGATCATTTTTCATTCGAACCCGATCTCGATCCCAATTCCGATCCCAATGTAAATCAATGGGATTTTTTTATTAATCGGAGATCGGATTTTAAAAGCAATCCTACCCCCTGGTGTCCACTTACCTCCAGAGATGGCTGCTCCGGTGCCCCGTGCCTTCATTCTTCGCCTCGCTGCTGCTCCACGCTGCTCTTCTCTCTTCGCTGCCCCCTCCCTGCCAGGTTAGGAGAGTGTGGGCGGGTTAGGAGAGTGTGGGCGGGCACTGGGAGGGGAGACGTCACATCTCCCCGCCCTGTACCCGCCCACGCTAAGCCACAAGCCCCGCCTACCTAGTGCTTTAAACACTAACCTGGGAGGCGGGGCAGCGAGGCAAGATGAAGGAGGGCACCGGAGCAGCCATCTCTAGAGGTAAGTAGCTGCTAGAGATTTAGTTTAGCCTTCCATTCGAATGAATGAAGGCAGCCGGCGTTCAGGGGGTTAAGGCTGTGTGCCGGCTGCTTCCATTCATTCCTATGGAACTGCAGCGGAGCCTTCACACTGAATATACAGCGTATACTCAGTGTGAAGGCTAAGCAATGCATTGTGGGAAAAATCATCGATCTCGATCCCACATAAAAAGATCGTGTTCGGAATTCCGATGGCGATCGTGAAATTTTCTCGATCGCCGATCGGAATCCGATCTTTTCCGAACACGATTGCTCAACCCTAGTCATATTACAAGATATTAATAGGTTAGGCACCATTAGGCAGGTTTATTAATAATAACTTAAAGTTAGACTAGACAGTCTTAAACTGGCCCAGATTTATCATGTATTAGACTATCCGGTACAACGCTGCACCTCCTTTTAGTTGGTATAGTTTACGTCAGAATAATCTACCACTTTTACTGGAGCCATGTCTCTTTCCATGGAGCCATAACCCTTTCTTCACACAAGTCCTAAAATGTCTAAGGCCATGGCTCCACGTGGTCACTACAGTCACTGCAAAGTGGATGGGATACTAGCGCACAGCGGAAAACGGACACACTGTAAATACTGCACCTACTGGACAATGCTTCAATAACAATGTTACACAATTACTAAGTTAACACTACCATAGAGTTCCCATATAATAGCAATATACAGAAAGGAATCTAAAACCTACAGGCTCTGTGTGGTATTGCAGCTCAACTTCATTCTTTTGTAAGACCAGACACAACCCATGGACAGATGTGACACTGTTTCTGGGGAAAAAAAACATAGTTTTATAATCCTTTACCACCCCTTTAATATCCTTCATAGTTTGGGTAGGGGTCTGTATAGTCTTCTTCTTCTCCAGGTAGTAACAATAAAATAATAACTAAGATTAAAGGGGTTCTCCAGGCCACTGATACAAATGGTGTATGTCCGCCACCCATCCAAGAATGTGAATTGACAGGTTGTGTGCCGATACATACATGGCCTGTGAGTAGGGGGTGGAGGGGGTTTACATCATATTGGATTTGGTAGCTCTTTTGTTCCCATTAAAGGGGTTTCCAGGCTATAATATTGATGACGTAACTTAAAGATAGGTCATTTATATTAACGTAGTGAGGTTCTAACATTGACAACCCAATATCTTAGTATCCCAATAACCCAATATCAATAGCCTATCAGGTGGCTAGGAGAAAAGGAAGACCCAACCTCACTATCCGACAGATGTATACAATGCACATAACCCGTCCTAGTCACACGTTAGGACACATTGCTGAGACACTTAGGCCACCATTTCCATGAGGACCCATGAATCCTGGAGAACCCCTTTAACAAATAAGAATAATTCTAGTTATTCCCTAGTCCAAGACATTCTCCTCTATCATGGGAATGAGCCCAGTCATGCCTACACAGCTAATAATAGACTCCGTTATCATAACCTACCGCATGATAAATGACACATTATAGATTAACTAATATATAAATGTCATCTTTTTTCCAATATTACAACCCATCTTAATGGTCTATTCACATGTGGCTGGCACAGCAGAGTTCCTGTAAATATGATCTGTGGTTATGGCTTTAGAAACCTGTGAATATTATGCTATTAGTTTCTGCACTGGACTGGGTCCTGTGTGCTGCAGGTGAATAGACTTTAATGTATTGCCCAGGACAATCCATCATATTGCTAGGGACTGTATAAGTAATAAGGTCTCATGTAACCAGCAGAGCTCGGAGCACAAAGACTGTGTGACGCCATAGTACAAAGCAGGATAGTACATAGTAGTGCTGCCATACTACTGGTAATGCTAAGGGGCATAGGCATATCTACTAGAGGCTGCGATGGGACCGAACAACTAAGGACTCATTTCCACTGAGACCTAGGGTGAAATTAGTGATAACTATGGATTATAGAATGGGGTGTGGAAAAATGAATGCACCTCCATTACTTTACTAAGTCATCATTAAATCTGCATGTGACACCATTATAATTACTTTTTCATAAATTGCAAGCTCTTGTGAGCAGGGCCCTCACTCCTATTGTGTGAATTGAATTATTACTCTTTAATGTCTCATTATGTCTTTTTGTGTATGCATGATCTCTGTGCTTTGATGTCATGCTCATTGGTCATGGGGCAATGCTTCAGCTCAGTCCTATTAACATGCTGCAACGTATGGCACTATGTAAGCAGTGAAGAAAATTATCTGTAGGGATTCTGGGTGTTGGACCCCGCTGATCTGATATTGATCAACTATCCTAAGGAAAGATGATCAATACGATGCAACCTGCTTTATTGGTTGTGTTCTGCTAATATCACACTTCTGTCTGTTTTTTTGAGTAAATGACTGTATGTCTCGATTTAGGGTCAGGGGATAATCGTACACATTAGGGAGAGTGTGTGCCTACATAGGCAGTACGGAGACTTACAAGTCATTCCTGCCCTGCTAGGGATTCTGGGTAAAAAATATGCAAATCTAT
This sequence comes from Leptodactylus fuscus, assembly GCF_031893055.1. Lineage (NCBI taxonomy): Eukaryota > Metazoa > Chordata > Amphibia > Anura > Leptodactylidae > Leptodactylus > Leptodactylus fuscus. Next base: position 74,507,354 of record NC_134275.1, read on the forward strand.
TCTAAAGGGTGCAATTAGGAGAACAGAGTGCACTCTGTACACCACCCTATAGAGGGCAGCATCCTTGTAAGTCTCCGTACTGCCTATGTAGGCACACACTCTCCCTGATGTGTACGATTATCCCCTGACCCTGGTCTATAGTCTCTCACTCTGCCAATCAGTATCCCTGCGCTATGCTGAGGAGGTCCAAAAGAACAAAACAGCACTGTCCATAGCTGGAAATCTGTTCTTTTTGGAATACAAATACTAATTTGGCAATTAAATCCGCATCATGATAGTAGACTTATTAACTGAGTCATGCATGATGTTAAGGATGCTGCCCTCTAGAGGGCGGCGTACAGAGTGCACTGTTCTCCTAATTACATCCTGGAGAATAGATTTGCATATTTTATGTCTCGCTTTAGTCATCCATTATATTCTGGATTCAGAGTTTTCAGTATTTTCATGCCGCTCCCACATGTGTCTTGTCTGAGTGTGACACTGGTCAATTGGGAAAATAAACTAATAAATATACATCATAATTCTGGTGTAATCTGTGCCAAAATTGTTTCCATGCCTTGTACCTCACATATTGTGTGTTTTAGTGATTTTCTATCCGTTCTGCGCCTTGTACAGCATATGGGTGAGACTTGACTAAAAGGGGTTGTGGTTTAATATGCTAAACTGTGAGCTAGAAATTGCACCAAAATTATGGAAGTTGAGCCAAATTTCAACCATTGCGCCATATTTTAGAGCCAAGCCATGTTTAATGCAATGCTACTGTTACTATGCCTAACTGCATTGTGTATTTCTGTAAGGTCATGGAGTTTCTTTGGTAAATTTCTATTGGCTTTGTCCAGTGCTTAAATTGGGTCCAAAGTATAATGATCGGAGGGCTAGGAGAGGTGAGGGAGTATAAAAAAGCACTGTTACTTACCTCTCCTGGCTCCAGAAGGCTTTGGGCTTACTTAGTGACATCACAGACGTTATATGGGCCGGGCTTGCATCCTTATCGATGTGATGCTCGAGTGACATCTCTTCCAGAAATTTTGTTATACAGTATATATATATATATATATATATATATATATATATATACTGAGCTCTAGACATATATCATTACAATTTTTTTGTTTTTGAAATGACTGGTTTCGACTTCTTTTTTTATATTTCTATATAAAAAAAACAGGGGTCTAACTTCAAGGGGTGCAGAGGATGCAATCGCACCCGGGCCCAGGAGCCTTAGGGCTAGTTCACACGGGAGCAGTGGGGTGGGTTTTGGCAAGAGCTGCATCAGTCTCAGGTCAAAACCCGCCTGCCACGACTGTTGCGGCTCCTGACAGTCGCGGCTTCTTCCCCCCGGTGTCGGCTCAAATGAATGGGCCAACTCCGGAGGTTTCTGCCTCCAGGTGGAAGCCGCGGATCACCGAGCCGCGGAAACCGCCTGAAGAAAGGGCAGGCTGCTTCTTTTTTCCATCAGTGGCAAAGAGGCGCTAGTGGAAAATTGAACGCTAGCGTTTCTCATATGGAGGCAGATCTTGAGGCAAAATCCGCCCTCAAAATCTGCTCCATTGGCACCATGTGAACTAGCCCTTAGGAGGCCCATAAGCACTTGTATAACTTCAATGGTTCACACTGATCTCATATACCTCTCATATATCTCTGGGTCCATAAATTGACCTCATCACACCAAGCCTGATTCTTTGATCACCTTTCTGAATCCCTCTGATCATCGCAGTTTGCGCATTGGACACATTTATTAGCCCTGTCCTCTGGTGAACTAGAGTAAGAAGATTTATGATACTTAGCCTTCTACTTTGAATAAAGTAAAAATTAAGTTTTTTATTCCAAATGGAAGAACTGGTCAGAGTGTAGTCAAGGACAGATTCTGGGGGGAAGGTGGTAGCACAATAGGGAAGAAAATTGTTGAGGGGGCCAAGCTAAACTTTTGCACTGCAGCCCTTACGCCTCTATTTTACGCCACTGATAAAAAGGCGCTGTAAATTGGACAACACATTCCAGTCGATGCGGGTGACTCAGCTAGGTGACAGATACATTGTAAATTATCATCTGCAAATAGTAATTAAATTAACTTACATGCAGAACAACACTGGTTGACGGGGTGAAGGGTCTACAAGGCTCCATTTTTATAAATCTTAAACCGAAGACTTGAGCCATCTGGTTTTGGAGACATAGCTAATTAATGCGCCTCAGAATCAATATGATCTAAGCTATGATGACTAATTCCAGCAGAATTACATATTCACCTGGGTGACCTTTTAAAATTGATGTTGTTTCATTTCATAATTTTTTTCTCAGTCTTCTTCGTACATCTTAAGGTCACCTTAACTTTTCTAAATTAATTGTGTAAAGATTGTACTGAATTACATCTGAATCTGTTTCTATTCTTATTTCTTGTATTTGAGTTTCAAGCCAAGTAAAAATGAAAATAAATTACTTCCTAGTTATTATAATTTTTTATTATGCTAGCTTCTCGCATAGGTTCTTTCCATTGTTCCGATGTAGTAGAACAACAAATAGGTAGACTGCTACATTGTATGGGCTCATTCACACTGAGTATACGCTGACTGATTCTGAACGTTAAAGCACGTATAAAGCAGATCCCATTCATTTCAATGGGGAGCCGGCATACAAGCGCTCCCCATTGAAATGAATGGGCTGCTTTTTTCTCTAAGAGCGCTCCCATTGAAGTGAGTGGGAAGTGCTCGCGTGTACCACTCGGAATGAGCCAAGCGCTTACGCCGTGTGAAGGGGCCCATACACGAGCCATACACCCGAGCGCTTCCCATTCACTTCAATAGGAGCGCTCGTAGAGAAAAAAGCAGCCCATTCATTTCAATGGGGAGCGCTCGTATGCCGGTTCCCATTGAAATGAATGGGATTTTAACGTTGAGAATCAGTCAGCATATCCGAACTGTGAATGCACACTTAGAGGGAGGAGTGGAGCCTCTGCAGTAATGTGCGGAGGCTGCCGACCCTCTCCTCGCTACACTCCTGAATCCCCGCTTCTGGGTCTTGGAGGCACACTGAAACTTCTGCAGTGTTGTGCGGGGGTTGCTGAGCTTTGCAGACCCCCGAGTATAATGACCGGCGGATCGGGAGAGGTAATAAACATAAAAAACTGTTACTTACCTCTCCGCGATCCTGCCAGGCCTCCGTCCTACTGTTGTCTGATGTCTCTGACGTCACATGAACCCGGCATGCTTCCCGGGTCATGTGACGTCCGACATCATTAACGAAGGACGCGAGCGCTGGTCAGCACAGGAGGACAGCACAGCACAGGAGCCGGGGAACAGGTAAGAAGCAACAGTGTTTGTTTTTTTTTTAATGTTTTTATTCCCCGGGTCTCCGATTATTATACTCTGGGGTCTGAAAAGACCCCAGAGTATAATAATTGTTTATGGGTGTCCACAGAGGGACATAATACTATGTGTGCAGGGGCCACTATTGGGGTTAATACTGTGTGCAGGGGCCACTATTGGGGTTAATACTGTGTGCAGGGGCCAGTATTGGGGCATAATACTGTGTGCAGGGGCCACTATGGGACATAATACTGTGTGCAGGGGCCACTATGGGGACATAATACTGTGTGCAGGGGCCACTATGGGGCATAATACTGTGTGCAGGGGCCACTATGGGGGATAATACTGTGTGCAGGGGACACTATTGGGGTTAATACTGTGTGCAGGGGCCACTATTGGGGTTAATACTGTGTGCAGGGGCCACTATTGGGGTTAATACTGTGTGCAGGGGCCACTATTGGGGTTAATACTGTGTGCAGGGGCCACTTTTGGGGTTAATACTGTGTGCAGGGGCCACTTTTGGGGTTAATACTGTGTGCAAGGGACACTATTGGGGTTAATACTGTGTGCAGGGGCCACTATTGGGGTTAATACTGTGTGCAGGGGACACTATTGGGGTTAATACTGTGTGCAGGGGCAAGTAAGGGACATAATAGAGTGCGGAGGAGGGGGTCGGTCGAGGTCTTCGGCGTCAGTTGGGATGGGGGGGGGCCATGTCAAAAGTTCGCCACAGGGCCCCGCCATTCCTAGTTACGCCACTGGGCGCATACCATAACTTTCATAAACTTTTGTCTCAGCTCTTTATTCCTGCGCAAAGCCCTTTTACCTAATTTGCATATTTGATCCAACTTTGTATGAAAATGGGTCGCCAAAGCTGATTAACAGACTCATACTTGGAAACCATAGAAACCCCTCCATGAGATCCTGCGACTATAACCAATTATTACTGATCTGCATTGTCATGCGTGTTGTGTAACTGTGTTATTTAACTTCATCAGTTGGTACAGCCCTTAGGACGTTTGAGCCCATGAAGTACCATCACTCAGCCTCAGCTCCACCCATTGCGTTCCTAGGAACTTCGCCTCCATAGTATAGAAGATTGTTGTTTGAGTTAAATGTCTTTTCTTCAAGTAAGCCATGAGCTGTTGCACTGTTGAACACTGTCTCCTTGGTCCTCAATCCCACATTAACCATCAAAGGCTTTTCATCCACCATCAGGCTCATGGAGACTATACGGAAGTGCCTTGAGGACTACTACTAGCACTATCCTCTGTCTTCTGCTCCACCCTAAAGGAGCACCAGAGCCTAAGTCAAGCTGCCTACAACCACTGAGTACATCCGCGACCAAGTGTCTTTCACGATCTCCCTGCTTTCCCTGTATTGGGTTACTGCACTAATGATTGAAGATTTCTATACTTAGAATCTAACTAGAGATGAGAGAGTAGTACTCGATCGAATACTACGGTATTCGAAATACTCGTACTCGATCGAGTACCACTCTCTATTCGAATGTAAAAGTTTGATGCAGAACCAGCATTGATTGGTCGAATGCTATACAGTCGGCCAATCAACGCTGGTTCTTCTCCTACCTTTAGAAGTCTTCTCCGTGCAGCTTCCCCGCGGCGTCTTCCGGCTCTTCATTCACTCTGCCAGGCATCGGCAGAGTGACTTACCAAGTCCACGACCCTCACTCGTGGACTTGGTAAGTATAATTTGATCGAACGTTGCCTACCCCTGAAACGAGCATTTTCCCCCATAGACTATAATAGGGTTTGATATTCGATTCGAGTAGTCGGATATTGAGGGGCTACTCGAAACAAATATCGAACCTCGAACATTTTCCTGTTCGCTCATCTCTAAATCTAACCCATTCAGGAAAACCTTAGAGCGAAGCAGAAGCTATATTTGACCACTGAGGGACACTATCGTTTTATTTTCTGCAGATTGTCGCACCAGAAGGACCCCCTGCCATCAGCTATATCAAAAGAGTCACATCAAATGAAGAAGGGTTATCTAAATTGGACGGTCTGCTTAGCACATGTGTACTGAGGCTTATTTCAGCGCTTCTGTAATTAAGTTGACTAAGGCTTTATACACAATAGATCAAAGATATTGATAGAACCTACTGCTTCCGCCCCCACGGTCAATAAAGATATTTTCGGTTCTTTTTCATTTATGATTGACCTATTTTCGAGTTCCGTAAAAATTATGATAAAGCGCTGCCTTGTCCCATTGTTCACACTGCGGTAATTGTAATTCTCTATATGATCCTATCCGTTACCATGTAACAATTAGAGCATAATGTTTATTGACTGATGGCAAAACACAATGTATTTCAGATAGAAAGAGCTACAAAATTGATTTTAAAATTCAATACTTGTACTAACCAGTTGTATCTGTCTCGAAGTATGACAGTCTGGTCTGACTGTCAATTGATAGAACACAAAGAAACCACAGACCCCTGAGTTCATAAAATACCATATTCAGCTACCCGTCAAAAGATGTCAGATAGGCATCGGTGTCACTACAGGGACATGAATGTTTCAGCCTAGAAAAAGAGAGAAAATAAAGAAATAAATATTGTCGTCGCAGAAGATCGTGCTGCCACCTGCTGGATATAACACAATTCTAAGCGACTGTCAAACAGTAGAATGCAATACATGGAACATGAAAACGTCTTCAGATTCCATACAAAGTTGTTGTTCTTACATATGCGGTATTGTTTCATGACAATAGACACTAGTTCTTTTTTTTATTATTATTTTTTAGTTTTGATCATTTATATTATCCGACTCCAACAAGATGAGTAAATGAATAAACTATTGTTGTGAAATGATTTGTTGCGCAGTCTCCGGCTTTTTCACGGGGCCCCTGCAGATTGCAGACTCAGACGTGTTTGTTACTGATGATAATGGCATGCTTTGTTATTTTTACACTGTGGCTGTCTTACCATTAGGATTATCTTGGTGCATTGAACACGTGGTGTAACAGTTTTGGGTCTGGTTTGGAGTCTAAGGTTGCTACCACCTGTATGGAGACTTACTTGTAAGGCTGGAAACGTGGTCGGGAGCTAGCCAAGGGTTCGGTAACAGTCGAGCGGTGAGGTGCCGAATCAAAGTCCAAGGAATCGTCAGAAGGGAAAGCCAGAGGTCGGTACACGAGGTGAGCGTCAGAGTTTGAGGAGAGAGCAAACACCGTGGTCAGGAACAGGCCAGTAGTCAGTACACGAGATGAGATGAGCGTCTGAGTCGGCAGCAGGGCAGTAAGGAAGCTTGATCACATGCAGAGCACAATAATCTCGCAAAGCAGGAAGTCCAAGGCTGGGCTTAAATAGGAAGCACAATCAGAGAACAGGGTGGAGCAACCCAGAGAGGCAGGAACTGGAATTAGGGCCAGCGGAAACTAGGCTCGGATCAGCACTGGAGCTGTCCAAGAGGCTGAATAGCTCAGTTTGCAGAGCTGCCACCTGGGACACTGAAGTCCCTAGGTTCAAATCCTGACAGTAGTCCCCTCCTTTCAGGATGGCCTCTGGACATCTTAGGAGCTGGTTTCTCAGGATACCTCAGATGAAATTCCCTTGTAAACCTAGGGGCGTGAACATTGCTTTCTGGTTCCCATGAGTTCTCTTCTGGTCCATAACCTTTCCATTGCACCAGATATTGTAGTTGACCTCTGAAAAGTCTGGAGTCCAAGATTTTTTCAACAACATATTCTTCCTCCCCTTGAACTTTTACTGGGGCAGGAGGTGGCTGATTTCTCCCTGGAAACGGGTTTTCATTGAATGGCTTGAGCAATGATACGTGGAATACAGGGTGTATTTTCAATCTATTAGGGAGTTCGAGACGGAAAGCAACTTGGTTGACTTGTGCAGAAATCTGGAATGGTCCTATGAATTTTTGGCCCAATTTTGGAGATGGAACATGTGTTTTCAGATTTCTAGTAGATAGCCAAACCTTATCACCAATTTTATAGGTAGGAGATACTTTACGATGTTTATCCGCTGCTTTTTTATAGACTTCTTGGGCTTCTTGTAGCATCTCTCTTAGTTTCCTCTGGGTTTCTTGCAATTTTGTTAATCTGTCAGTAACAGCAGGAATAGGAATACTAAGAGGGAGGTTAGGAATAAATACTGGATGTAGGCCAACATTAGCAAAAAATGGACTTTGAGATGTAGCACTGTGTTTGGAGTTGTTGTAGGCAAATTCTGCTGTTGGTAAATAGTCCACCCAGTCATCTTGAAGGTAAGAAACAAAACAGCGGAGGTATTGTTCAAGAGTTTGGTTTGTCCTTTCCGTCTGGCCATTAGACTGAGGGTGAAAAGCAGAAGACAAATTTATTGTTACTCCTAAGGCTGTACAGAAGTTCTTCCAAAACCTTGATGTGAATTGAACACCTCTATCTGAAATTACATTGTCAGGAATTCCATGCAACCTGAATATCTCCTTAATCATTAATTCTGCAGTTTGTTTTGCAGTAGGAATTCCTCTGACTGGAATGAAATGGGCCATCTTTGTGAGTCGGTCCACCACAACAAGAATGGTAGTCATTTCCTTAGATGGGGGAAGGTCTACAATAAAATCCATGGAAATTGATCCCCAAGGCCTAGATGGAACTGGAAGTGGTTGAAGAAGACCTAGAGGAGAAGATCGTGGTGTCTTATTTCGTGCACATGTTAAACAGGAGGATACATATTTTTTAACATCGTTCTTACAGTTAGGCCACCAAAATGAACGAAGCAATAAGTCGTAAGTTTTCATCACTCCAAGATGCCCTGCAAGCTTAGAATCATGGACCAATTTGAGGATTTCAAGTCGAGCAGTTTCAGGAACATATATTCTGTGTTCCTGCTTCCAAAACCCCTCTTTAAAACAAAGGTCCACATCTTTAGAAGGATGGTTGAGGAAGGAGTCATTCTGATATCCTTCTCTGAGCATGGTTAAAAGATCTTTGGAGTCCAGTATTCCTACAAAATTTTTGGAAGATAAAATAGTAGACTCTGTTTTAGACCCCTCCTCTGGTTCGGCAAGATTCCTGGACAAGGCATCAGCCTTGCCATTTCTTGAACCTGGACGATAAGAAATGATGAATTTAAATCTAGAGAAAAACAAGGCCCATCTTGCTCGTCTTGCAGACAGTCTTTTAGCTGTACGGATGAACTCTAAATTTTTGTGGTCAGTAAGCATAGTTACTGGATGATTAGCTCCTTCCAAAAGATGTCTCCATTCAGAGAACGCAACTTTAATAGCCAACAGTTCTTTGTTTCCTATGTCATAATTTCTTTCTGCCGATGACATGGTATGAGAAAGAAAAGCACATGGATGGAGTTGCATCTTGTCTCCAACTCGTTGAGACAGGACAGCTCCCACAGCATAATCTGAGGCGTCCACTTCAACCACAAAAGGTAATTCAGGATTTGGATGGACCAGTATGGGCGCCAAAGTGAAGAGAGTTTTTAGTTTGTCAAAAGCAACTTGTGCCTCTGGGGACCATAAAAATACTTGTCTTTTCTTTGTGAGTAAAGTGATTGGTAAGATGATTTTTGAAAAGTCTTTTATGAATCTCCTGTAGAAATTCGCAAACCCTATAAATCGCTGGATATCTTTAAGATTTCTTGGAGTGGGCCAATCCATTACAGCTTTGATTTTACTAGGATCCATACTCAAACCTTCTGGAGAGATGATATATCCAAGAAATTGGATCTTTGTTTGTTCGAATTCACATTTTTCCAGTTTGATATAAAGATTATTCTCCAATAGACGTTCCAAGACTAATTGAACATGTCTGCGATGTTCCTCCAAGGTGTCTGAAAATATAAGGATGTCATCAAGGTACACAACAACAAATTGGTCCAAGCAATCCCGAAACACATCGTTCACAAAATGTTGAAAGGTTGCAGGGGCGTTACAGAGACCGAAAGGCATAACCAGGTATTCAAAATGTCCATATCTAGTTCTGAAAGCAGTCTTCCACTCATCCCCTGGACGAATGCGTACAAGATTGTAGGCGCCTTTTAAATCTAGTTTGGTAAAAATGTTAGCAGAACGGAGTCTTTCCAGCAACTCCGGAATTAGAGGAAGAGGGTAACGGTTTTTAATAGTCATCTTGTTTAGTTCTCTGTAGTCAATACATGGTCTCAAAGTTGAGTCTTTCTTCTCCACAAAGAACAAAGGTGCCCCAGCTGGGGATGAGGAGGGTCGAATGAAGCCTTTCTTTAAATTCTCATCCAAGTATTCTCTGAGCGCTTTTAATTCTGGTTCAGAGAGATTGTAAATTCTGCCAAAAGGAATAGTAGCTCCAGGCAGCAACTCAATGGGACAATCATAAGGACGATGAGGAGGTAGTTGATCATCTTTTTTCTTGCTGCAGACATCACTGAACTGTTGGTACTGTGGTGGCAACTCATAATTCTGGGGAGGAATCTTGGAAAATTTTGTTTGCTCTTGGATGGATAAACACATATAACAATTGTCCTTACAGTATTCAGAAGGAAAAGTAACAGTCCATGATTCCCAGTTGATAGAAGGATTATGGACAGCAAACCATGGAATTCCTAAAATCACGGGAAACTTGGGAGAAGAAATCAAATGAAAACTAATAGTTTCATGATGAGCAGGTTCTATACAGATTCCAAGTTCCATTGTTTCATGAGTTACAGGTCCAGATGACAAAGGTGAACCGTCAACAGTTTCCATATCAATTGGCACGGATTTTATTCTACGTGCAATGTTATTGTCAAGCGCAAATTGTAAGTCCATAAAATTTCCACCTGCGCCACAATCTAACATGGCAGAACACTGTATTTTATGGCTCCCAACCATGACCTGTATTGGAATGACAAAATGAGAGGATGCCGAATACATTTTGTTTTCATTTTGGGTCACAGATGAGATGGTCTGCATAACTGAATCTGGCAGTTCAGAGAGTTCAGGATTGCTGTCTGCCTTAGCACTGGTGCAGGCTATAGACCTTTGAAACTTGTTGGGACAATTAATGGCGTAATGTCCTGATCCCCCACAATAGAGGCACAGATTTGCTGTACGACGCCTCTCTTTCTCAACGGCACTAAGAGGTTTTCGGATTACATCAATCTGCATAGGTTCTGATAAGGGTTCAGTCTTTTGCTGAGTGTTCAATTCTGAGTGACTGAAAGAGTAGGTGGGTTGGTTTCCAAATATACACAGTCTCTCTTTTCTACGTTCAGTAAGTCTCTGATCAATACGGATACTCAATTGTATAAAATCCTCCAGACCATCAGGAGCCTCAACTCTGGCAAGCTCATCCTTTACAAGCTCTGATAAACCTCGTCGAAATTGACTCTTTTGGGCTGCTAGATTCCATGTGGTGTCAGCTACCCAACGTCGAAATTCCGCTGTGTATTCAGCAACTGAGCGACGTCCTTGACGCAGGTTATGTAATTTGGTCTCAGCTGTGGCACAACGATTTGGGTCATCAAAGACTTGATCCATAGCAGTGATAAAGTTTTCAAAATCATTGAGGAGCTCAGAGTTCTTTTCCACATAAGGGGATGCCCATGCTAGAGCTTCATCTGACAGCAGGTTAATGATAAATAGCACTTTTTTCCTGTCACTAGTAAAAGGAGCAGGTTGCATTTGGAAGTAGATACGGCATTGGTTAAGAAATCCTCGGTAATGGTGACGGTCCCCACTGAACTTTGATGGCAGAGGCATACGAGTATTTAAATCTGAGCCTGAATTGCGCATTTCCAGGAGTTGTTTTTGCAGTTCCATGATGATCCAGCACAAGGGTTTGTAACTTACAAAATTTTTCTTGGTAAGTAGAACCAAATTCTTGAAGCTCAGCTACTTGCTGCCTCAAGGTAGTCACAACAGACTCCATTTTTGGGCGAGATTATTCTGTAACGGTTTTGGGTCTGGTTTGGAGTCTAAGGTTGCTACCACCTGTATGGAGACTTACTTGTAAGGCTGGAAACGTGGTCGGGAGCTAGCCAAGGGTTCGGTAACAGTCGAGCGGTGAGGTGCCGAATCAAAGTCCAAGGAATCGTCAGAAGGGAAAGCCAGAGGTCGGTACACGAGGTGAGCGTCAGAGTTTGAGGAGAGAGCAAATACCGTGGTCAGGAACAGGCCAGTAGTCAGTACACGAGATGAGATGAGATGAGCGTCTGAGTCGGCAGCAGGGCAGTAAGGAAGCTTGATCACATGCAGAGCACAATAATCTCGCAAAGCAGGAAGTCCAAGGCTGGGCTTAAATAGGAAGCACAATCAGAGAACAGGGTGGAGCAACCCAGAGAGGCAGGAACTGGAATTAGGGCCAGCCGGAACTAGGCTCGGATCAGCACTGGAGCTGTCCAAGAGGCTGAATAGCTCAGTTTGCAGAGCTGCCACCTGGGACACTGAAGTCCCTAGGTTCAAATCCTGACAGGTGGTTTGTGATGCGTACAATGTTCATTGTCAAAAAAATATGCACCGCAATATCGACAAATGCAAGAAGAACGTTTTATTAATTTTTGCAGAATAAAGACAGTTGATTAAAAAGAGAGGAGGAAGTGTAAGACATACATAGTAGAAAAGAATGCAAAGGGATAGCTGGGGTAGGGGCTAGTGGGGTATACTGGGGGAAGCAAGAGGGGTGCACAAAGAAGATGGGCTGCAGCTACATTATAATAGTCAACTAGCAGAGGTACTACTATGTGTACTCACTGGGACAGCTCCTCGTGGGAGGGTTAGATACAACAAGAAACTGTGCACTAGCGAAAGGAATTGGGGAGACTCCAATGAAACTGTTTTAGGCTTGAACCCTTGGTTCACATCTGAGTAATCCCCGAACGGACTACCGAACGCATTTGCAAGCGCTGTGCAGTGAAAGCACACAGACCCCATAGACTATAATGGGATCCGTGGGCTTGCCGCACACTGCCCGCACGAATCATGCGGACAGGAAAGTAGATTGTGAACTACTTTCTTGTCTGCATGTTTTGTGCGAAGATCTCGTGGCAAGCACACGGACCCCATTATAGTCTATGGGGATCTGCGTGATTTCACCGCACACCGTTTGCAAATGCATTCGAAAGTCCGTTCAGGGGGTCCCCATGCGGACTCCCCTGAATGGATTACCAATGCAGATGTGAACGAGGCCTTTGAATGCTTTCAAAAATTGAAGTGTTAGGCTAAGTTCACATTAACATTCGGGTTTGCATTGGGGAGTCCGCTTGGGGACCCCGCGAATGGAAACCTATATGCAATAAAAAGTGGATACTTTCCTTATTTTCACCCTTCCCTGTGTTTTTCCTCTTTTTCCTGCCCACAATGTATCTACGTTGTTATCTTTATACTGTTATATAATTAATCTCTTTTCCGAGAGATGTCCATGAAACGCTATTGTTTGTACCATTTTGTTTTCACGGTCCATTTCATATAACCTTTTGTTCTATTATTTTTATTCTTTGAAAAACTTTAATAAAAACTATTGAAAAGAAAAAGTGGTTAACTAAGAAACCACATGGACCCCATAAACTGTAATGGGGTCTGTGTGGTTTCTTAGGTAACCACTTTTTAATGCGTATAGGTTTCCGTTCGGGGGTCCCCAAGTGGACTCCGGAAATGGAAACCCAAACGCAGATGTGAACCAGGCCTAGTTATATGAACAAAAAGAGAATTCTAAATCCCGTCAATATTGTTGTGAGTGCCCTTTGCTTTCCATAAGTTCTTCATGGCTCGCTTCTCAGCAGGGAGGTCGTTCCAAACATTTTGGAGAAGTAAGCACAGATTTTCTCTGGATGTAGATTTGCTCAAATGTGACCCCAGACAGACTCGATGATGTTGAGATCAGGGCTCTGTGGGGACAATATCATCACTTTCAGAGGCGTAACATGAAGCCGCTGGGCGCCAGATCAAAACCTGTGCCAACTGTAATGAATCATACTAATAATGTATAATACTAATCTAATGTATCATTAAAACTACTGGTCCTCTCATATTGGGAAGAGAAACCTTAAGGGCCCCCTACCCTCTACAGCCCCTTAAGTTACACCCCTACTTCAAGGACTCCTCTAAAAGATGGTCGCACCACATATTGAGATCTTATACGGTGTGCAGTGAATAAGAGACATATCAGCAGTCAATGGAAACCAAAATCATAAACCAATGAGGGCTGTAATTTATATGAATTTTATCACAGAAACATATCAGTGTGACTTAGCAGTGTGTATACCACCCCACATGCCTCTATAAGACAGTGGATGTTTCCTCGGGTATCTCCTCCTAGACCTTGATCAAGGCATCATTAAGCAACTGGGCAATCTGCGGAACCAGTTGGTGACATTGGACATAATAATTCATATTCATAATGTACCAGGGGTCTCAAGTTAAATTCAGGTCTGGGCAACATGAGGGCCAGTCAGCCTTCCAACGATATGCCTTTCCAACCATTATGTATGAAAAAAATGCTGCATAATGTTGCAGAAAGCATAATGTTTGCTGCTGTTTCTCCAGACTTTTCACATCTGTGTGAACCTGCTCTCATTTGTGATGGGTATATGGCACCAGTGAAGGGCTTGCCAATGGTGGTTTTCTCCGGTGAAGGGTAATCAAGCTACATGGTGCTCAGTCTAATGACGTAAAGAACATCTTTTAATAAGGTGTGTGCTGATGCCCTTGGCTGTCTCCTGTATGATGGACATGCTGAGCTGCCGATGAATCCTCGACTCCTCCTGGAAGCCAGGACTCCTGGTTTTGTATTATGGTGGTGGCTTTGGCTTTTGTATTTTAGGGAGAGAAAGTTCACCTTAGGAAGCCTAGAAAGAAATGGTGCGCAATTTGTACTAAAAAATTGGCCACTCTATGAAAGAACCACTCTATGCCTTTATGTTTTGCATGTACAAGTAATGTGTAAAGCAGGAAAAAAATGTGATGTCTGAGAATTTAAGATCTATCATTAGACATGAGACCTGAGCGTCTTTGGCTTCCTTTGGTCCACGCCTTCAAAAGCATCCTCTACCTAAAACATCTAGAGTTCTGTTATCTGATTCAGATTCAGAAGGTAGTTTATCCTAGACTGAGGGAGACTCGGTGTAAGAAGAGAAAGTAGCTTCTACATCTAATGCAGAACAAGGGGAAAAAATTCTATTTCACTTTTCAGAAGATGGACACTTTTAGAAGCCGTTTGGGCCACCATGAACTTTAAAGAGAAGGAGGAGCCTCAAAATGTAATCTGTCCAAGATGTAATCTGTTCTTATCCCTCAGAGGCGAATAATTTTTTTCTGTACATAAAAATATACTAAAAATCATTAAAGAAAAACAGAGTAATCTGGACTGAAAACTTGCCATTCCTAAAGAGATCATTCCCTTCGCTCATGAAGACTGTGAGCTCTGGGAACAAATTCCCAAAATTGATGTGTAAGCCTCTAAAGTTGTGAAAAGACAGCTGTTCCCTTTGAGAATTCTTCTCAACTTAGAGGCCTGAAGTGTTGCTAGATCTCTGTTTATCTGGCTTCAGTAGATGGGTGGTCATATTGAAAAAAAAGACCCCCAGAGAGCAAAACCTTGTCTCAGTCCCAATGCTTAAACTGGCTACTGCTTTTCTAGATGACTCATCTGCTGAATCTGTCCTCATGGCAGCTAGGTCGTCAGTACTTGCTAATACAGTCCACAGGGCCAAATATTAGTCAAATGGAGACAAGGTCAAAATCCAAGCTTTTTGATGGAAAATTAGTCTTGGCCTTGATTTGGAGAAAATCCTGGAGACAGCTGCAGATAAGAAAAAGGATTCTCCAGAAGATAGACTCTCTAAACTGAGAAATATTTTCAGGTCTGGAAATGGGGACTATAAGGGCAAGGGTAAGTTGGGGCACTGGAGTCATCTCAAGGGAGGTAACCCAAATCAACAACCCAGATAGCAATAACATCCTTCAGATGGATGTTGGTCCAAAGGTGGGAGTCAGCAACCTAGAATCCTTAGATTTTAAGAACCTTACACGAAGGTTACAATATAAAGTTAGTTTCCCCCTCCTGTGAGATACATTCAGACATCTCCTCCTTTTCTTTAGGTTCTGTGTCCCCTGTTCCTCTATTAGAGCAGGGAACAAGACACTACTCTTGCCTGTTTTTTGTGCAGAAGCTGAATGGCTTATTCAAGACAATTATAAATCTCAAGTTCCTGAACAAATAATCTACAAACATTTCAAAATGAAAACTATAATTATACAACTCATCTCTTTCAGGAGGACACGTTCATAGCGACTCTGGATCTAAGGGACACCTATTTCCATCTTCCAATTAACCAGTTTCATCAGAAATATCTCAGATTTGTTCTTGCCTCCATAGAGAAACATGTCACTTCTAGTTTGTGGCTCTTCCCTTCGCGATATCTTTGGTGCCCGGACTTTTCAAAAAAGTGATGGTGGCTGCGTTCCTCAGAGTGCAAAATATCAAGACCGTGCCATATCTGGTTGTTGCGCTAATAACAGCAAGTTCCAACCCTTTGTTAAAGCATCATATTCAATATATGGTAAAACTGCTGCAATACTTAGGATGGATCATCAAGTGGGAGAAATCCAACCTGACTACCAGTACCAAAGAGAAGTTTCTGGGAATGATTCTGAATTCAAAGAAAGAGTTAATATTACCAGAGGAGAAAAAAATGTGATTCTTAACAAACTTACAGCCTTTCAGAAAAAGCATCTACTTTAGGGCTAGTGGTCCCCCACAGTGAGCCTTCATTCATCCAACTACAGAGAATCCAATCTTATTAACATCTACTGGCTTGACGGCATCTAAGAATATTCACATTTTTGGAACAAGATTCAGGCATCTTCTATTTTCATCAGAAAAAATCTTCCATTGGTCAGAAAAAAAAATCTTCTTTCCATCACAGCAGTCCGTATGGAATTTATTGTACAGCAGTTATTGAAGAGGTTTCCCCGGATTGAGATATGGATTATCTATTCTGATTCACAACTTTATGGCTTCTCAGTGGATAAGAAAGTTTTATGGAAACATTGTCCAATGTATTTGGGTTTTCCATCAAGTATCTTTTCCATAGAAGAATTCTGCACTGCATTAATTTACAGAAAGTGAGGTTACACATAATGAAGTAGCAGGGGATGAAGGAGAATTGGCTGCATGGATTTCCAAGGTCAAATAAGTATAAACCAAAGGTTTGTTGAACACTTGGCCCCTCACAAACAAACCGAAGCAAAAAACAAAACAAAAAACAACTCTCTGCTCTAGGGCCTTGTTCACATCTGCATTGGTAATCCGTTCGGGGGAGTCTGCATGGGGACCCCACTGAATGGAATACCAGACGCATTGGCAAGCAGTGTGCAGTGAAAGCACATGAACCCCATAGACTATAATGGGGTCCGTGTGCTTTCCGCGCTGCCCGCACGTAACATGTGGACAGAAAAGTAGATTGTGATCTATTTTTATGTCCACATGATTCAGGTGGGCAGCGCCTGGAGAGCACATGGACCTCATTATAGTCTATGGGGTTCGTGTGCTTTCACTGCACACTGTTTGCCAGTGCGTTCAGTAGTCCGTTTGGGGGGGTCCCCATGTGGACTCCTCGAACGTATTACCAAATGCAGATGTTAACTAAAGCTCTGTTCCCACGGAACAAGTATACACGTGTCAGAGTGTGAGTGCTCAAAACAGATCCCATTCACTTCAATGTGCGCAGGTTTAAAAGTCTCCAATTGATTTCAATGTGTAGCGCCCGTAAGCCGGCACACATTGAAGTGAATGGGATCTGTTTTGAGCGCTCACACTCTGACCCATGTATACGTGTCTGAATGCGTGGCGCATTACTCCGTGGGAACGGATCCTAAGGGTAAGTCTGTTGCATTAAAGCCTTCCTTACTAGCCGGCCCCACCCAACCTGTAATCCCAATCACCTCTTACAGCTGATATCACTTTAACCCCATTCATGCCTCAGCCAATTTTCATCTTTATTTTTCCACTTTTTCCTCTTCCCATTGCAAGAGCCATATTTTTTTGAATCCTTCAGTTCACAGACCCACACGTGGCTTATTGTTTGCAAAACAGATGGTACTTTGTAATGGCACCATTCAATATCCTGCATAATGTACTGGAAAGCTGAAAAAAAATTGGAATGATGTGGAATTGGAAAAAAAAAAACGTATTTGCACCAATTCCTTGTGAGTTTAATTTTTACAGCATTCACTATGTACTATAAAGGACAGGTTACCTGTATTCTGCGGGTTGGTATGATCACGATGCCAAATTTATATAGTATCTTGTAATGTTTTGATGCTTTTTTTAAAAATTTTTTAAAACATTACAAAATAGAAAAAAAAATTACAACTTTTTTTATATTTTTGTCTATGGCGTCTTTTTATGTGGGACAAGATGGCATTTTTATTGATACAATTTTGGGGAAGTTCTGATGGGACGATCTTCTTAAAACACACAAATTTGGGTGTTTGACTCAAAGAGTTTTCAGTGTGGTTAAAAACTACTAGAGATGAGCGAACAGTGTTCTATCGAACACATGTTCGATCGGATATCAGGGTGTTCGCCATGTTCGAATCGAATCGAACACCACGTGGTAAAGTGCGCCAAAATTCGATTCCCCTCCCACCTTCCCTGGCGCCTTTTTTGCACCAATAACAGCGCAGGGGAGGTGGGACAGGAACTACGACACTGGGGGCATTGAAAAAAATTGGAAAAAGTCATTGGCTGCCGAAATCAGGTGACCTCCATTTTAGACGAATAGTGGATTTCAAATCCGGGTCATATGAGAATGTGAACTTTGTGACTATGAGACAGGGATAGCTGTACAGGCAGGGATAGCTAGGGATAACCTTTATTTAGGGGGGAATGTTATTAAAAATAACTTTTTGGGGCTCTATCGGGTGTGTAATTGTGATTTTTGTGAGATAAACTTTTTCCCATAGGGATGCATTGGCCAGCGCTGATTGGCCGAATTCCGTACTCTGGCCAATCAGTGCTGGCCAATGCATTCTATTAGCTTGATGAAGCAGAGTGTGCACAAGGGTTCAAGCGCACCCTCGGCTCTGATGTAGCAGAGCCGAGGCTGCACAAGGGTTCAAGCGCACCCTCGGCTCTGATGTAGGAGAGCCGAGGGTGCACTTGAACCCTTGTGCACCCTCAGCTCTGCTACATCAGAGCCGAGGGTGCGCTTGAACCCTTGTGCACACTCTGCTTCATCAAGCTAATAGAATGCATTGGCCAGCGCTGATTGGCCAATGTATTCTATTAGCCTGATGAAGTAGAGCTGAATGTGTGTGCTAAGCACACACATTCAGCTCTACTTCATCGGGCTAATAGAATGCATTGGCCAGCGCTGATTGGCCAGAGTACGGAACTCGACCAATCAGCGCTGGCTCTGCTGGAGGAGGCGGAGTCTAAGATCGCTCCACACCAGTCTCCATTCAGGTCCGACCTTAGACTCCGCCTCCTCCAGCAGAGCCAGCGCTGATTGGCCAGAGTACGGAATTCGGCCAATCAGCGCTGGCTCTGCTGGAGGAGGCGGAGTCTAAGGTCGCTCCACACCAGTCTCCATTCAGGTCCGACCTTAGACTCCGCCTCCTCCGGCAGAGCCAGCGCTGATTGGCCGAAGGCTGGCCAATGCATTCCTATGCGAATGCATACTTAGCAGTGCTGAGTCAGTTTTGCTCAACTACACATCTGATGCACACTCGGCACTGCTACATCAGATGTAGCAATCTGATGTAGCAGAGCCGAGGGTGCACTAGAACCCCTGTGCAAACTCAGTTCACGCTAATAGAATGCATTGGCCAGCGCTGATTGGCCAATGCATTCTATTAGCCCGATGAAGTAGAGCTGAATGTGTGTGCTAAGCACACACATTCAGCACTGCTTCATCAAGCCAATACAATGCATTAGCCAGTGCTGATTGGCCAGAGTACGGAATTCGGCCAATCAGCGCTGGCTCTGCTGGAGGAGGCGGAGTCTAAGGTCGGACCTGAATGGAGACTGGTGTGGAGCGATCTTAGACTCCGCCTCCTCCAGCAGAGCCAGCGCTGATTGGTCGAGTTCCGTACTCTGGCCAATCAGCGCTGGCCAATGCATTCTATTAGCCCGATGAAGTAGAGCTGAATGTGTGTGCTTAGCACACACATTCAGCTCTACTTCATCAGGCTAATAGAATACATTGGCCAATCAGCGCTGGCCAATGCATTCTATTAGCTTGATGAAGCAGAGTGTGCACAAGGGTTCAAGCGCACCCTCGGCTCTGATGTAGCAGAGCTGAGGGTGCACAAGGGTTCAAGTGCACCCTCGGCTCTCCTACATCAGAGCCGAGGGTGCGCTTGAACCCTTGTGCACACTCTGCTTCATCAAGCTAATAGAATGCATTGGCCAGCACTGATTGGCCAGAGTACGGAATTCGGCCAATCAGCGCTGGCCAATGCATTCTATTAGCCCGATGAAGTAGAGCTGAATGTGTGTGCTAAGCACACACATTCAGCACTGCTTCATCACGCCAATACAATGCATTAGCCAGTGCTGATTGGCCAGAGTACGGAATTCGGCCAATCAGCGCTGGCTCTGCTGGAGGAGGCGGAGTCTAAGATCGCTCCACACCAGTCTCCATTCAGGTCCGACCTTAGACTCCGCCTCCTCCAGCAGAGCCAGCGCTGATTGGTCGAGTTCCGTACTCTGGCCAATCAGCGCTGGCCAATGCATTCTATTAGCCCGATGAAGTAGAGCTGAATGTGTGTGCTTAGCACACACATTCAGCTCTACTTCATCGGGCTAATAGAATGCATTGGCCAGCGCTGATTGGCCGAATTCCGTACTCTGGCCAATCAGCACTGGCTAATGCATTGTATTGGCTTGATGAAGCAGTGCTGAATGTGTGTGCTTAGCACACACATTCAGCTCTACTTCATCGGGCTAATAGAATGCATTGGCCAATCAGCGCTGGCCAATGCATTCTATTAGCGTGAACTGAGTTTGCACAGGGGTTCTAGTGCACCCTCGGCTCTGCTACATCAGATTGCTACATCTGATGTAGCAGTGCCGAGTGTGCATCAGATGTGTAGTTGAGCAAAACTGACTCAGCACTGCTAAGTCTGCATTCGCATAGGAATGCATTGGCCAGCCTTCGGCCAATCAGCGCTGGCTCTGCCGGAGGAGGCGGAGTCTAAGGTCGGACCTGAATGGAGACTGGTGTGGAGCGACCTTAGACTCCGCCTCCTCCAGCAGAGCCAGCGCTGATTGGCCGAATTCCGTACTCTGGCCAATCAGCACTGGCTAATGCATTGTATTGGCTTGATGAAGCAGTGCTGAATGTGTGTGCTTAGCACACACATTCAGCTCTACTTCATCGGGCTAATAGAATGCATTGGCCAATCAGCGCTGGCCAATGCATTCTATTAGCGTGAACTGAGTTTGCACAGGGGTTCTAGTGCACCCTCGGCTCTGCTACATCAGATTGCTACATCTGATGTAGCAGTGCCGAGTGTGCATCAGATGTGTAGTTGAGCAAAACTGACTCAGCACTGCTAAGTCTGCATTCGCATAGGAATGCATTGGCCAGCCTTCGGCCAATCAGCGCTGGCTCTGCCGGAGGAGGCGGAGTCTAAGGTCGGACCTGAATGGAGACTGGTGTGGAGCTATCTTAGACTCCGCCTCCTCCAGCAGAGCCAGCGCTGATTGGTCGAGTTCCGTACTCTGGCCAATCAGCACTGGCCAATGCATTTCTATGGGGAAAAGTTAGCTTGCGAAAATCGCAAACTGACAGGGATTTCCATGAAATAAAGTGACTTTTATGCCCCCAGACATGCTTCCCCTGCTGTCCCAGTGTCATTCCAGGGTGTTGGTATCATTTCCTGGGGTGTCATAGTGGACTTGGTGACCCTCCAGACACGAATTTGGGTTTCCCCCTTAACGAGTTTATGTTCCCCATAGACTATAATGGGGTTCGAAACCCATTCGAACACTCGAACAGTGAGCGGCTGTTCGAATCGAATTTCGAACCTCGAACATTTTAGTGTTCGCTCATCTCTAAAAACTACATAAAGCCTGATCTAAGCCATTTTCTTCTGCTGTATAGTTCCTCTGATCTCTAAATGCAGCCTTACCTCAAATAACCTACTGCACTGTATGTCAAATCAATAGGTTAATATCGTGCTGTACAGAAAGGCAGAGAGCAGAGGGTTTTTTTTTAATATTTAGACTTCATTAAAGATTAAATAATGGTGTTTAAACAAGAATAGAAAGACTTTCCTTATGACAGCAAACAAGTGACTGATGGTATATAGTGTTGTGTTAAGTATTCTAGGCTACTTTGTATCGCAGAGTAAAAGTCACCAGAATACGAAATGTCATTAAGTTTCTATATAAACTTCTCTCCTATGTAAGATTTTTATGCAGCCTGTATTCTGTCAATGGATGTTAAATTATATGAATTGCCATAATTTGGCTTACAATACGGTATTGTATATACTCTTACTAATATAATATACTTTTATCTCATTAAAGTTAAACTAGTGACCACTAAATGTCTATCCCCTAGTAGTTGCAGGTAGTTAAGGTCAGCAGCATCAATTTAAGGTTTCCATGCTGACCTGAGAAGCTTCTGCAATGTCAGAGTTCTCTGGGCTTGTCCATCTACCAGCGGAGTTGGCCTATTTAAACTTCCTTCCTCCTCAGCTAGGTGCCTGCTATTATTGTCCTTGCTTGGCTTTGTGATCTGTGTCTTTGTATATCGCTGCTTCAGACTGACCTCCTGGAAATCGAACTTTGGCTTGTGACCAGATACCCCTTGTCTAAATTTTCCAAAGGTTTCTGATTATATCTGAATTTGTTTGACACCCATGAACCACTATTATCTCTTCAGAACCCAGAGTATAAAAAGTGGAAGTGCAAAGGAGGTAAAAGATAATAAACATTGATACTTACCTTTCCTTACTCTCCTTGGCATCATTGAGGCAACTTGTTCTTCCTCAGGGTCCTCTTCTGGATTCTTTCAGCCTTCTGAGTTATGTTATATACCCTGGGGTATCGCTAAGGCCTAGGATCTGCCCTCAACTATCACATAGGATGCATCAACGTTATGACACTTACATTAAAGTGGCATGATATGTGCACCCCATATGAACATGTGATCAATCCAACTAGGATCTCATATTGATAACCAATCCTAATGATAAGTCATCAATATTATAAGGTTAGAGGTTAGAAAACCCCTTTAACTAGTGATATGCTATGTATGTGCTTTTATTTCAGTTTTTTGTCGGGTCTGGTATGGTATGGTAGTGTGCTGTTATAGTACAGCATGTACATATTTCCATTAGAATGTCGATACAGGAGTTGGAGCATTCTCCCATTCAGGAAGTGGGGCATTGTAATATTTGGCAACTCAGTAGTAAAGTGAATGTGAATTTGGGAGATCAGTCTTACACCCCAACAAAGCCTCTGGTGATATGTATGGAGTCTTTGGTGATATGCATTTACCCCTTTCCCATGATGTATAGTTTATGTATTTTTCAAGGATGTGACATTTTGTTTGTAGATGTACGTTATCTGTTCTGCTTATACTATACATGGTGGCTTTGTCTTTATGATTTATTATTTTGGCACTATGAAGGTATCATATGTTATTATAATTTATTGGACAGACTAGCCACATATAATGGTGGGGTCTACATTGTACCTCCTCAGTAAAGAGTGTACTATATAATACTGCCTATTCATTTTGCTTGAGCCATGTCCATACTCATTGTTTTGATAATTGTTTTCTGGTGTTGCACATGATAGACACCAGAACAGACATATTGATGTCGCACCCTGGTCCATGTGTCTCTCGGTGTGCCTGCTACTGGGCTAACACTTGATATTACTGTGTGAGCTTGCCGTTAAATGTGTGTATTTAGACAATTAACAATACACCACGCCTCAGTGACTTTTCAGCTTGCGTTAGCATCACTGATGGAATTGGAAATTGGATTCCGCTATCTAATCCATTGTTAATGGTTTCACTTCATAAATATACTTAATCTTCATTAGAGCTTCTGGCTTATAGCAAAAGTACTATCCACAATATTCTTCTCTCTATAAGATTACATTATCAGATGTGCCATGCCCAATCCTTTGTGCAACAAAAGGAAGTAAAAAAACACCTATATCATCCGTCCATTACATAGCCACCCTACAATACAATAAGTTCCGCAACAAAAAAGATACCAAAAATTTAAATTTATGATTTAATAATCATATATACCAATTCAGAAATGTCCAATTAGTGACTTATTACATATCTTAAAGCAATTGGAACCATCTTTACCAGGTTAAATCCAAGGGCAGTCTAATGAGCCAAGGTTCAGGTGGGGAGACAAAGTTAGTACAGGGAAACCATAGTGAAGTAGTCCTAAATATTACCGCAACACCCCAAAATTACAAGGGCCATCCCACAACTCTCCCTGATTATCAGTTATCCTTAGCCATTGCTTGCCTGCCGACATCACTTCTGTATAGTGTCAGGTTTAAGCACTACGATGGAACCTTGTACATTGCTGTTTGTTATATCCCCTGAGCAATCCTCTTTTGTTACACTAGAAGGGTGAAATGCGTTGGGTAAAGAGAGATAACAAGTTACCAGAGTTAATCAGGCAAAGTTTTGGGACCACCCTTGAGGGGGAGGAAAAAATAAAGTGGAATTATTCCAACTGCAATGTTTCAGGCAACTGCAATAGGACATTTCTTCTTTTCATTTAGTTGTTTCATCATAAATTGGAGTCCTGCTTATTTTAGTATTTTATACATGAAGGATTTTGTGCCAGATCCTTGAGACTTGCACCCACTCTTGGAGAGGGAATTTATATGGTGCTGCAATGAACTTACTTAGAAGATAGATAGATAGATAGATAGATAGATAGATAGATAGATAGATATTTAAAGGGATTTTCCAGATCAAACATATTGATATCGTATTCTTAGGGTAGGTCATAAATGTTAGATCAGATCAGCGTGGGGTCCCACACCCAAAACTGCCACCAATCAGCTGTTTGCAGAGGGAACAGCATTGTGGTGAATTATAACGAATGAACAGTACAACACAGACACAGAAATCCAGCACTCGATCTATCCATTAAGGATAAGTTCACAAAGTGGATTTTATAGAAGATTCTGGCACTCAGAAGTGGCATTTTTAGTTTTAAAGGAGCTCTATCAGCAAAATTATGCCATATAAGCCCCACATATTCCTGAATAGCCTTTAAAAAGGCTATTTAGGCACCGCTAATCTTATTTTAAAAGCTCCCCCGTTTTTAAATAATACCCTAAAAATGATTATAAAATCATACTTACCCGTGCACAGTGGGCGATTCGTGCACTGGCGGACGTCATCTTGCTGTCACGCCTTCCTCTTCTTTCTTCTTCCAGCGACGACCTCGCTCTTCCATGCCTTGATCTTCTTTTCTTCCGGAATGAAGAAGTTTGCGAGTGTACTGCGCATGCGCAGTACGCTTGCGTAGTTCTAAGGGGAACTTAGAACTACACCAAAAATGTCGCCAGAGCGTGCACATTAGCACTCCGGAGGGAGCGATACTGCGCACGCGTGGGATTTGAACACAACCCGCCAGAAGAAAAGAAGATCAAAATCAACTCTAAATTTCCTTGTGCAAACATAACCTTAAAATTGGAGTCTTCATTCAGAATAAAAGCTTACATACCGGTAGCATACAACATTTTTTGAACACACAGGCTCCTGGTCAAAGTAACATTTCTAGTAAAGCTGAATAAAGATGTAAGTCATTCCAGTTCAGTCTGATATTCAGTAATACTGATCCAAGCTAGACGTGGATAAACCTCCCAAGATTAATTTCGTTTTGAGTTCAGGTGGCTCAGATCGAACAAGTTCAGATAATACCAAAAATTAAATTAGGGGAGGAGTAAAATAAAATTGGCACATAGATAGTTTGTAACCTCGATTAACACATAGGCTACTTTTTATCCCGGTAAATGATATGGCTTCACAACTGTTATGAATTTATGTTCACATACTATATTACACTGCTCTTGGCAGCAACTTAGCTCAGGTTCTAATAAAGCAAGGGCTATTATCTCTCTTTGTAAACACACGCTAACCCTCAGTGGATTGTGTACATGCATTTGCATATTACCTGATTTGCTCCAGGCAGTACTAACACACTGGATGGGCAAACACCTTTAATCCAAATTTGCAGTTTGCCAATTTTAAACATCCCTGGAAAAAGAAAATCTAATTTGTCGCAAACAACGAGAGCTATGAAGGTAGCCAGAAGTCACAGACTTCTCCTCAAGCGGAGCTGAAGGGGATCATCAACGCCAACAACACACTCATTATATGGCATCCCAGTGAGCTGTTGAGATACCGGAACAATCACAGGAACAATGCGAGAAACAATTTCAGCATCTGGCTAGCTTAAGAGTTGCCAAAACGCCAGAGCATTGGGATCATCAACCCAAAAAAACACTCATTATATGGTGTCCCAGCGAGCTGCTGAGATACTGGAACAATCACAGGCACAGTGCGAGAAACAAGTTCAGCTGCAGGCCAGCTTAAGAGCTGCCGAAACTCCGGAGCATGTGGATCATCAATTCCAACAACATGCTCATTATATGGCTTCCCAGCGAGCTGCTGAGATGCCAGAACAATCACGGGCACAGTGTGAGGAACAAGTTCAGCGGCAGGCCAGCTTGAGAGCTGCCGAAATGCCAGAGCAGGCAAACCATTGATGGCAGCAATTTGCTTAATATAGGCGGATCAACAACCCACAGATGAAGTCGCGGGCAGAGGCTTGTACAGTAATATATTACAAGAAAGAACATATACAAGCTCATAGCAGATAGAAAAGATAATAGGAGTCATAGCAACTAAAAAGAAAAAGAAAGACTTCAGGATCATTTAGTTCTCTGTGGGGAGTGATCTAGCCTGATGTTTATTATACAGCATGACCACAGCTGGGAGGAATGATCTCCGATTTTAGCTGATCCATAGGAGATGTTGAACTGTTTGGACCCTCACTGATCTAATATTTATGGCCTATCCTAAGAAAAATATCTAGACCATTAACATTAACAACCACCACCACATTACAGAGCACAATAGTACTGTGAAACACTTTTTGTAAAAAAAAAAAACAACTTTGACATTATGCAAATGAAGCAGTTGGTGCACTGGGGAGGGGGCTCCGGCACTTAGAGCACTGCTTTTCCCACTCACATAAGATAGGTGATGACATAGTAGTAGGATGATCATCTCTCACTGCATACAATGGTGCAGACAGGAGATGATAGGAATCTGAGTGGCAAGTGCAGTGCTCCGGGGAGCTGAAGCTCCGCCCCCTGTGCACCATCTGCTTCATTGTCTAATTTGCATAATACTTTAAATTTCTTTTTCTCCAAGTACTCAAATCTAACATACATAACAAAGGATTGTTATTTGTCAGTATAGTGTAAAGCAGTGGTGGGAGTTGCGTATGCTTGGGGGAGGTGATAGACTCCCTATAAATACCCCGGTATGAGAATAATCCCAATATATGAGGACTTCCATATTTGCGCTGGAACCTTAACAGTGTCATAGTCCGGAAAAGGCCAAGTATTCTGTTCGCTCGCGATAGAATGGGAATGGCATTGGTTGATTTTAACATAATTTATATCGCACTCCACATAGCTCTGAGGAATTACGTGACTTCTCAGAATTACATGCTAATGCTTTTATTTGTGTTTCTTAAATAGCTAAACTGTGTTCCTACAATATAAATTCTATTCAACCTCTTTCAATGTGTGACTTTCCCTCCATTCTTCTGGGCTGAGATAATCCAAGCCTCAACATAAGAGGCAGGTGCACTTAGTAGATAACATTATATTCAATAGAACAAACATTGCTTATTATTATGCTGGTAGGGGGCATCACAAAAAAAATGACAAACTTTTTTTTTTTTAAATGTGAAACATTTGTTCAATTCGTCATCTACATATTGGAAATGAAAGCTCCTCGGAGCAAGCACCCGGCATAGGATGAATATTTTCTATCAAACAGAATAGGGTGTTTATAATTGCCTCTGACCAAGAAATTGCAGAATATTAGAATGTGAATTATGGAAAAGCTAAATCGGGGTATTAAAGCAGCTCTTTGTGCATTGACTAAATCTTCAAACACTCTTTACTTCTTGCAAATGAGTTTTAGATAATGCAGTTTTAATTATTAAAGGTGCAGTACTAGTCCGACATATATCTAGAACCAAAAGGGAGCTGTCCTTGTCCGATGTATCAATGCATGCTCCTCCACCACGCCAGACACCTTCTGTAGCTACTTCTTCATCACTAGCCACTTCTTATAACTATAATCTACACAGAATGTTCCTTCTGCAATTTTTTTTATGTTTTAGCAACTTTTAATGAGATTTTATAAAGGCCACACCCCTGGATTCACTGTGTAGCTTCAAGAGGTATCTGAACACCATTCTAGAAAGGAAATATATTACAGGTAATGGGTATTTGATTTTTGGAGATGATCCACAGTTTTACACTGACTGTGGGATTTGGAATTAGAAAGTATTTTTTTCCCCCCTAATTTGGAACAATTGGCATCAGCCTCATGTTTTTTTTTTTTTTTTTTTTTTCTATTTTTTATTCCTCTGGCTCAATACTATAGGGTTATAGGTTGGACTTGTGTCTTCTTCCAACTTACTAATGTTACTATGTACTATCTTACCAGTTGGTTGTATAGGTCTGTGTTATATACTAATATGCTGCCTCTAACTTATTCTACTCCAACTTACTTCTACGATATATCCCAACATATAGTACTTGGCTCATAGTTATTCAATAACTTTACAGAATGGCCAAAATGCCTTAGTTATATTTTACATTTTTTAATATCTAGAAAAATGTGAAAAAAAAAATGGGAGGAAAACGTCTGTTTTTCACATTTTTTTTTATAGCACAAAGTACGACTAAATTTTTAAAAAATAGTTTTCATTGTTCATTATGGAAATTTTTATGTGGATGACACATAGATTTGGGCTTTAACTGGATACAGGGGGAATAGAACCTCTAGAGTACACTGCAATTCCTGTAAACTGGCAGATCACATGACAGTTCTGCTGGGAGGAAGCTGCATTGTGGTGGCTTCCATAGCTGTATACACAGCGCCCACTGAGCCATACTTGCCTCCGCTCTTGGGAGTCCAACTGGCTCTCCACCACTGAAGCTGTAAACTATGCAAGGATATACTTTTTTCCAGACTGTTCATCTGGATGTATAAAGTGCAGGGGCGTAACTTGAGAGGGTGCAATTGCACCGTGGCCCATAAGTACTGGCATCAGTATTGAGATTGCAGCTTCTATCTGGCCCATAAACCAAGGAGACCCACAGATTACCCTAACCACATTAAGTTGATTAAACTCCTTAGCAGCTGTAACCATCACTATCATAATTCGCTCTAGGGATGAGATAGGGGACCCGGGCATAAGATTGTAACAAGGCCCACAAGACTTTAGTTACACCATTGATAAAGTCTATGCAGTTAATCACTTAACCCAGTGGTGTAACTACCGCCATAGCAGTGGAGGCAGTTGCCACAGGACCCGGGACATTAGGGGCCCAATGACAGCCGCTACCACTGCTATCATTATACTCTTTTCGGACCCCCGAGAATAATGATTGGTGGACCAGGAGAGGTAAGAAACATAAAAAACATGTTACTTACCTCTCCACGATCCTGCCAGGCCTCCTTCCTGATGTCCTTTCTGACGTCTCTGACATCACATGAACCTGGCCTGCGTCCTGGGTCATGTGACATCCGACGTCATTGAACAAGGACAGCAGAGGAGAAGGCAGCGGAGAAGACCGCGTAGGAGCCGGGGGACAGGTAAGTAGCAGTAGTTTTTTTATGATTTTATTCCCCCGGGTCTCCGATTATTATACTCTGGGGTCTGAAAAGACCCCAGAGTATAATAATTGTTTATGGGTGTCCACAGTGGGACATAATACTGAGTGCAGGGGCCACTATGGGGCATAATACTGTGTGCAGGGGCCACTATGGGGGTTAATACTGTTTGCAGGGGCCACTAAGGGACATAATACTGTGTGCAGGGGCCACTGAGGGACATAATACTGTGTGCAGGGGCCACTATGGGACATAATACTGTGTGCAGGGGCCACTATGGGGGATAATACTGTGTGCAGGGGCCACTATGGGGGATAATACTGTGTGCAGGGGCCACTATGGGGGATAATACTGTGTGCAGGGGCCACTATGGGGGATAATACTGTGTGCAGGGGCCACTATGGGGGATAATACTGTGTGCAGGGGCCACTATGGGGGATAATACTGTGTGCAGGGGCCACTATGGGACATAATACTGTGTGCAGGGGCCACTAAGGGACATAATACTGTGTGCAGGGGACACTATGGGGGATAATACTGTGTGCAGGGGTCACTATGGGGGATAATACTGTGTGCAGGGGACACTATGGGGGATAATACTGTGTGCAGGGGACACTATGGGGGATAATACTGTGTGCAGGGGCCACTATAGGACATAATACTGTGTGCAGGGGCCACTATGGGGGATAATACTGTGTGCAGGGGCCACTGAGGGACATAATACTGTGTGCAGGGGCACTATGGTGGATAATACTGTGTTAAGGGGCCACTATGGGGCATAATACTGTGTTAAGGGGCCACTATGGGGCATAATACTGGGTGCAGGGGCCACTGAGGGACATAATACTGTGTGCAGGGGCACTATGGTGGATAATACTGTGTTAAGGGGCCACTATGGGGCATAATAGAACACGCAGAAATGCGTAGGCGGGGGTCGGTCGAGGTCTTCTGCGTCGGTTGGGGGGCCATGTCAAAAGTTCGCCACGGGGCCCCGCCATTCCTAGTTACGCCACTGACTTAACCAGTAGACCAACTTGTGCAAATTGTGCAATAGTCACCCTGCTGTAAATGTATAATGTAAATGACCTCTAAAAATCAGTAAAATATTACTTCATAACCGTTCTTTATGTGATTGCAAAGCAGCATCGGATTCGATCATCAGCCTTACCTGTGATTTCTCCACTTGTACTCAATCGTGCTTAGTGATGTTCGGGCAATCCTGAATGCTGAAGCCATAGAGCTGGAATATGACAAGACACAGAGGACGACATTTACTGATTGCATCAAACACTTCTATCCTGCGCCGCGCCGACATCATCAAGATTCCATTACCAAGACAAAAAAGCCTTCAACAGTCAGAGCCGGGTCTTACGTCTACATTTCCTACTATCACGGCAGATAGTTCTAGCAGGCTTGTGACATATAATATAGATAATGAAATTATGTCTGTTAAATGACTAGTCTACATCTCTTCAATGCTCGACTTCCCAAAAGAAGACAATTAAGACCTGCTAGGAATCTGCGCTCCGCATTAGTTTCCCGTAACTTGAATTATACTTTATTTCTTAAGCTCAAGCTATTTTTTTCCACGCAGATTCCAGTGATATGTATACCAATAATAATAATCATATGGCCATGTTTATGAAGATACAAGAAAGATCTTGTGTTTAAGGAAATGTTCAAATCTTATTTTTATATAAGGTACATATATTTCTTAAAGGGGTTTCCAGGACCGGATATTGCTGAATATCCTTAGGACCAAATATTTGAGGCAGTCATGGTACTCACATTCATGAGACGCATGGCCTGTTTGCAGCTCGTTCCTTTTCAAATGAATGGGACTGAGCTGCAATACCAAGCACAGCCACTATGCCACTATGCTTGGTCTGCAGTGAAGAGGTCACAGTCAAAATGTTGAATGACATATTGGCAGCTACAAGGAACCATAAAAAAGAGAAATTAATGGATCCTATGCCTTTTTGCTTGTTTTTTTTTTTTTTTTCAATATTTGGGGAACTGTAAAAAAAAGTGTCTTTTTTTCACATTTTTCCTGTTCTCCTCCATTAAGTGCTGCTAAAATATATATTTTTTAAATAGATTTTCCCCCCTCCCCCGTTATGGTAAATCTAATGTAGGTGTTGCATACTTTTGTGTGGCAAGGACCTTGAAGCTGTCATGGTGGGCTTGATAGTCATATTCTTGTTTTCTTTTTAATTTTTATTTATTTTTTAATTTTATTTTTACATCTTGTGCCCCCACAGGGTAAACTATTACATATATCGTGATTGAGAGTCAGCAAAAGGTTAAAAAACATTAACATTTTCCTCCACAAAAGTATAGATAATTCTGCCTAGAAGTTTAAAACAATGGTCTTAAACTTGTGGCTTAAAGGGAGTCTATCATTGGAATTTTTTTAATTTTAAGTAAACCTATCTTCACGTAGGCTTTAAAAAGGCTATTGTAGGCATGCCTTTTGTTTCAATTATGTTGCCGGCATTTTCATGAACAAGCTGGCTTCTTCATGGAACACAAAGGGTGTTCCCTCTATTCTCCGAGCACACCCGCGTCATCGTCGTGGACCTGCATCCCTGGCCTCTTCTTGATTGTAGTTGAAGCCTCCTCTTCTTCTTTACTCCCTTCTTACATGAGCACGCGTATGGCACTTACTCGTATAAGAGGAAATCTAAGATGGTGTACAGAGCAGGCACTGTATGCTCAGCCACTTCGGCAGGCCAAGCGTACAGCGCATGCACCATGCACTGTCTTGGACTTCTTCTGATACAAGAAGGCACAGTACACCTGCTCATGTAAGAAGGGAGTAAAGAATAGGAGGAGGCTTCAACTACAATCAAGAAGGGGACGGGAATGCAAGTCCAGGACGATGACGCGGTTGTGCTCGGAGTACATGGGAAATGCCCCCTGTCCTCCGTGAACACTAGTTTGCATATGAAGAAAACTACTTTTTCATGAAAACACCGGCAACATGATTGAAACAGAAGGTTTGCCTACAATAACCTTTCTAAAGGCTACAAGAAGATAGGTTTAGTTACAATTAAAAAATCCCAATGATAGACTCCTCTTAACAGTGGTTGGAGCTACAACTTCCAGAATTACTTGTGAGCTGTTCTTTCCCAAAAGATCAGAATTTCTATAGATTCAATGGATTTAGCTCTAAAAATTAGAAACAAAGTAAGCAGGACCTATACATCAACTATCAACTCTATCTGACATCTATATAAAATATATGGAGAATTATAATATGGCATTAGTTTACAGTTGATATCTGGATCAGCAGAGCCAGTGATACATGTATCATCGAGTTGTGAAGAAATCACATCATAAATTAGCGTCTTCACAAAACAACGTGTAGATTTCTCTAATGCCTTCAGTCATTCTGAAATGGCTTGTGAATCATCTACCATAAATAATATTGGATTTGCTACGCACAGGAAGACAATTAAGCCATTGAATAGCCTCAAGCAATAGTGGGAGATTTCAGGCGCAGGGATATTAGTACGCTTCAATGACTTGTTTACTGTAATTGTCTCCTCTCCAATTACCAAATTTAGATCCTAGCGCTCTTCTTCAGCTTCTCTGCTGTTTTTTTTTTTTGTTTTGTTTTTTCCACAGAGACATCATGGTGGGTTATTTGTCTTCATATGTGAGAGTAAAAATATTTTGAAGAAAGTTGTGAACAGATTTGACTAATTTACAATGAATATTTTAATATGTTGGGTAAATATTTTTGTGTAACACGATCAGTAAATTTATAGTCAATTCTGCATTTTTATTAATTATGTTTGTCGAGGTGATTGAATCGGTAAAATTGAAAAATGTCGCAAAAAACATGAATTTATTTTTAACCATTTAAGGCCCCTTGAGGCATCCCGCAGCAAAAAAGCGCTGCGGCAAAAGCTGCAAATAGCAAAGCAGCGCTCTGCACAAAAAGTTTGTAGAGGTTTCCTCTGCAGACTTTCTGCTTCAATTATATCTATAAGGAAACTGCCGGTGTTTCCGTAGATATAATTGACATACTGCCATTTCCAAAACCGCAACGGTTTCGGAAACGGAAATCGCTGCGTGTCCGCACCACATATTTTACCGTAAAGAGGAGATGGGATTCGCTAGAATCCCATCCACTTTACTATGACTATAAAACACCACGTTTGTTCCCGTAACGTTTATGCCATGTGGGGCTCTGGCTTAAAGAACAAACACAACTTCTTATCGCTGCACTTATTACTTAGTTGTCTATGACACCTTGGTCTTCTTTAATGTACAGCATATTGTGCTCACTTCTATTTTACCTCTTCTTTGCATTTGATTAGACACAATATTGATTTTTTTATTTCGCTCTGTGATTTACTATTAATCCTATGATGTCTCAATACAGCATCACATGGTCAGGTAGAGCCAGTGCCATCTCAGCCTGCTGGCAGCACAGTCTCTCATCTGCTTCAGACACTTTCATTATTTTTATATTTCACCTTGATTTCTATTTAATTTTTATAAACAGAGAATCACATACACAGCTACAGCCAGAGCCATCTCAGCCTGCTGGCAGGACAGTCTCTCATCTGCTTCAGACACTTTCATTATTTTTATATTTCACCTTGATTTCTATTTAATTTTTATAAACAGAGCATCACATGGGCAGCTACAGCCAGAGCCATCTCAGCCTGTTAGCAGGATAGTTTCTCTTCTGCTTCAGACACTGTCATTATTTTTATATTTCACTTCGATTTCTATTTCATTTTATAATGACACAGCATCACATTGGCAGCTAGAGCCAGAGCCGTCTCTGTCTTTTGGGAGGACAGCGTTGTTTGCACCCTGGTTTTCAACCATTGCAAACAAAGCTTGAAAGTATTAGAAATACTGGCAATGATTACTCAGGAGCTGGGGGGTTAATTTGGTTAACCTGTGGTTACACCATATGCCCAACTAATTTGCAGAAGCTCTTTGTAGTTCAGAACATGTATAGAGTGACATAGATGGGCTCAATAGGAGGTTTCTAGACATACAGGAGATGTGGAGTTGCGAGGGGTCAATAATTCAGGAGGCAAAATAAGAACTGAATCTATGTTTTGAATGAATAAACATTTAGCTTTGCCTCTGCTTTTTAATATGCATGTACAGCTGAGTGTGGTTATGTGTGGTAGTGGGATTCATAAAAAGCATCGTAGGAATTTAACAATGAGTTAACAGGAATTAACTGCAAATTTGGAATTTCACTTGGAAACCAAGTCTTAAAAGCAAAATGTACTGTCAAAGCAATAATTCACTTCTTATTGTACCTTTGAAAACACATCACATGTCCCACTATAAAACACCTTTCTCCCCAAATATGTATTGTGCTGCAATAAAAGGTTGATAAAATAAAAACTACAGTGCCAAGTCATAAAAATAGTGCATATTTTCATTACAGATGAGCAAATTGGCTCGTAACAAGTCAAGCTACTTTAGAGTTTTCAATGGGTTTGCCATCCACAGAGGCCCCGAGGACATTAGGAAAATATAATAAACCTAGAATAACTTTCACTCACCTTTCCTAAACTCCCTTGTTGGTTCTGGGTGACATCAATGGCTATGGGGGACCACTAAGGACCGCGATTGGGTCTCATAAGTCATGTGGGACATAATGATTTATGCTCCATCAAAAGCTGGTCAAGTAAAAACCATAGTTTCAAGTCATGAAAAAAAATCAAAATCAGTAGGTAAGGGTCATGTATGAATGATCCCTCCATCCATTATAACACAATAGTCAATAGACTGGATGATAATTATGACTACTAATTATTTCATAATGTTATTTTGATCTGAAAACAGTTATAAGTATCCTCAGGTTCTGACCCCTGCTGCGTACACTGATGCCCATTTTGCTGTGGTTCGTCAGTCATCCCCCAGGACTGCTGATGTCACCCAACAGGATGGAACAGGCTGGAAGAGGACCAAATATAGAGGACACTATAAAGGAGCACTGGACACTGCAATGGAGAGGCAAGGAAAGAAATGTGTTTATTATGTTTCTGAACCTCACTGGGATGTGAAGAGACTAGGGTTGAGCTGATCTTCACTTTTCAGGATCGATTTTAAAATCCAATTTCCGATCATTTTTCATTCGAACCCGATCTCGGTCCCAATTCCGATCCCAATGCAAGTCAATGGGATTTTTTTATTAATCGGAGTTCGGATTTTAAAAGCAATCCTATTCACTATACAGCATGGAATCTAACAATTGTTAGAATCCACGCTGCGTAGTGAATCACTAAAGTAGCCAATGATTTTTTTTTAATCCTCTGGCTACTTAGTCCCCCCTGGTGTCCACTTACCTCCAGAGATGGCTGGTCCGGTGCCCCGTGCCTTCCTTCTTCATTGCCTCGCTGCCGCTCCACGCTGCTTTTCTCCCTTCGCTGCCCCCTCTCTGCCAGGTTAGGAGAGTGTGGACGGGTTAGGAGAGTGTGGGTGGGTACTGGGAGGGGAGACGTCACATCTCCCTGCCCTGTACCCGCCCACACTCTCCTAAGCCACAAGCCCTGCCTACCTAGCGCTTTAAACACTAGAGCGAGGCAAGAAGAAGGAGGACACCGGAGCAGCCATCTCTAGAGGTAAGTAGCTGCTAGAGATGTTTAGTTTAGCCTTCCATTCGAATGAATGGAGGCAGCCGGCGCGCAGGGGGTTAAGGCTGTGTGCCGGCTGCTTCCATTCATTCCTATGGAATTGCAGTAGAGCCTACACACTGAGTATACAGCATATACTCAGTGTGAAGGCTAAGCAAAGCATTGTGGGAAAAGATCACCGATCTCAATCCCACATAAAAAGATCGTGTTCGGAATTCCGATGGCGATCGTGAAATTTTCTCGATCACCGATCGGAATCTGATCTTTTCAAAACCCCCCTCTTCTCCTTGCTCAGTACGCCATGATTCCTCTGCGCACTCTGCTTGCTGCTAGATCTTATCTGAGGAAGGTCCAAAATGACCGAAACGTTATGTCCATTGCAATGATCTAGTGCTTTCTTTATGCTTTACAAACCAATTCATGGCGTATATGCACCAATAAAAATTTTGTTTCACCTTTCACCTACATACGGTGTGCAGCGGCATTTGTTTATACTGTGTACATGAGTCGCAGGACTCTTTGTCTGCTAGCACCCATACTCCCTGTTTAATAGTGTGCGGTCCATTGCTCTCCATATATGGGTTCCTTTTGGAGTCAATGGGACTTTTTTTTTTTTTTTTTAATCTAGATTGTGAGCCCCATATAGAGCTCACAATGCACATTTTTCCATATCAGTATGTCTTTGGAATATGGGATGGAAATCCATGCAAACACGGGGAGAACATACAAACTCCTTGCAGATGGTTTTCTGCCCATGGCGGGATTTGAACACCAGGGCTCCAGCGCTGCAAGGCTGCAGTGCTAACCACTGAGCCACCGTGTGGCCCCAATGGGACTTTTTTTCCTTGTGGATTCCACGTCAGAATCTGCACCTAAATACTCCTTGTGCATTGACCCTAAGTCTGTCTAGTCTTGCATGCTAACTAAGTATCCTACTTCTATCCTAGTGTGGGGAGGGGGATGAATCACAGTCTTTCCAGGCATTGTGATCTCCATCGTTGAGGGAACCATTGACTATAATAGGGTCCATGTGTCCACCAGGTGTCCGCTAAAACGGCAGAGAGAAAAGTCTTCCATGCTGGATTTTTCTCTCCACCAATTTTCAGTGGTTTCTGCAACAGACTGTCCAATGGAGACTTGGCATGTCATGATATTGTATTGCATCTGATATTGAGATCAGTTAAGTGTGGACACATCTGCAGTCCGTCAATCAGATATAGTAATTTAATAATAGCACATACTGTATTCGTGTTTCTTGTAACACTAGAAATGCATCTATAATACAATGAGTAAAATAATACTAGTGTTATCAACATACTAATGCTATAATGTCCTCCAAGCATCCTACTGGTAATGGGTAAATGACAGATAACTGGAATCTGCTTGTCTCATAAAGTGCAATGTGACAAGGGAACAGTGACAAGGCTTCCGCTACCTCTGCCACCTGCTGGCAATAAAGCTAAACTCCTATTTAGTATAATACCATTATTGTGAATTCCTGCTGGAAATGACATTG
Organism: Leptodactylus fuscus; assembly: GCF_031893055.1. NCBI lineage: Eukaryota > Metazoa > Chordata > Amphibia > Anura > Leptodactylidae > Leptodactylus > Leptodactylus fuscus. Next base: position 74,544,650 of record NC_134275.1, read on the forward strand.
TTCATGCAAAGATACATAAAAATGAGCAAATGTAACAGTAAAAGTGTATATGTTCATATATGTACAGAAGCTATCAGATCTTACTTTACAATTTACATTACCTGCAATCTTAAACGAGAAGAGATTGAGCCTTTTGTTACCATCTAAACACATCTTTCTTATGAGTGCAGTAAGGGTGTATTCACACTGAGTAAACGCTAGCTTATTCTGAACGTAAAACACGTTCAGAATAAGCGGCGTCTAAAGCAGCTCCATTCATTTCTATGGGAGCGGGGATACGAGCGCTCCCCATAGAAAGGAATGGGCTGCTTCTTTCACTCCGTGCAGTCCCATTGAAGTGAATGGGGAGTGCCGGCGTGTACGCTCCGGCATGAGCAGAGCTTGCCGTATACGCCGGCACTTTCCATTCACTTCAATGGGACTGCACGGAGTGAAAGAAGCAGCCCATTCATTTCTATGGGGAGCGCTCGTATCCCCGCTCCCATAGAAATGAATGGAGCTGCTTTAGACGCCGCTTATTCTGAACGTGTTTTACGTTCAGAATAAGCTAGCGTTTACTCAGTGTGAATGCACCCTAAAGGTTATAATATGTATTTTGCTCTTATATTTCTGTGAATATAAAAAGTCTAAATGTCCTTGTTACAATTGCAGGCTATTGTCACTGAAGGCTGAAATGAGATAAATTGTGCATTTGTAACTTTAATGTGATCTCAAGCAAATACATATAAAATAAAGTTTAAATAAAATAAAGTCTTTTACGGTAGAGACATTGTTTTAAAGAGGTAATCCAACAGAAAATATCTAAAATATAAATATTGTAAGCCGATGGCTGGTCAGGTAATGGAGGGGGTGTATATCTCATCCAGACTACTAAGGTGGGTGAGATGAGAAAACTCCAGAGAGAATGTTTCTCAGCAGATAACTATTGTCTGCTGAGGGCTATTTCAGAGTTCTGGTTACTGGGCTGGATTTTTAGGAATGGCAGGTAGGTTGGTAGTGGGACCTGTCATTCCACCCCTCTCCAGTCCACACTTTGGGGATGTTCTGGCAGCGACTCAGCTGTAGAGAGTCTGTTCATCAAGGGAGGCTTAAGAAGTTGCTCAAGCAGCAGACTTTGGACAGAGTTTGGCTGGAAAGCTGACAGAGAGGTCATATTTTTGGAGCTGTGTCCTGAATGATTCTACTGGCTTTTGATTTGTTATTCTAGGTGAGGTAACCTATTCTATGTTTAGTTAGAGCCCAGCCGGGCAGGGATTTATTTTTGTATTGTTTCCTTTTGTTGCTGCACCTACCTTTTTGAGTGAAAATAAACTCTACTTTTGTTTTGGACTAAAGAAACTGGACTTGTGTGTCTATGTCACCCCACCTAGCAACCCCAGACCCTGACTATATATATATATATATATATATATATATATATATATATATATATATATATATATAATATATATTTTATATTAATTAATCTTCACTGATGCAGCTGTATATCCAAGAGCATTGCTCTGCAGTGGGCACGTGCCCTGAATAGTAAATAGGTCAGCAGGGGATCAGGTACTGATCATGTGCTGAGCATGTATCGATCGTCTGCTAGTAATTCACAGATCATGTGTCAATCACATGCAGATCATTTGCTGGCCATGTGCCGATCATGTGCTGGTTATGTGTCAACCAAGAGTCAATCATGTGCAAATCATGTGCTGGTCAAGTGCTGATCATATGTCACTGATTTGATGACCGTTTGCCGATTATGCACCGATCATCTGCTAGTCATGCATTGATCATGTGTCAATGATGTGCATCTGTCAAGCACATGTTCAGCACTTGATCCATAAGCCATAGCTTGATGTGATCATGCGTATCTCAGTCTGGATATCAGTGGAAAACCTGCGATTGGTTGCTATGGAAACCCGGAGTAAAGCTGTGTGTATGTAACCTTGTTTAACAGCATCATCCACAGCACCCTTCACCTTTAAAGCTGACCTACAGTATTGAATAAAATCACTGGGTTGTTATGGAAACCTAAAGTAAAGCTGTGTGCATGTGGAGACTAACTGCCTGTGAGCATCTATTGGCTGATAAGAGTATGGGACTGTGTGCATGGCAGTTGGAATATGAGTGAAAGACTTGCAGGCTTGTATTGGCTAATGCAGGTCATTTTTTGGGAATACTGTACTGTTCTCAGGAGTTTCTGTCTGTTCTTGAAGTGCGACCAAATGACTGGACCAATCTTCACCAAATTTGGCTCACAGATACATGAGATGTCTCGGAAGGTTTTTGACCTCGGACATACCATTCCAGAGATACAGTATTTCCAAAACAATGATAGGCATTAGCCAATACAAACCTGCAAGTCTTTCACTCATAGTCCAACTGCCATACACAAGGTCTCTCCACATGCACAATCCAACATTAATATCCAAACTGAGATACACGTATCAGAGGATTAGATACGCGGCTCAGCACACAGTACCACACACTGGAGAATTAGATATGCGCCTTAGTACACAGTACCAAATGACAAAGGATTGCATATGCTCCTCAGCACACAGTACCACATGCCAGAGGATTAGATACACGCCTCAACACACAATACCATACACCAGAGGATTAGATAACACAGCTCAGCGCGCAGTACCACACGCAGGACGATTAGATACGCAGCTCATCACACAGTACCACAACGCCAGAGGATTAGATACACAGCTCAGCGCACAGTACCTTACACCAGAGGATTAGATACACAGCTCAGCACACAGTATCACACATCAACTCTTTACTCCAGGTTTCCATAGCAGCCCAGCCATTTGTTACATGTTACAGCCATGTCATGTTAAATGAGGTCACATTCACACAGCTTTACTCCAAGGATCCATAACAACCGATGTCAGGTTTTTCACTGATATCAGAAACTGAGATACACATGATCACATGACTCTTATGGACACACACACAAATAACATGCAAAATATGCCAGTGAAAAATTGGGTAATTCTTATGGGACCACTACACAAACAAAAAATGGAATATTCCCGTGTGAAGCCGGGTCCGCCAGCTAATATATATATATAGATACATATGTGGCTCAGCACACAGTACCACACTGGAGAATTAGATATAATGTCACATATATATATATATATATATATATATATATATATATATATATATGACATCAGCACTGTAAGGTCCCCTCCTACCACTGTCTATTGGCTGAGAGGGTGCCAGCTGACATCAGGCGGAGCTAGAACGTTACACAGTAACTCATACACAAGTTTCTCTTCTGTATTTCCTGATCATACATGTGGGACATCCATTTAAGTTTGCCAGAGAAAAATCGTCATCTCTTTAATTTAGTTAGAAAACGAATATTGGAGTATTTTGGTTGTGATGAATCAGTTCGTCCATCTCTAGCCAGTCATCACATACAGCAAGCATTACACAAGTGCCTCATGTGTGACTAGTTTATAATAGTGTCCAAAAACAATGTGAAAGCAATGACATTAATGTATATGTATATGAAGGTATATTGATCAATCTGGGGCATGTCAAGGGAATAGAGGAAAAGAATTTGCAATCCTGGATATCCTTGGAAATGTTCTTCATCTGTGGGGAGGTTGATGCAATAACAAATAGTAACATTACAGTATAAGCAGTATTGTGACCTATAAGCTGTGCATAGATAAGTCAAGGGTATGAGACAAAGCTATGTAGTAAAAACGTATTGTGGGTAAAATCCATCCAGTTAAGATAATACAATATCAAAAAGACATTAAAAAAATGTCTGCACAAGTTTGATCTTTCTGGTTAAGTCCCAAGACAACCGCAAAGATAAAAATATCAACTTGTACAGCGGCTTCTGAGTGATCTTGTTCTTCCATTGCATGTTATCACGAAACTTTATAGTTATGAAAAAGTAACAGTAACATAAATCACAGTATGGAGTATTATCTGTGACATGATATGGGAGCAAATGGCTGAAATATTACAATGCACATAGATTAAACCATTTCCATCTCCGTGAAATATTTTCTGTAGAGATTTTTATTCTTTTTTATAAGCTTTAATTGTAATTTCATTTTGCATTGATTGACAATATTGACAATAGCGGTAAATCTTCCGCGCTCGGGGAAACATCTGAATATCTGCACATAACCCAGGAGACCTGTGCATAGAAATTGGAGATATTCAGGAGACCGTCCAACTGTTTATCATTGTGTCCGGCTCAGAAGGAAACCTGCAAATGTTGTCATTTTGCAGACAAGACATAAATTCTAGGACTTTTGCCTCAAGACAAATACTGTATACGAGGCATAGCTTCTTTTTTTTTGAGTGTCTGACTTCTCTCTGCATTTATTAAGTGTTTAAGGAAAATTCCAGACATCCTAATTTTACATTATTAAGCCTCCATAATATACCAGTGATGAGGGGGAGTAAATAATGTAGAAGAGGTGGAAAACTTATTTTAAAATTTTAGTTTGGCCCCATGACACATTGAGGCTGATAAAATAAGGCTATATTAAAACGATCAAAATGGACAGGAATTGGGCATGACCTATATTTTGATGGCCCGTGACAACGGACCATCAGAGTATTGGTCATGTGAGTAACCCCATACACTGACATTAAAGAGGACCTTTCATCAGATTGGGCACATGCAGTTCTATATACTGCTGGAAAGCCGACAGTGCACTGAATTCAGCGCATTATTAGCTTTCCTGATCTGTACCCCGGGTAAAGCGCTATCGGTCCCGGTACCATAGCTCTTTACAGTCAGAAGGGCGTTTCTGACAGTCAGTCAGGAACGTCTTTCTCCACAGCAGCGCCTATCACGCTGTACAGTGTGAGCGGGGAGGAATGCCCTCACCCTCTGCTCACAGTGCTCGTCCATAGACGAGTATTATCAGGAGGGGAGGGGGGCATTCCTCCCTGCTCACACAGTACAGCGCGATAGGCGCTGCTGGGCAGAAGGGCATCCCTGGCTAAGTGTCAGCCCTTCTGACTGTAAAGCCCTACGGTACCGGGACCGATGGCACTTTACCCGGGGCACAGATCGGGAAAGCCGATTGAATTCAGCGTACTGTCAGCTTTCCAGCAGTATATGGAACTGCCTGTGCCCAATCTGATGAAAGGTCCTCTTTAAATTTAATGCTGCCGGGTGATGTCCATTTAAACAAACTTCATACAGCCATGTGATTGTACCTTGATATTGTCTATTTTAGACTAGATTTTTTAAACCGCACCAGATTTTTACCAAATTTATTAGTTGGCTTACTTTCCAACTGAATTTTGGCACTAAGCTTCATTGTATTGTGCAGAATGTTGCCACATTGTCCAGAATTTTGGTTCACAGTCTGGTACACAGTTGTGCACACTAAGCCACCTGTTGGACAAGGCACATATATATCTCCAAGTGAGCTCACCCTCACCTTTCTGCAAATTTTGCGGGACTGTTACTTAGGCCTAAATCACATGTCAGTGTTTTGCAACATTGTCTGTGTCTGGTCATATAATACAAATGCAATATGTTACCATAACATGCCAGCGAAACCTATAATAGATTGCAATTCCCATCACAACCATTAAGTGGCTATATAGAACATAAAAAAAACTTCAATTTTTATTTAACTTTTTTTTCAAAGCTGGTAACCTGTTGTCATTCATTTTGGGATGTTGAGCAAATAAGAAAGGGAAGGAAGGTCACAAGGGGCACACCAATATCAAATAATCATGATGTTGGCAGGTCCCAAAACCCCTGGTCCTCAGCTCATCAATGACATCAGCCAGGAGGTTGGAGCGGACTGGAGACACCCACAACAGAACACTACTAGGGATTGTTGTGGGTGCCAACTGGATACCCAGCAATCTAACATTTATTTATTTCATTGTCGAGAGTGGGAAGACCCCTAAAATAGCTGTTCTGCTTATACAGTTAAAAATGGTTCTATAAGACGGCATGGTGATTTTACGTATAGTGTCATCAATCTGCCTTAAGAGCATTGTCCGTGTCATTTTACAAGAGAAAAAAAACACAGGACACAAAATATCAATTCCTCAGCCTGACATTTGAAGGAAGGAATCGTAGATAGACCCGTTAGAGACTGTGGTTAGAAAAAAATCATCATGACGCCAATGTCTGTGAGATAAGATTAATGAGCTGTTGGGGACATGTGGTCATAGCGCTCTATAATCATAAATAACACCCAGTCTGGAGACACATCCGTCACATACTTTGAGAAATTACTGAAGAACTAAAATGAGATTAAAATGTAACCTTTATTAAATGCATAAAAATCCAATTCTTAATTATAGAGGGACAAAGAGAGCCCATATTGTCCAGAGATATCGCCAGCTAAGCTGTATGGGCAAGTCAAAGATTAACCCCCGAATGACCAGCCTATTTGACCCTTAGTGACAAAGCCTTTTTTTTTTTTTACATTGTTCCATCATCACATACCAAGAGCCATAACTTTTCTATTTTCACATTAATATTAATGTATGATTGGGGAATAAGCTATAGCGTGTATTGGCACTATTCTGGGTACATGTATCTTACTGGTTCACTTTTATTAAATGGTCAATAACTTTTCAGACAACCTTTTTTTTCTGGACCGAAATGTAATGCACTTTCATTAAAAATGTGGCTGCTTCCTGCCTGACAAAGGTTTCTAAGGCTCCTGAAACTAGATGTCTCCTTTCCGGCTAATTTGCAGTTCACTTTCTGTTGCTAGGTAAGGTCCATCCATAGATACATTAGATAAGCAGGAGGGAGATCACAGTGAGTGGAGAAGGAGGTTCTTTTCTCTCTTTTCAAAGGAAATGATTCTCATGTCTGTAAACATTCTTCTCTACAAGGATTTTACATTCTGCGGCCTCTCACAGCTTACAATGTAAGAGAAGTCTTTTATGTACTTGTATCTACTTCTGGATGCTTGTATGATTATAGACTTTTGGAGCAAAATATTGGTGTAAAGTAAGCTAAAATATGGAATACCAAAGAGAGCAGTATCTAACATTCTTCTAGTGCTCAGTATGGGTCCCAGTAGTTTGATATCACTTAGATCATGCTTTTATCTCCTATCCTATTGTCAAAGGAGATCCTGGCAATAGAATCACATGCTCTTAGTTGAATAACTTGGACATGCCACACCATTTAATGATTCATGATTCAGGCGCCATTTTTGGTTTACAGAAACTTAAACAACGCATCAAAATGGTGTCCATAGTCAATCAATAGAAGGTCTTCCATTTCACTATGGTAGGATAAATATTTTTGCTGGCCAACTCTTAAAGGGGTTGTCTAGTTCTTTTGTACTGATGAGTTATCTTGGTCAGTGGTGGTCGACCACTTTTAAAGGTGATGTGCGGCTTGTACAAGCACCATGATCCCTTCACGTCTTACATTACACGCTGTCTGATTCATAGCAGCCATGCAATGTAATTAAAGCCTTAACCCAAAGAAGTGAATGGGATGAAGCTGTAATTACATTGCATGGCCACTATAAAACAAAGAGTGTGAGATGTGAACAGTGATAGCCCCCCGCTCCTACTGATCTGTTATTAATAGGTTAGATAGGTCATCATCAATTGAAAATAGAGCTGAGCAACCTTATATAGGAATATAGAATAGTAGAATAGAAAAATATAGAATTGTGTTAACCCTAAGTGAGCTGAACTGTCAGGCACCTGGTTAATGCTGTCACTGAACGTTACTCATTGACACTGCCTATGCCTCATCTCATAGTATAAGGTTTACTGCCCAGGCCATATCGGCCACATACAGCTCTGAAGTGCTGGTGATAGCGGTCTAGAAGAGGAAAAAAATCAATCAATGAGTAACATGAAATATTTATTCTTCTCTGCTTTACTGAAACTCTTCTTTTAATTGCTTTTCCAAATTGTGCAAATATAGTTTCTATTGTAAGTCTTAAAATGGTGGGGAAGATAAAAAGAACTATATCTATACCAGACAGTCTCTGAGAATAACACAAAACAATGGTGATTGTCTCCTTGCTTTGGAACTATACAAGTTAAACATCTGTCAATGCCCACGTTATATACTTAATAACATGTAATTTATGTATAAATTAAAACTTTGGCCATTAAAAAAACAAGGTAACCTAAAATTCAGGCGGTTCAAAATCAAAGGTTTCATTCGTGCCAATTATAATACAGGTATCCTGAGACCTTCTGGGGACCCTTTCACTTCAGGGTCCAAGTACAACCCTTATAGTTTTGCCTCTTGTAGGGACGCCCACCAGTCCAGTCCCACCAGAGTTGACAGCCCTCAATCCAATATCAATTCAATGATAATGGGCACTATCCCTGATATGGCAAATTCCATTAACAGGGTAAGTTAGAAATAATGTACCCAATAAACTGCACCTAGACAATAGCATTCAACTGAGAGGCAACATAATGAAATGGCTGCATTTCAGAGTGTGGAACATGGAAAGAAGTGAATATCTCTGCTGGGAACTGATGTAGGAAGAAGGACCCGGACGCTCCTATATACAGTATACAGCAGCCAGGCACAGCATATGGATATGCATACCTCCCTCTTACCCAGTAAAGGTGCCACATAATGTGCTCATATTAAACCTCAATCTATGGTCACAACTCAGTCAATCAAAAGTTCAGTTTCTTCCCATGCACATCTATTGGAGAAATGTAATTGAATGCATACCACACAGTATGCATCTACAAAATATACATAATGCTCCATAGAAATATAATAAATCCTATTTCACAAAAGGTGTAGCCCATTGTGATTGGTGAGCTCACATCTAGGTTATCCTCTTAAATGGTCACTGACTTTTCAGGTAGCTTAGTCTCTGGACCAGGTAGTTCTGGACCAAAATTGCTAATTTGCTGGTCACTCCCTGTTACTAGGAAAGTTCCATCTGTAGAAACCATAAAGCTCAAGAGGGGAACTCAGTGGGTGGAGAGAGGAGGGGTAGGTCTCTTTTTACAGCTGTATATTCACAGAATGTAAGGAGATTCTATCTACCTCTATCTACTTCTGACTAGCTGCTTGTATTATAGCTAATGGGATGTTAATCAGAAACAGCAAGCAGGATTCCTGTCTGTGCTCAGATTTCTTTTTCTATGTCTTCAGTTCAGTGTCCCTTGATCTCTTATATTGTAATCACTTGGGCTTTTCTCACAGTTCACAGTTACTTCTGGCAGATTTAGATATAAAGAGACTAGTGGTAGTAATAATGGATGGGGATGCAGAATGCTCTTTATTGCACACTCCCTGCCGAATACAGAAATGTAAAATGTGATGCAGAAAAGATTGCAAAAACTGATAGGACACCACATATTAGGGTATATACACCCAGAGAACAGTTTGCCCAGAAAGGCACTGCAGATATTTCAACTTTTGATGAAGACGTAAAGAATATCTTCTATAATCTCCACCAACTCTACTGATCTGGCACAGTTTAAATTTTTTCTCTAGCCCCCAGCATTCCCAAACACTAGGGGTGGTCCCTGATATGGTATTTAGGTTCTTCCCTGTCAAGTAGACAGCAGGAGACAAAGAGATGTCATTTCCACTGTCCAATCGGAGGTGGATGGTGTCAGAGCTCATCATCACGCCCCTTGTCTGCTACTTTCAAAGACTTCCCACTACAGAACCTAATTTGCATATTAGTAACCAGAAGTAACAGCATTGGTTGCTCAGGAATGGTGAGGGCTAGAGAAAACATTCCAACGGTGTCAGGATTAGCGGGGAACGCCTTTTTAAGAATACAAAGAACTAATGTTGGTGAAGGTGGTGAAAGGTTCTATTTAAGGAGAACTAGATGGGATAGATTTCCAATCTTTACAACCTGACATTCAGCGTTGAGATGTCTGAATGTATGTCCTGTTTTTTTACTCCCAAACCAGGACCACATTCCATAAAAAATGACATTTTTGTGTTCTCATTTCTTCAGTATTCACTCTTGTTGAGCTATAAAATGTAGCTCTGGGAAAAAGTTTAAGTTCACAAAGTGAATTCAGGCTGCAATCTTGGATACATTCTGTAATTTTATTGAAGACAAATGAAGACTTGATCCTAAAGGTTGATCTTGTAGATGTGCTAGAGCTTGCTGTACAGTTCTTTGCAATGTTTTGGAACGGTACATTGTGGTACACCGTGTCTTTGGGACATAGCTTATTGGCTGGGTGCCGGAAGTCAAATCCCCACTATTCTGATATTGATAACGTATCCTACACATAGGACATCAGTAGTAAAGTTATAGAAAACCCTTTTGATTTCATCTTCCTTGCTAGACAAGATATGTATAATACGTTAAAAAGTATAGGAAACACATTTGCCGAAAAGTAATGTTCCCTAATTCTGCTCACACTTATCCATGTACACTGAGACTTGGTTTATATCTGCATCAGTAATCCGTTCGGGGGAGTCCACATGGGGACCCCCCGAATGGACTACCGAATGCATTACCAAGCGGTGTGTAGTGAAAGCACATGGACCCCATAGACTATAATGGGGTCCGTGTACTTTTCGCATGGTCTCCAAACAGATCATGTGGACAGAAAAGTAGTTTAAGATCTACTTTCATGACTCGTACGGAGACCATGCGGAAAGCACACGGACCTCATTATAGTCTATGGGGTCCACGTGCTTTCACTACACACCGCTTGCCAATGCATTTGGTAGTCTGTTTGGGGGGGGCCCATGTGGACTCTCCCGAAATGGATTACCAATGTAGATTTGAACCATGCCTAAACTAAGCAACATGACAACCCTGAACTTCCTTCTTCTGGGTATCCCTACATATACGTTAAACTATTAGCCAAAAGTGCTGAATTGGGCTCATCTTTAATCTAATGTGCAAACTCTAGTATTTGTAAAATACTGAAAATATTAAGTATTTGGAAGGCCAAGTAAAGTTAAGTAAAGCAAGCCCATGCGATACACTATTATATATGTACTGTATCAGCTGCCTGTGTGTGCTTAATACGTAATGTATTGCTGCGGCTCACATATATGCTGTAAGGGTATATTTACACATGACAGATTTGTTGCAGCAATTTCTATGACAGCCCTATTAATCTATATTAGGTTTGCAGAAATCCGTACGCTTAGTGCAGAAACTACGCCATTCGCATGAATGGAATTGATTTTAGGTTACAGATATTTTGCAACAAATCTGCCACTTGTGACTATATCTAAAACTGCTGGCACTGGTAATATCCAATATTGCTTATCTAAGCACCTTAGGTGTGCACTGAATCTGTCCCATCGTACCGCAGAGAGGTCTGCATTAAGATGTTAGTGCTACTGCACCATTAACTGGAGTGCCGGGAGTGATTCTTAGGTTTCCTTCACATTGACACATTTATTAGGGCTGTACCCATTCATGTTTTCAATGCAATTGATACCTTCCTTTTATTAATCAATGACATGAAAGAAATAAAACTGGGAAAGTTGTTAAAGGGGTTTCCAGGCTTTAGTAATTGATGATCAATCCTTAGCTAGGGTCCAATATCCTAAACCCCCAGAGATCACCTGTTTGAAGCATCAACAGGTCTCCCCGAAAACTCCTTCCACGTCACTGACCATGTGACATCATATTAATCATTCACAGACCATATAATGTCAATGTTTGTGGCTCAGTCCCATTCAAGTGATGGGACTGAGCTGCTATAGGAAGCACTGATGCCATATAAATGTATGATGCCGTGCTTGGGGCTTATTAAAAATGAGTCAGTCAGTTTACGGACAGATACGGATGAAAAGTATAAGATAAGATAATCCTTTAATAGTCCCACCATTTGGGAAATTCAATATCAGCAACCGAAGGATGTGACACGCAGATGGAAAAAGGAAATTAAAAATGGACAGCTTCATCCATTTTTGACATCCAGTTTTTATCCAATGTTGTGTGCATGCAGCTATAGGCCTTATTCACATGATAATACCATTATTTAGAGCCCTAACATGATCAGTCCCTTGAAGCCCATTATTCGGCCATCACACGGCCGTTTTAAAACCCATGAATGTTTATAGGTCTACTGACCGCTTAGGGCGGGTTCACACCATCGCCCGATCTCCGTTATGCAGGATTCCGTTTTCTGTCGGCTCCATTCACTTCCATGGGAGTTCCAAGAACAGCAGAGCCAGTATGCATGCTGGGAGTTGTAGTTTTGCAACAGCTGGAGAGCCGTACGTTCCCTACCCCTGGTGTATAGGGTAGGCGCTGGAAGCGGCTCCCTACATCTGATCGGTCCTGGGGGCAGCTGTTGGTCTTATGTGACTTTTGATCAATTTGTACACATTATAGCCATGCAGATACACTGCAGAGAAAGTAACTTTACCATTTTCTCCCATTGCTCACAGGCCGCTCTTTTCATATTACAATAGAATTTGTGTGGTTTAGAAAAGATAAAAGGAGAGAAGAGAGAATGAACATTGCACGGCCACTGATGCCAAGGCATGACTGACAATTTAATAGCTTTGCAATGATTAGATATTCAATGTGTTCTCAGGTTAGCCTTCAATTAAGACAAACAGTCTAATTGCACATTGATTGATGGTTTAAATGGAAAAAAAATCTGCTATTTGGCGAGTAATTTAATGATGTTCCTGCTCGTTTTGCATTAGTTCAGGTTTATTGGAATAGGTTATTATGTGTCATGCTATTATATTACATTATATTATATTATATATCAGCTGCACCTATCAATATAGATGCTGTTCCATCACAATACCTTTCACCTAGCAGAGGGGCAATTATTCTAAGGTGCCCCATAACTACCCTGATGGAATATAATATGCATTATGCCGAAAAGCCAAAGGGACTGTTTGCTACAGACAATAATATTTTTTAGAAGGGTCCTCCATCCTTCAGCTGGACCCCCAGATATCAATTGTAATAGGTGAGATAATTCATCAGTAAGTGTTCGGGTCTCCAAAAGGGATATGAAGGGTTACAAAATCAATAGACTGTCTGAGAGACGTATGGATACATTTCCAGGGCTCGCCGCTCCGGCTCACAGATGAGGGTCCAGAATACGTGAGATCCTTTAACACTTGCGTAACAGTGGCCGTAATATGGTAATATGGTAAGTTTCAGAATAATTTTCAATAAAACGTTATAGGGATATGGAAGATACATGGGGAATGTTTAAAGATACAGTATAGCACAAAGTCAGTACACCTCTAGAATGTTTGTAATTATTTTATTCTATATTTTTATGGGACAACAGATATGATATTTTGATACAATGTAAGTCTGGGTTCACATCTGCAGTTGGTGAATGTTCTGTGGGACTTTTCTCCCTGCATTTCTTGGGTGGAAACCCGGCGGACCCCATTATAGTCTAATACAAGTGAAACCCAGAGTAAAGTAGTTGATGTACAGCTGGTATAACAGTGTAAGTTTGGTGTACATGAAACTCACTCAACACACAGCCATTAATGTCTAAACCCCAGGCAACAAAAGTGAGTACACCCCTAAGTGAAATTGGACAAATGGACAAATTACGCCCAGTTAGCATTCTCTTTTCCCAGTGTCTTGTGACTTGTTAGTGTTACAAGGTCTCAGCTGTGAATGGATGACAGATGGCAGTCTTACATTGCTCTCTCATGCTGGTCACTGGTTCAACATGGCACCTCATGGCAAAGAACTCTCTGAGGATCTGACAAATGTTGCTCTACATAAAGATGTCCTAGGCTATAAGAAGATTGCCAACACCCTGAAACTGAGCTGCAGCACGATGGCCAAGACCTTACAGCAATTTAACAAGATAGATTCCACTCTGAACAAGCCTGGTCAAAGAGGTTGAGTGCCAATGCTCATCATCATATCCAAAGGTTGTTTTTGCAAAATATGCAGCATGCAGTATGAGTACAGTATGAGTGCTGCCAGCATACTGTGCGGGAGGGGAACACTGCTGGGAATTTAAAGGGGTTGTCCCATCACAAGGATCCTATCTATACTGCTTGTTAATGTGAATGTAAGACTTTTCCTAAATACATTGCTTCAGCAAAACTGCTTTGTTTCTCCACTATCTTACTTTATTCACTTCATTGTTGACACAGCCCTTGACTTATCTGCTCAAAAGTCAAGTGATGTATCTGCTGCTCTCAGGGGGAGGGAGGAGGGGCTAAGTGCAGGGGAGCGAGCCTGTGTATCTAGCTATTCCTGTGTCTACACCATGTGACCTAGGTCCTGCACTCAGATAGAGGAGCTGCTTTCATTTCTTCTGTTCTCCCAGTTATTAGGCTATCTAATTCAATTGTGTTCATTATGGCAGAGACAGGCAGTCTCTGTATGTAACACAGAATGAAGCTGCTGCTGCCTGTACTTCATAGTCCAATATGGGTGGGCGGAGCTACACAAGCATTTGGGGCGGAGCTAAACAGCAGGTTGCATGTGAAACCCCGCCCACTAAATGATGCAAGAAACCAGGAAGAAAGAAGATTTTACAGCAGTGAAGACTGGTGAGTATGCGACGTGGGAATACCCCTTTAATACTCTCTGTGTGTGTGGGGACGCACTGCTGGGCATATAATACTTTGTGGGGGCCATTGGTTGGCATATAATACTGTGGGGGGATGACACTGATGGGCATGTGATACTGTGGGAGGGCACTGGTGGTAGGCATATAATACTGTGTGAGGGCAACCTCTGGGGGGTTCTGGGGGGAGTATGGGGTACTGGAGGGGGGATGGGGAGCTGGGGGTAGGATGGGGTGCTGGAGGGGGGGATGGGGAGCTGGGGGAGGATGGGATGCTGGAGGGGGGGCACTGAGGGGAGACCCGGGCAAGACACTTGTTACACCACTGGTGTCAATCATGTATGGTGGTAAAAATGTGGACTAAAAACCGGGATACAGAAGAGTGAATGAAGAGTGAGCCCGATGGTTAATTGGTATCGTCACTTTATTGGTTCCAAATGACAGGGGTAAAATAGGCAATGAGCGAAATGGTTTATGAGGATTCAAATTTATTACGACTTTTTCAAAAATCTCAGATTTTGGGGGTTTGCCAAACACAAATCATTCCTATACTTTAGGGTCCAGAGTGTAATAAGTGGAGGCCAAGGAGAGGTGCGGTAAAATAATAAGCATTGATACCCACCTTCCCTTACCTATCCAATGTGGCATCCAGTGTGCATTCCCTTCTGCTTCTTTGGTATCTGCTTCTTCTGTGGCATGACGGTGGGTCACTGAGGACCGGGGACAGTCAAGTGCGGCACACCAACACCAAATTTGACACAAGCACAAGTTTGGACTGAAATGAAGCTGGTGTGTAAACATTGCAAGGTTCTCCCATCTCTGGTTATTACACTATTTATTTATATTACCATGCAATGTATAATACGGTATGAACACTACCGTAAATTGTGCGTAGTTAAACAGCATTACTGTTCCTTTCACAATATTAAGAATCATAGAAACCACTAAATCCACGTCTGTCTAAATTTTATATAACAATTCTTTATTAAGATCAAAAGATCTATGAATATTGCTGGCAGAAATGAATAGCATGTGTCTGCTTCCTCCATTTGCCAAGTAATAAATGACAATTTTCAAAAGAAATGCAGCTTGGTTTGTAAGGAGTCTGAGATCTGTACAATGCGTAGTCAGAGGAGAAGACATAAAATCTGTTTATGAGAGAGCCAGTCTTAGACACAGAACATATGTAACATACTGCACCGCCTTTGTAGATTCTTTTCTTCTTACAAGACAATGACAATTAAAGTGATGGGGTAGGGATAAAAAATCCTGTCTAACCACTTGGATCCACAGCAATCTCAAATGTTTTTTATTAAATTTTGACAATGATTGGGATGTGTAGATCATATTAGGAGAAATATTATATGTTATACTAAATATTATATTCATTAGTATTACTTTTATGCAATGACAACATAAGACATCCCCCAAGAAATACAAGGAACCATCTCTTTAAAAAAAAAAAAAAAAAATTACTTCAATGGTCGCTAACTTTTTAGTTTTTGCATAAATCAATTGTAATAGTCAGTTTGAAAAATGTTGTAATATGTCTTGCCACTTTTTTAAGTTATCCAGCACCCCCATTCACACAAACACTCACACCCTGTCCTTTCTAAATAATAATAATAATAATAATAATAATAATAATAATAATAATAATAATTAGTACAATTTTTATATATATATATAATATATACTTAAATGAAATTCACTCTGAAATCTCTGCTGAATCTCATAAGATGAACCATCTGCTCAATGTAGTATCAAATTACATGTGTCTATGGAAGCCTATGGAAAGGGGTGTGGAAAGGAGGTATGATGACACAGGAAAATAGAGTAAGTAGAAGACTTTATGCTCAAATCAATGAGAAAATTGCAGTAATATGTTTATTTGCCACACATGACAATAGCCCACGTAGATTAATTTTTCAGTAACATCATCAATGTGACCCTCCTCAGACTCTACATTAAGTGTATACAAAACACACAAAGTTGTAATCTGTGCATATAAATACATTAAAAATGTTTCATCTCACTCAAATGCCTTATTCACATCAACACTGTCTAGTATATCTCCATAATATTACATCATATATGGCGCTACTGCTTCTGAGTGAGTGACAAGGTGAGAGTTAAATAGCAGGAGCTCCCACTTTCTCCATGTCTATATCTACAAGAGACATCATAAACTGTAGTCTCTGCTCACTAGCTCCAAGACAACTGAGAATTAAAGTTGGAGCCTGCAGAGCAAAAACTGCTAAGACAAGCTGATTACAAGGATAAGCAAACATTAAAGGGGTTTATGAGATTAGAAGAACTTGGTTGATTTCTTCTAGAAAGAACACTGCTCTTGTCCATGGTCTGTGACTTATAGCTCAGTCCCATGTACATGGAATATTAGAATATAGAATACTGTGACACAGTGGATATTGTAGACTCACTCCTAGGGATATTATATAAATGGTCTCCCTGGTCTCCCCTTCATAATTTAACCTACACAGGAATCTGGATATCTCTGCAGGAAGATGACCAAGTTGCTACCTCTTAGAGTGATTCTGGCCAATAGACACCTAAGCACCAAAGAGTCAGATAGAGTGGTCAGGTATGGGTTTAGGTCAGGGCTGGCAGAGTATGTGCAAAGTTGATAAAGAAGCAACAGATCAAGATGTCACATGTCCAGAGGCCAGAAATTAGATGGATTTGGGCACAGGAGACAATCAGAGAGAGGTCAGGAAACAGGAAAACTGTCATGTACAATACAAGGGTCAGTACACAGAAAGTAAGAGAACACATCTTCAATTTGAACTTATTTTTAGTTCATATTAGCATTTTAGTCTAGAACTGTGATCTCTACTTTTTTTTAGCATTGAGAAAGAGCTTCTTTAATGCATTTACCACAAAATCATGGCAATCCATGTCACATATGTGGTAAATTTAAAGATTACACTACCAATTTTGCAGTAGATTTCACCCTTACAATGCAGAATAAAAAGATGTCCAATTTCTCACTGCTTTTGCACAGACTGCTCTCCTCCTCCACACAGACTGCTCTCCTCCTCCACACAGACTGCTCTCCTCCTCCACACAGACTGCTCTCCTCCTGCACACATTCTGCTCTCTTCCTGCACACAGACTGCTCTCCTCCTGCACACAGACTGCTCTCCTCCTCCACACAGACTGCTCTCCTCCTCCACACAGACTGCTCTCCTCCTGCACACAGACTGCTCTCCTCCTGCACACAGACTGCTCTCCTCCTGCACACAGACTGCTCTCCTCCTGCACACAGACTGCTCTCCTCCTCCACACAGACTGCTCTCCTCCTCCACACAGACTGATCTCCTCCTCCACACAGACTGCTCTCCTCCTCCACACAGACTGCTCTCCTCCTCCACACAGACTGCTCTCCTCCTGCACACAGACTGCTCTCCTCCTCCACACAGACTGCTCTCCTCCTGCACACAGACTGCTCTCCTCCTCCACACAGACTGCTCTCCTCCTGCACACAGACTGCTCTCCTCCTGCACACAGACTGCTCTCCTCCTCCACACAGACTGCTCTCCTCCTGCACACAGACTTCTCTCCTCCTCCACACAGACTGCTCTCCTCCTGCACACAGACTGCTCTCCTCCTCCACACAGACTGCTCTCCTCCTGCACAGACTGCTCTCCTCTTCCACACAGACTGCTCTCCTCCTGCACACAGACTGCTCTCCTCCTCCACACAGACTGCTCTCCTCCTCCACACAGACTGCTCTCCTCCTGCACACAGACTTCTCTCCTCCTCCACACAGACTGCTCTCCTCCTGCACACAGACTGCTCTCCTCCTCCACACAGACTGCTCTCCTCCTGCACACAGACTTCTCTCCTCCTCCACACAGACTGCTCTCCTCCTGCACACAGACTGCTCTCCTCCTCCACACAGACTGCTCTCCTCCTGCACAGACAGCTCTCCTCTTCCACACAGACTGCTCTCCTCCTGCACACAGACTGCTCTCCTCCTCCACACAGACTGCTCTCCTCCTGCACACAGACTGCTCTCCTCCTGCACACAGACTGATCTCCTCCTCCACACAGACTGCTCTCCTCCTGCACACAGACTTCTCTCCTCCTCCACACAGACTGCTCTCCTCCTGCACACAGACTGCTCTCCTCCTCCACACAGACTGCTCTCCTCCTGCACAGACTGCTCTCCTCTTCCACACAGACTGCTCTCCTCCTGCACACAGACGGCTCTCCTCCTCCACACAGACTGCTCTCCTCCTGCACACAGACTGCTCTCCTCCTCCACACAGACTGCTCTCCTCCTCCACACAGCCTGCTCTCCTCCTGCACACAGACTGCTCTCCTCCTCCACACAGACTGCTCTCCTCCTGCACAGACTGCTCTCCTCTTCCACACAGACTGCTCTCCTCCTGCACACAGACGGCTCTCCTCCTCCACACAGACTGCTCTCCTCCTGCACACAGACTGCTCTCCTCCTCCACACAGACTGCTCTCCTCCTCCACACAGCCTGCTCTCTGGTTGGGTCTCAGCAGTCACATTTCATAGGTGACAAAACCTCAAAGCTTCTGGTTCTGGTTGAATCCGAAATTTTTGTAAAGTTCAGGTCAAATCCAGTTCTATCTAAATTGGTTCACTTATCCCTAATAACAATTCATGGGTGGTGAATCCCAAAAGTTTTGGGTTCAGGTTGCTCATCTCTTTCCCTGTCTACCATAGTTTAGTATACTCAGCCATAAGTAAAGAGCAATTAGGCACACTATGTTAATGGTGCATTTTAAGAAAATAAATGTTTCCATAATGCTTGAAGAGGAAGATATGAATTATGCAACATCCCAACATATGTGTGTTTTTTTAAGTTCAGTAAATATTTTATTTGAGTTGAATGTGGAGCCACCATAGTGCCAGCTAAAACTCGAGCAAAGGAAATCCTTAGCTTATATGGGAATCGTTTTACAATTTCCAGCTGAGCTACAACAGACAACATGGCAATTCAATTGAAAAAATATGGAGCAAGGCGTAATGTAAACCACACGCTCTTCATTGTCTGCGTTCTGTGATGGAATTTCATTAATGCCTTGAGAAACTATGTTCATAATGAATTTTTTGTGGACCTTTGTTCATCCCAACCACTCAGCCATACTGCAAATACAAAAAGGGCTTCTTTATTGATGAAATTTCCGCCCATCTCAGAACAACTTTCTTTGTCAGTAGTTTTTTTGTTGTTTTTAATCACAGAATACTTAAAGGAACACTCCAGTGAAATCCTAGTTTGCCATGTGAATTCTCTGTCAGCAGTGATCATGATGAATGATATAACTTTTGTCTGTTATAGGTTTCCAGATTGAAATAACATACAATCCGACAAGATGTGTTGTGTCGAATATTTGTGAGGTTCTGCTCTTTGGTTAGTTTCCCAGAAGTGCTATTACTATACTCTGTGGTCTCTTCATACCCCAAAGTATAATATGTGGAGGTCCAGGGTAGGTGTTGCAATATAACAAACAGTTATATTCACTTTACCTCGGCTCTATTGGGCATCCATGTGGCATCTGGCGTGTCCAACGGTCTCCTTGTGTCCTCCCCTGGCTTCTTCTTGCCTCTGGTTGATGTCACACACCCTGGGATCACTGCTGAGGTCTGTGGTTGGGCCTCAATGGTGACTCTAAGGTCTGTGATGTCTGCCAGAGGTTAGGATTAGACCACCAGACTCTACAAGGATGAGGAGAGGTGAGTATAACTGTTATGTTGTTGCACCTTCCCTGGACCTCCACTGGGGTCTGAAGAGTATAATAGCGTTTCATGATTGAAAAACCCCAAATGTTTTGGGCTTGGGTCAAGATAAAACTTTTGAAGCATTTTTGTTGAATTCCCTTGATCCAAACCATTTCACACAGCTCTAGTTTTTGCTTGACAGCATTATGCAGATTTGCAGATTTGTAACACAGTGGCTCAGTGTTTAGCCTTGCAGTGCTGGGGTCCTGAAGGTCAGGGATCTCAGTGCCTGCAGCTATTGCTTTAAGCTTTCCATGCCTACCAATCAACTTTGGTAGTATCTACTCAGCCAGTCAAACTTTGAGTCACAGAGTCAATCAGATTTCACCTCAATCCAGGGTTAAGGTGGGGTATTTAAATCTAGCTCTTCCCTAGTTATTTTATTGAGATTGTGTCTTGCAGCTAGGCTCCCTGTGTTCCTTGTGCTCCCGTCCTGTGCCTTATCTTGTCATTTGATGAAAACCAGGGGACTTACATTGGCTTGCTCTCCTGGATTCCTCTCTTACTTGTGATTTGGCTGCCTCGTGACCTCCTGGGTTTGACCCTGGCTTATGTATCTCTCTCTCCCTCTTTCTCTCTCTTCCATTTGTTATCTGGCAACTTCTTCAGGGGTTCCATCCTTGGTTATGCCAAGAGCTACCAAGTACATCCTCTTAGTTAGCATAAGACAGATGAGACCTACATGCACCATCTAAGATCAAGGCTTTAAACTTCTTGATGACACTGCGCATGGTAGACACAGGAACATTCAGGTCAGCACTAGAAAATGGTTTGAGAGAAAGCCCTGGAGACTTGTAAAGTGGCAGCAATGAGTCCAGACCTGAATCCCATAGAACACCTGTGAAGAGATCTCTTGGTGGCAGTTTGGAGAAGGCCCCCTTCACATCTCAGGGGGGACCGCGAGCAGTTTGCCAAAGAAGAATGGTCTGAAATTCCAGCGGAGCCTTGTAAGAAACTCATTGCTGGTTACTGGAAGCGGATGTGCGCAGTTATTGTGTCTAAAGGTTGTGCTACCAAGTATTAGGCTGAGGGTGCCAATACTTTTGTCCGGCCCATTTTTGGAGTTTTGTGTAAAATGATCAATGATTTGACTTTTTTTTCCATTCTCTTTTGTGTTTTTTCATTGCAAGCAAAATAAATGAAGATATTAATACCAAAGAGTTTGTGCTTGCAATCATTTTTTGGAAGAAACTGAGTATTATCTGACAGAATTGCAGGGGTGCCAATACTTTTGGCCAACACTGTACATATGCATGCACTGACTAGTCAGGAAGAATAGTATATCCAATATTAGAGGGAAGCGGTCATATTATGTGTCCTTGATACATTCACTTTAAATATGGTGACAATCTTTAATTGCAAATTTGGAATTCTATATTATATATCATCCTAATGTTATGACAATGCAAGATATGCAGAAATAGCGCAGTGTATATAGTAATAACCAGGTAAGTGTAACTGATGCACAAAGCGGCCATGTTCATAGAATCTAATTTCATTTCATTCCCTGGTTCACCACTTGTCTCAACAGCAAAGGCAGTTATATTGAAAAATAGGCTAGATAGGAGTGCAACAAGCAATTTAATGTAACTAGGTGACAATATTCTAGTAAATAGCTTAGAACCCAACTTTTAATGAGTTTGCCGCAGTTAGGGCGTTCACTACATTGGAAAATACCTTTTTATAGAAGGTTCCCCAAGGAGATAACTGGGTGTCTCCAAATAATTCACTGTGAACTGCATAAAAATCCACCAGTGAGTGTTCGACAACACTACATTGCCAACACACAGAAATAAATATCACACACTGCCCAAGCAATTATTACATTGGTGGAAAATGCTGCTTCCCAGTGTTTATGGTGTCGCCTTGTGTGTGTAATAATCCCTATTGATCTTTGCTTTGTCTTGTGGCCCAGCCTGAGCAGATATGATGTTCAGCACGAATGATTTACCAACTATAACACCCCAGAACGTGCAGTCATGTAAACCATGTGCCAATGGTCAGCAGTAAATGAACAAAATGGTCTAAACTTCAGCCATCCAAAATCTCTTGTGCATGGTCAGATTTGTTAAAAGAAGCTGATGTTGTCAAAAATGTCAAAATCCATTTCCAGGAGGTAGATGGAGGATGAAATGTTAATGGAGTAAGGTTCCTGAAGCTTTAAAGCTCAGATCCTATTTGAGTCCAAGTATTTTATTTGTTTGTGTAAATGCTTTGCCTCCATTTCCTTATGTTTCTGAGTGCACAGCAATGGGAAAAACATTGATAAGTGCACTCTACTTAGACTTTAGAATCTGAAGCTAAGGATTAAACATCCCTTGAGAACACATGGTTGAACACGTGCTGTTATGTTGCATTTATAATATTGTTCAATATTGCGTAATATGTGTAATATATAATAAGATAAGATAATCCTTTAATAGTCCCACCATGGGGAAATTCAGTGTGATACAGCATCATGAATAGTACAGTAGTATATAGCAAGAGAGAAACACATACAAGCTCATGGTAGATAGAGAAATACTAGGAGTCACAACAACTAAAAAGGAAGAAACAAAAGACAAACTTCAGGATCATTTAGTTCTCTGTGCAAAGTGATGTTGATTATACAGCCCAATTGCGGTTGGAGGACACGAGGAGGAGGGGGGTCACAGCATGTAGGACATAACAGGCAAAAACAGTTTTTTGCATAGGTGGGGGATATATGCAGCTATCACAATAACATGTGGCAGTTCCTTAGGTAGGTAGTGAGATCTCATGCTCACAGCTGATATTTCAATATCTTGCATCAGCACTATTGTTCCTTAACCACAAAAAAAGTCCTAAAAAGTACCCCATCCTTCATCGTGCGAGCTCTCTCTCTCATGTGTTCTATCCGCCCGAAGAAGTCTGAAGCCATCCAGCGAGACAGGGTGTGGAGGGGGGGGAGGTAGGTTCCTAGGCTGTAACAGAGTCCCACGTGTCCACAGTAAAATAAAAAAATACCAGTCAGCCGACTCTAGGCATCTTCCACGCATAAGCAATAGATAACAAAAACATTTCCTTGAAAGAAGAAGTCTGCAATTTCATGAAGGTTTCTCCTCCATGCTTTGTCTGCCTTATTTTGTCCATGCTTTCCTTATCTTGTGGGGGAATAACAAGGCACATGTACACAAGAAATTCCAGCCGAGTAGGCATCTTCCAAGCTTAAACAATAGACACAAAGAAAATAGCCTTTTTCCATATAGATAGCTAATTCATAGTGCTAGGTTGCTTGAGTAGAGGATTATTGAAGATACAGACAAAAAGAATGAAAAAGGAAAGATAAAAGGTCACTCTCAGCTTGGTGCTCTGTATCGAGGCTGCCACTCATGAGGCGTCATCTTGGGAAAAAATTGTAATGTAATATGTAGAATAGGGAGCATAACTTGAGACTCCTTGGCCCCAGTGTAAAGTTGGACTTAGCTACCCAATCTATGTCATTTTTTTATCTATAGTGTATTTATATATGGTACGCGATGACACGGCGGTGCTCGATGTACAGTGGGAATGCCTCCTGTGGTCCGTGAACACTAATTTGCATAAGAAGAAACTGTCTTTTTGATGAAAACACTGGCAACAAAAGCTATGGCTGCAATAGTCTTACTACTGTAAAGGCTACATGAAGACAGGTTTAGCTAAAATTATAAAATCCCAATGATAGACTCCTTTTAAAGAGGACTTGTCACCAGGTCTGAAAGCCCAAAGTCTTCCTCTGATATGCGATGTCACCCTGAGCATTTTGATGTTTTGTTTATCCATTCAGCCGTTCCAAAGATATAAGCCCTTTTAGTGTTGATAAAAATTGGGGGTATGTTAGCCAAGTGGGTGGTAACAATGCATGACATGCAACACACAGAGACCCCTGTGTCTAAAGAAATCACAGCTTTCCTCTCCAATCTGTTCTTCAACTTTTGCATTCTTCACTCTTTTAGGATCAATTGTTCAAGTATTACTCCTTCATTCTGGGATTTCTTTTGATGGATCTTAGATTTTGGCTATCCTACTGTTCTATAAATGTGCCATATCTGACTACAGGCCTGTGCCGTTTTGTGTTTGCTTTTACTGCACAGCGCTTGCAATTGCCTTTGATATTCCATTCTGGGGTCCCCATGTGGACTCCCTAGGACAGAATACAAACGCATATGTGAACAAGGGGTTAAGGCCGGTTGCAGACGACTGTGGCTGTGTTCCGTGTGTTATCCGTGTATTTCAGGTCCTATTCCTGTCCTGTTGTAGCCCTTGCTTCTGTGGCTCCTATTTAATGAAAGAATCTGTGGAAGCATGGCCCGCACATGGGCAGCACAAGGGGGACATCCCGTGTCCCTCACTGGAAAGCTGAGAAGTGAGGAAAAGAACGAAGAAATGCAGGATTTCACACAAAGGAGCCAAAATTTTAAGAATGTTATTCCTGCAAGATCTTTGATAAAGTCATTTGCAGGGATATTAAAAAATAGTGTGGCCCCCAAATTCTTTGTATTTTTCCATTTCTAGGGACCACAAAAAGATACAAAAATCTATTCAGCTGGAATATTAGCCAAACACATATAATTGTATGCATCAGTTGTCCAGTTAGTATAGATACTAAAAGAAAATGTGAGAAGGAGCCAAGACTTGCTGAATAAAATGATTAGGGTATTTTGTGTTCTTTTGCTGCTGCTTCAAGCTAAATTACCATAATTTCATATTCTCTTTGCATCAAGCGATGCTCTTTTTACTTCCAAGCAGCTGCATGGCTGATTTAATCTCTTATCACTGTTGTTCGAGCTTCCCAATGTTAACACAGAGGAAGTTGAAGAAAATTTTTAGGATACAAATATAAGTAGGAATGCATTCAAAAATACAACTTTTAATTATTTATTTGGTTAATGAAAGAGGCGTTCACACTACCGCCTCTGACCGCCCCTGGGTTTCCATCGTAAACCCTGGGGAAACTGGACAGGGGATGGCTTTAAAACTCATTCATTTGAATGGGTTTTTGAAGATGACTGTCGGTGTCCGTATGCAGCCTCTCCGCCACGGACACAAAGTCCTAGATGCAAAAAAATGCATACAGACACCAGTGGTCACCTTTAAAAACCCATTCAAATTAATGTGTTTTAAAGCTGACCACCGGCAAGCCGTCCCCTATCCAGTTTTCACAACGGAAACAGAACCATAAACAGAACCAAATTAAATGGCTGGTCACCTTATTGGGTTGTGAGTGGTCACAACCACCATACAAGCCTGTAGGTTATATAATGGCTGGAGAGTAGAAGCTGGATTGTCATCACTCGGACATCATCAGATATATTCCAAGGTATGGACCAGTCCAAAGTATGGGTTAAAGGATCAACGCCTACTAGCAGGTATCAAACTTCTTTTTTGGAGACAATCACTATGTGTTTGAAAACAAGTCACCTCTTTATCAAGAGTACAATCCCCTTGATGAAGCTTTAGGTCAAAACGGAGTTGGGTTGAGCATGTGGCAAGGTAAGAATGGTGTTCCTCTATTTATTCTTGGGGTATACCCTTGTCATTATGAGGTAATGGGCAGACTATAATGTTATGTGCCATGTTCTATACTGAGGTTTCTCCCATGATATTTAGTCCTCCCCTTTCCTTTCCTGTCCTCCCCATATCCTGACCATATCCATACTCTGGACTTGTCCTACCTTGGACTCTACATCCACAGAAGACCTGTGCTTAGTCCTCCAAAATGTTTGCTACAACTTCCCTGGCAAGTTCTTTCAAAAACTGTGTATAAGTATATGTGAAGACTTTTATGACCTCCAGATGGGGATTAAAATGTAACATTTGTGTAGAAAGCTGTGTTATGGGGCATAGTTATATAGGCTGCAAAAATTGCAGTTCTATTATGATTCTGTTACAATCTGGATCAGATCTTCAAGTTACAAATGTGATTGCCAGTTCTAAGAGGCAGAAAAGTCCAACTTTAGCCACAAAGAGCTGTTTACAGAAGCCATAATGGACAGCACTTGCACAGCTCTGTATACTGTGTAGCGGCTGGGAAAGGTACTGTAAGCTAAGTCCTATTCCTGTATGTGGGCACTACACCGTGTTCGGAGAAGTACTAGTTTGAGTGCTCCTTAACTCCTGTAAATGTTTAATTTGCAGACATATTAAGAGTTGGACCCCCACCAATTTGATATTGATGACGTATCCTGAGGTTAGTATCAATCTTAAAGTTCGTGCGCAAACATAAGGACCTAGTAAAGTGTCTACAGCTGCAAGTACTCCTTGTGCACGTCTTATAGAGAAGTAAGAGTATAAAGCGCACTGGAGACAGGCATTAATGTAAGACATTATATACTATGTACAGCACATCTGTATGTCTTGGTTCTGTATACACAGAACAGGGAGATTTCTGCAAGTTTAGTAAGTTCAGCTACTTATATATAAACTCTACTTATACAGATCTTATGTCCTTATAACCTAAAATATGTCCAAGACGATTACTTTAATGCAGCACTTCATTATCTTCTATGAGAAATTTTCCAAAGAATCATTCCAAGTCTAAAAGAAACTCCATTCCAGCGGAAGCCTGATATTCTCATTTGAAAAATTGATCAAGGCTGCCCCCTATGCCTTCTTCCCTGAAAGTGAAATTTCCAAAGCGAATGTCTGCAATTTAACATGTTATATCAGCATATGATATGAAATGCATTCTGACACCTTACCATCGTATTCCCACTTAAACTTATTCATGAGTGACTTCATACAATACGCTGGAATTTACCCAAAAATGTAATTTCTTGTAAATGTAACTCTTTATTCCAATACTAAGTTAAATTCCAACAGGAATTAAAAATGTGTTCCCAAGGATTTATGTATTTTATTTCATTCTGGATTGTCTAACAGGGATTGTATGCAGCAGCTTCTGACATCCATACTCCCAGGTCACAAGTACAATCAATAGGAATGAAGAAGCAGCGAGTCAGCAAGTCCAATGAATTGTGATTCACCCAATATGTCACAATGCAGTGAGAATTCTGCTCCACTATGGCTCCATAGAGAAGATGAAATATACAGCATGATATATATATATATATATATATATATATATATATATATATATATATTCAGGACTAGTCGTACTCCTTTCTATTGTGCAGACCATGCTCGCTGATCCTAGTGAATGGGGTTGTAGATAAGTTTAATCATGTTCGTGTGTATGTTACCTTAAATGTAATTTTTTAAAAAGCAATTGTCACTTGGTAACAGTCTGAACTGAATTGTAAAGATGCTGGGTAAATGTGATATTGAAACAGAAAAATACGCCAATTTAACACTTGAACACAGATGGAACCGACATATAATAGGTTTTTAGAAATAAGTTTGATACTGACAAATATAACAATTTTTGATGGCACTATATGCACAGAATTCAGTGACGTGAATCAGAAAATTGTCACTTGGACACAGACAGAATGTAAGAGAATAATATAGCTGTAGCAGAACGCACAGTAATGGCTGCCTGTGCCTGCCTAACACACCGACACTGACTGACTCAAAATCTTTCTATCAATTAACTGTAAATCTATTTATTCTGTTTTCCTAATTGGAACACATTAGAGATGAGCGGACACCGTTCGATCGAATATCAGGCTGTTCGAGGTATTTGATTACAATCGAATACCATGAGGCAAACGCAGAAAAAAGTTGTATCCCCTCCCACCTTCCCTGGCGCGTTTTTTGTACCAATAACTGTGCAGGGGAGGTGGGACAGGAACTACGACAACAGAGGCATCGAAAAAAAAATCGGAAAAAGGAATTGGCTGGCTAAATCAGGTGACCTCTAATTTAGACAAATGGTGGATCTAACATTCGACTAATTTGGGACTGTGAACTATGTGACTGTGAGACAGGGATAGATGTACAGGCAGGGTTAACTAGAGATTACCTTTATTTAGGGGGGAATGTTACTCACCCAGCTCTTTGGGGCTCTATCTGATCGGGATCCCTGTCAGCTTGTGATATGCGCGAGCTGACTTTTTCCCATAAGAATGCATTGACCAGCGTTGATTGGCCGAATGCCATACAGAAGTACAGCATTCGGCCAATCAACACTGGTCAATGCATTCCTATGCCGAGATGAAGCAGAGCTGAACCTGCTACACACTCAGCTCTACCGATTTAGCAGTGTCCGATGTAGCAATCCGATGCAGCAGAACTGAGTGTGTAGCAGGTCCAGGACACTTGGATTTTAAAAATGATCCTATTCACTACACAGCATGTAGTCCAAAAACTGTGTAGTGATTAAACCCTTATAGAGATGCAGGGAGTAGGCAGGGCTTAGTGCGGCTGGAGAGTGTGGACAGGGAGACGTGAGTGCATCACTCACGTCTCCCCTCCCAGTACCCGCCTACACTCTCCTAAGCCCCGCCCCTCTCCCCGACTAGTATTATAGAGAAGGCGGGGTTTAGGAGAGTGTCGGCGGGTACTGAGCGGGAAGACGTCTCACCGCCCAGTACCCTCCCACACTCTCTTAAGCCCCGCCTTCTCTATAATACTAGTCAGGGGAGAGGGGGGACGGACCAAGAAGAGGAGCTGGGAGCTGCAGGTAAGTGGACAATGGTGCCAGCTTTACTACATTGGACCATGCGCTCAGCTCAACTCTGGAGTATCGGATACTATTCCTCCTGTCACACACATCTCGTGTGTAGTAGAGCTCAGTGTGTGCTGAGCTCTGTTACACCAGAGATGTGTGTGACAGGAGGAGTAGCTGGAAGGATGGTTGGGTGTAGCAGAGCTGAGCTCTGCTTCATCTCCGGTGTCCAGAGTAGCTGAGCTAACCGCACGGCTAGCTCTGCTTCATCTCACCATAGGAATGCATTGACCAGCGTTGATTGGCCAGTGTACAGCATTCGGCCAATCAACGCTGGTTCTGCCGGAGGAGGCGGAGTCTAAAATTGGACCAGAATGGAAACTGCTGTGGACCGATTTTAGACTCTGCCTCCTCCGGCAGAACCAGCGTTGATTGGCCGAATCTCCTAGACTGGCCAATCAACGCTGGTCAATGCATTCCTATGGGAAAAAGTCAGCTCCAGCATATCGCAAGCTGACAGGGATCCCAACATAATAAAGGTACTTGATGCCCCCAGACATGCTTCCCCTGCTGTCCCAGTTGCACTGCAGAGGTGTTGGCATCATTTCCTGGGGTGTGATAGTGGACTTGGTGACTCTCCTGAGTCGAATGGTGGGATTCCCTGTAGCGAAGCATTTTCTCCCATAGACTATAATGGGGTCCGATATTCGATCGGAAATTGGATTTTAAAAACGATCCTGAAATGTCAAGATCGGCTCAACCCTAAGTGCTGGCCGATGTAGCAGTGTCCAATGTAGCATTGGTAGAGCTGAGTGTGTAGCAGGTTCAGCTCCGCTTCATCTCGGCATAGGAATGCATTGACCAGCGTTGATTGGCCGAATGCCATACTTCTGTATGGCATTCCGCCAATCAACGCTGGTCAATGCATTCCTATGGGAAAAAGTCAGCTCACGCATATCGCAAGCTGACAGGGATCCCGACGAGATAGAGCCCTAAAGAGCTGGGTAAGTAACATTCCCCCCAAAATAAAGGTAATCCCTAGCTAACCCTGCCTGTAGATCTGTCCCTGTCTCACAGTCACATAGTTCAGAGTCCCAAATTAGTCGAATGTTAAATCCACCATTCGTCTAAATTGGAGGTCACCTGAATTAGCCAGCCAACTACTTTTTCCGATTTTTTTTTCACTGCCTCCGTTGTTGTAGTTCCTGTCCCACCTCCCCTGCACAGTTATTGGTGCAAAAAACGCGCCAGGGATGGTGGGAGGGGATACAAATTTTTACTGCGTTTGCGGCCTTGTATTCAGTTGGAATCGAATATCCTGAACGGCCTGATATTCAATCGAATCTGTATTCGATTGAAAGGTGTTCGCTCATCTCTACTATTAACCCTTATTTAGATACCATCAGCTCCTTGATATCCATATTTTGCATATTAGAGCTAACCCTATGAGCTATTTATAATAATAGAAGAGTGATATCATCATTATCTACTAGGATATCGTTGCACTGAGTAACAGGGTGTACTAAGGTAGTGTTATCCGAGTACAAGACTCAGTGTGTAGCCATAACTCTTACATTCTGCTCCATCAATTACTTATTGATTTTTTCAAGAGAGAACCCTACTCAACATTTTAATGTGAGTATAGGATCAATATTAACTAGAGTAGCAAAAAACGTACAGCTAGTGAGCTATGTGTATCACGGTTCTCCAATTATACATTCCTTTCCTCTTACTATTGTCTTCTTCCATGACTTCAATACTTTGTGAGCTCCGTGATTAATATTGCCAGCATCCTGCATTTTAATTGATAGTACTTGTATGAGAAATGCTGGTTCTGACAATACAGCTTAGCAGACCTATCAATCAGGCTTCTTTCCATTGGGCTTTCAGTATGTCTCCGTAGATATAATACGCTGTTGTGTTTTCTACATTCTACAATGGAAAATCATTTTAAACCAAGAGACAGATTTCTGGGAATGGAATATTTCACTGCGTTTCTTTTTGGAACAATGTTAAAGAATATTTTGCATTCTTAATAGATGTAGTTTATATCTTCACCAGCTTTAGGGTCCCTTCACACGGCGTAAGTGCTTGGCTCATTCCGAGTACACGCGAGTACATGCGAGCGCTTCTAAACACTTCCCATTCACTTCAATGGGAGCGCTCGTAAAGCCGGCTGAATGGGAAGTGTTTCGAAGCGCTCGCGTGTACGGCTCGGAATGAGCTGAGTGTTTACGCCGTGTGAAGGGGCCCTTAGACTTTGTCAGAGTGCAGATCTTGTTTTCTGACAATTTTCCTGTAAAACTGTTATAGATCAGTAAAACCCCTTGTCACTATCCAGGGCCGGCGTCAGCGCACGGCATAGTCGGGCAAGTGCCGGGGCCCACAGAGCCTCTGGGGGGCCCCCAACACTTGCCCGCCCCAGCACTTGCCTGTCCCGATTTCAGCTCATTGGCGTCCGTCGGACGCCGATGAGCTGAATACATAGGCGAATAAAGCAGGAGCTGTGAGCTCAGCTCCTGCTTTAAAGCTGTGGCCTGGCGTGTGTTAGGAGGCGCGATGACGTCATCACATCGCGCCTACACACGCAAGCCGGGCCGCAGCTTTAAAGCAGGAGCTGAGCTCACAGCTCCTGCTTTAATCGCCTATGTGAATGGAGTGAGAGCGGAGAGAGGAGCGTTGGGGGAGCGATGGAAGGTGAGTGTGTTTGTTTTGTATTAAATATTAAGGTGGAACATAATGAAGGGGGCCCATGAAACTGGGGGGCAAATGAAGGGGATTGGACGAACGGCATGACACTGGGGAAGATGAAGGGGGTGGGGAGAGAACGGCATGAAACTGGGGAAAGAGATGGAGGGGGCCCAATGAAACTGGGGGGCAAATGAAGGGGAGGGGGGAACGGCATGACACTGGGGCAGATGGGGGGTGGAACAGCATGACACTGGGGCAGAGACGGGGACATGAAACTGTGGGCAGATGAAGGGGGAGAACGTGATGAAACTGGGGACAGAGATGGAGGGGGGACATGAAACTGAGGGCAGGGGAAGGGTGTATATGAAACTGGGGGAGAGATTGAGGGGGGGCATATAATTTACAGGTGACTGTAAGAGGATTATACTGTGTGGGAGCACATGATAAATGAATGAGAATGGGCGGAGTCAACATAAAAGTGGGTGGCACCAAATGTGCCGCGGCGCGAAGAGCGTGCCGCACATTTTGCCCCTCTTTCCACTCTTTATAAATTGGGAGGTATGGCGTTGGTGACACCACACTCCTGCGTGACGTCACTCGCTTCATCTGCGACGCAGTGTCTCGACTCCCCCACCTCCTTTACAAGGGGGCCCACTGAGGCTCTGTTGCCCAAGGGCCCATAAAACCCTGGAGCCGGCCCCGTCACTATCCATCTGTGGTAAAGTGTATGGTAAAGTGGTGGACGGGGTGTACTGTATATCTCACTTAGTTACCTCAATTAGGTAGGGTAGCGGAAATCCAGAACGATGCATGTGGCTTTACCAGAATGTAGTCTGTTAGGGCTCTTTATTTAAGTTACATGGTCTGGATTTTCCCTCTACCATTATTAATGTCCGCTGCTTTCTTCCGTCATAGGATGACAGCAACGGACATTAAACTGCCACAGAGAACGTCACAGACTGATTTTGTGTTTGTTCCCAATGAACAACATGCATACAGGACTTTATCTTCCATCACAAAAGTAAACAAACATGACAGACGCATTGGTTACATTATTGTCAGTGGAAACGGACACAGAATCAGTCTATGACAGTTTAATGTCCCTTTTTGTCATCCTATGACGGAAGACAGCAAGGGACATTAGTAACAGTAGTGTGAACTCCCCTACCATATTATATTGGCTTCACAATGACCTCATTAAAAACAAAGTCGTCAAACAGCTGTGGTAACAGAAAAATAAAAAAATATGCCTGAAGGATGGCAGTGAGTAAAAAAAGAAAAATCAGAAAACAAAACGTGTTCTGCAACATTAAAGAGTTGTCCAAAATTTAAAAAAAAAAAAAACATAAAATAAATATACTAAAAACCAGTTTAATTCACCACTGCCCCAGCACTATAGCTCCGGGGGTCCCATTGGTGTCACATGTCATACACCACTGTAGTTGGTCACTGGCCTCAGCTGTAATGCCCGCATATATGGCACAAGACTGCTGAGATCAGTAAATGGCATTTTACACTTTCAACAAAATCAAGAATGATCAGAGAGAAGCCATAGGGGGCGCTGTTGGAGTGCAGGGAGTAACTCCTTTTTTGCAAAATCAAGTACATTGGTGAAAATGTTTAGTTAATACATCCTGATGTGCCTGTACATGATAGTAATCGCACAGGCGCAGAGGTTTTACCAATAGAATCACTGCAGGGGTCCAGCTGTACCGTTCAGTCAGGATCCTGCTGCAGCAGCCAAGATGGTGATGAGACTGGTCCCGGCTGTTTAACTGTTTAGATACTGCAGCCAACAGAGAGCATGGCATCTAAGGGGTTTTTCAGGTTAAATGACACTTCATTAGGACTTCCACATATGTAAGGTGGTGAAACAGTTAACCTCCATAGACTGCAACCAGAAGATCTTCAATGTCCATACGCAGAGTCCCTGCCCAAGATTGGCTACCATTTTTTTTTATAAGGAATAGTATTTAATCTATTCATTGAACCACTTCCACACAGAGCAGTATACTGTATATTGTACCATATAAAGTACAGTATACAGCCAGGGAGAGGGGTTACGGCACAATCCAGTACTACTTCTCCCCATAGTAATCCTATCATGTATGGACAAGTCCACTGCAGACTGTGCTGGGTACCATTCACAACTGGGAAGGGCTGGGAGGAGTATTGGTCAGTAAATGTCTTGTCATTGTCTACAATGTCCACATTGTCCACGGACACAAAGTCCTGCATGTCCGACTTTGTGTCCGGTTAAAAAAAAAAAAATGGTTTAGCTGCGGAAAGCATAAAAGGCTCACCGGCGCTCACGGCCGGACACTTTTCTAACCCATTCAAATGAATAGGTTTGAAACATGCCGGCAGGTTTCCGTCTCAAGCCGAGTTTCGTGCAAGAAGCGGAAACCTACAGAACGGAGACCCCGGGCGCAGATGTGAATGAGCCCTAAGGAGAGCACAATTCAACACCACTTCTCCTCATACCATCCCTCATAGACTCTATACTAGATACTAAAGATTATAAAGTATACAGCCCCAGGAGAAGCAGTGCTGGCTCAGTATGGTGTCACTTTTCTCCATAGTGCACTTCCTATGCCACCTACACAGTATAGCGCATGCTATGTTCTACTGTATACTGTAGTGTAGTCTTGTCTCGAGATTAAACATCTACCTTCAATTGTCGTCTTCTGCTTATGGGTAGCGCTTGCCTTCCAGCAGCAGTAAGCCACATTTGTATTGATCCATGTGCCACCCAGTGGTGACACATCTAAATTACAAACTTTTTAAATACTTTAACACATTACAATGTAGTCTTACAATCTGACACATAGTTTGCATGAAAGGGTCATTACATTGATGTTCCCCGATGTGACTGCTGAAGACAAGCCTTTGCAGTTTCCAAGAATATTCACATAACCCAAAAAGTTGAAAGAAGACTGAAGATGTCCACAAAGGAGCACTGGACTCTGAAAGATGTGCATGACTGTGTATTATTTTTCGGCACCTTCCCTGGTCCTCTTCTTATTACATTCTGAAGCGACCCCAGAGTATAATAATAGCAACTGTACTTCAAGCTGAAAGAAACTGACAGGCAAACCTCATGGATATCTGCAAAATGACTCTCACAAGGTTCAAACATTTCTTGGCATGAAAAAAAACTCTGCTACATACATACAGTATAATCTAGATAGATAGATAGATAGATAGATAGATAGATAGATAGATAGATAGATAGATAGATAGGAGATAGATAGATATAGATAGAAGATAGATAGATAGATAGATAGATAGATAGATAGATAGATAGGAGATGATAGATAGATAGATAGATAGATAGATAGATAGATAGATAGATAGATAGATAGGAGATAGATAGATAGATAGATAGATAGAAGGAAAGATAGATAG
This sequence comes from Leptodactylus fuscus, assembly GCF_031893055.1. Taxonomy (NCBI): domain Eukaryota; kingdom Metazoa; phylum Chordata; class Amphibia; order Anura; family Leptodactylidae; genus Leptodactylus; species Leptodactylus fuscus. The sequence goes on from NC_134275.1 coordinate 74,579,566, forward strand.
ATAGATAGATAGATAGATAGATAGATAGAAAGATAGGAGATAGATAGATAGGAGATCGATAGATAGATAGATAGATAGATAGATAGATAGATGATAGAGAGATAGATAGATAGATAGATAGATAGATAGATAGAAGATAGATAGATAGATAGATAGATAGATAGATAGATAGATAGATACACAAAAGTCCAGTTTCTTTAGTCCAAAACAAAGGTAGAGTTTATTTTCACTCAAAAATATAGTGCAGCAATGAAAGGAAACAATACAAAAATAAATCCCTGCCCGGCTAGGCACTAACTAAACATAGAATAGGTTACCTCACCTAGAATAACAGAAATCCAAAAGCCAGTAGAATCATTCAGGACACAGCTCCAAAAATATGACCTCTCTCTTTGGCTCTCCAGCCAAACTCTGCCAAAGTGTTGCTGTCGGAGCTGGCTTCTTAAGCTCCTTGACTAGGAGACTCTCTGCAGCTGAGTGGCTGCCGGAACATCCCCAAAGTGGGGATTGGAGGGGGGTGGAATGACAGGTCCCACTACCAACCTACCTGCCATTCCTAAAAATCCAGGCCAGTAACTAGAATTTTGTAACAACCCTATACCTGAGATGTAGCAGAGCTGTGCGCTGAACTCTGCTACATCTGAGATTGTACCACAATGGATACTGCTGTGGACTGATCTTAGACTCCGGCAGAACCAGCGTTGATTGGCCGAATGCTGTACACTGTATGGCATTCGGCCAATATACACTGGACAATGCATTCCTATGGGAAAAGTCAGCTCCCGCATTATTAGTGGCGTAAAACAGTGACTTGGGTGTGTTAGATGCCCCCAGACATGCTTCCCCTGCTGTCCCAGTTGTATTCCAGAGGTGTTGGCATAATTTGCTGAATTGTCATAGTGGACTTGGTGACCCTCCTGAGTCGATTAGTGGTTTCCCCTGAAACGAAGCTTTTTTCCCCATAGACTATAATGGGATTCTATATTCGTTTGAATAGTTGAATATTGAGAGTCTATTTGAAATGAATATCGAATATCAAATATTTAACTGTTCGCTCATCTCTAAACACCACAAGGGAGCCCAGCGAAGGTGTATGTCTTTTCTCAGCACTTCTCCTGGACCTTGGATCTGAGGAGACTTCATAGATTAGTAATAATTTACAGTAAACTCCAAAAATTCCAGGTTTGTCTGAACCCAAAATATTTAGCATATTTACAACAAACTTGATTTGTCACTTACCTCTTGTACAAAGTGGCCTGGAAGATTTGTGGTGCCTTCACAGCCTTAAATAATCCAAAATTTTGTGCTGTATTTATTTATTTATTTTAATAATATAATAATAATAATAATAATAATAATAATCATGTCGCATTATTTCCATAAGTATCCGCCGAAGTACATTAAAATGTCTATCAGTGATTCCTTTCCTATATTTATCTACTCGTATTTCTACCACTAGTGGTCACTAATGCTCTGTGTAAGTAAATCAGCCATTTATGGTAGAGATTACATAGCAGTGAGATGGACATATTATATGTACAATATCAACGCCATGTTATACTATCACTGAAATAACAATGCTAAAGTAATACCTGGAGATTTGTTTCTTAAATATGAAGTTTTTTTTTTTTCTCTTGTATCTATTGTTTCTCACGAGATAAACAAAAATATACCAAAATCTACAAAATATTTCCTCGCCGCGACTATATCATAATATAAATATTAAAAAAAGGAAATAAGTAGCTAAATATTACAATGAGAGGGGTGTTCTGGCCTTATATAAATGAAGCTGATCTCTATACACTGCTCTGTAATATTTTAGCACGTCTGTAACAGTTCATCTCAATTACGGATAATATTGCATAAAATGAATAAAAACACTCTTGTCTATATTAAGGTTGGGTTCATACATGTGTATAAAAATTTGTGCTGCATTAGCAAGAAATGTAATCCATTAATCCATTTGTCAGGTTGGGAGATGAATCAAAAGACCATTGCAGAAAGTTGTTTTAGGCTAATGCTTCACATAGCGAGTCGCAGCCAAAAAATGTGGCAGAAAACACTGCGGCAAAAACGCATCACGTTTTTTTTTCCATAGCATTTTTCACAGAAAGTCTGCAGAGAATTTTGTTTTTGAAATCTCAACTTTTCCGACGCCAGAATCCCATCCACTTTGCAGATAATGTAAAATGCAGCGGGTTTTTTTTTTTGCTGCAGCATTTTTTTGCAACTTAGAGCCCCAGCTTTAGGATCCATTCACACGGAGTAACGTGCCGTGTGATGTGGCACGTATACAGCGTTTGAGACTTTGTGCGCTGTAAAAGCTCCCATTGATTTCAATGGGAGCCTGGATCGTATACGCCGCGTTATTTTGCGGCCGCAAAATCACGGCCACAAAATAACGCAGCATATACGATCCAGGCTCCCATGGAAATCAATGGGAGCTTTTACAGCGCGCAAAGTCTCACTCGCCGTAAACGTGCCACATCACGCGGCACGTTACTCCGTGTGAATGGACCCTTAGGCTGCATTCACACGGAGTAAACGCTGGCGTTTTTTGTGTGTTTTTTGCACATAGCGCCGCGTTTACGCCGTGTAGCGTCGCGTTAACGCCGCGTATACGCCGCGTTAACGCCGGGCAACGCCACCGCTAAATAGCGCGGCGTATACGCGGCGTTAACGCGACGCTACGCGGCGTAAACGCGGCGCTATGTGCAAAAAACACACAAAAAACGCCAGCGTTTACTCCGTGTGAATGCAGCCTTAAACTGAAATGGTCTTAAATAGTGAATGCTGTGACTTTTTCCATGGGTCAGTACCATGCACTATTATGGGCGTGTGTACAGTCTGGTGTACACTTGGACTGTATATATATGCTGTAATCCATTTTGCAAGGCTGCTGGTGAATCTGTTGGCGCTGTTGAATAAAAAATTATTAAGTTTACCCCTTCAATCTCGAGCTCCAGAGTCGTTGCCTGCATCATCATCAGGGCCGCTCCTGAACAACACCACACCGGCTCAGTACTGAAAGGTCCCCTCTCCAACAAGGAGTGCCACGGGGGAGAACAAGGACTCTACTGCATCCTACAGGTAGAACTGCAGGACCCCCATACGGCTGCATGGCCCTGGAGAGAGTTTGAAGTGTGTGAATACTGTACCAGGCCTAGCAGGTGACACAGCGCATGTCGCCTTGATCCGCACTCTCTGATCCCCTCCACCGGGTTGCTGCGTGTAGCCTCCAGCAAAGTTACATGGCCATTGATGGAAGTCTCTGAACAATTTGCAGAGAATTGGTTAGCTCTCTTTAAAATTGCACTTTCCTTGCTGGTTGTAGCAGGGTTCAGGGTCTTGTTCCAGTTTTGTTGCATGTTGTTCTACTTACAACTCCTTCTAGTTCCTTTAGGTTGCTGTGTTTAGGTTTCCTCTGATTTTCTTGTCTCTGGGCCGCAGTGCTCCCCTGTTGTTCATGTTAGGGTCAGTAGTGCAGATTAGGGATATCTTTGGGATAAGTGAGGGTCAGGGGTGTCTGGCATGAGGGTTAATCTTTATGTATAAACTTAGGGTAAAATTCAGGGAAAACTAGAGTCAGGGTAGGTTATTATCTGTTTGTTTAGTCACCATCAGCCACTTGTTCCATCCCTACCATCACTATCCTGTTTCAGACATTACTGGTCAGTTCCTTCCTCTTTGCATTCTTACTACCTGTTGCTGTTATGGTACAGGCTTCATATTTCTTATTTATTTCATTGCCTCATTGTTGGAGAGAATATTAGGCAACCAGTCCAAATGGTATGAAATAGTGACCCTAAAATAGTATCTAAATTTCCTCATGATGAGAATACCCATACAAACTACGATTACATACACTCACCAGCCACTTTATTAGGTACACCTGTCCAACTGCTCGTTAACACTTAATTTCTAATCAGCCAATCACATGGCGGCAACTCAGTGCATTTAGGCATGTAGACATGGTCAAGACAATCTCCTGCAGTTCAAACCGAGCATCAGTATGGGGAAGAAAGGTGATTTGAGTGCCTTTGAACGTGGCATGGTTGTTGGTGCCAGAAGGGCTGGTCTGAGTATTTCAGAAACTGCTGATCTACTGGGATTTTCACGCACAACCATCTCTAGGGTTTACAGAGAATGGTCCGAAAAAGAAAAAACATCCAGTGAGCGGCAGTTCTGTGGGCGGAAATGCGTTGTTGATGCCAGAGGTCAGAGGAGAATGGCCAGACTGGTTCGAGCTGATAGAAAGGCAACAGTGACTCAAATAGCCACCCGTTACAACCAAGGTAGCCAGAAGAGCATCTCTGAACGCCGCACAGTACGTCCAACTTTGAGGCAGATGGGCTACAGCAGCAGAAGACCACACCGGGTGCCACTCCTTTCAGCTAAGAACAGGAAACTGAGGCTACAATTTGCACAAGCTCATCGAAATTGGACAATTGAAGATTGGAAAAACTTTGCCTGGTCTGATGAGTCTCGATTTCTGCTGCGACATTCGGATGGTAGGGTCAGAATTTGGCGTCAACAACATGAAAGCATGGATCCATCCTGCCTTGTATCGGTAACGGTTCAGGCTGGTGGTGGTGGTGTCATGGTGTGGGGAATATTTTCTTGGCACTCTTTGGTCCCCTTGGTACCAATTGAGCATCGTTGCAACGCCAAAGCCTACCTGAGTATTGTTGCTGACCATGTCCATCCCTTTATGACCACAATGTACCCAACATCTGATGGCTACTTTCAGCAGGATAATGCAATGCCATGTCATAAAGCTGGAATCATCTCAGACTGGTTTCTTGAACATGACAATGAGTTCACTGTACTCCAATGGCCTCCACAGTCACCAGATCTCAATCCAATAGAGCATCTTTGGGATGTGGTGGAACGGGAGATTCGCATCATGGATGTGCAGCCGACAAATCTGCGGCAACTGTGTGATGCCATCATGTCAATATGGACCAAAATCTCTGAGGAATGCTTCCAGCACCTTGTTGTATCTATGCCACGAAGAATTGAGGCAGTTCTGAAGGCAAAAGGGGGTCCAAGCCGTTACTAGCATGGTGTACCTAATAAAGTGGCCGGTGAGTGTATATGGGTAAAACAATGCATCTTTAAGGCACTTTTGGAAGATTCTCTATTTGTGACTCTTCCCAGACATTTTATTGTCCAAGAAACATTGGATTTCATAAAAATATAGTTGGCAGGTTTGTTTCTTTTTTTACTTGTTTGTGCAATCTGTTTTACAGACACAACTTTATCACCCATGGGGATTTATGTACTACATTGTCCATAAAACTGTAATATAGAACAGAATATCAGTATCTCTCTACCAAGAATATTCTTCATACACAGTCTATGAATTATGTACAAACTTCTGCTTAACATGCCGCCTATATACAACCCTTGTACAAACACATGTCCAGATTCTTACCTATAACACTGGGTATATAAAATATGGTGCAGTAAAATCACCATTCATAAACCCAAAACACATGATGTTGAGTGATGTTAAAAGCAGAACATTTTTAGAGGAGAATTTGTTAATAATTCCAAACCATTTGTGGATACCAATGGAGTAAGCTGCTGGTCACACTGACTTTATCCTTACCTAGCCTTATCTAGAGTTATACCCCATTGACTGTGTTAGTTTATTACATAATCTCTTATGTTAATTGCCCCAAGTTAGGGAGAAAATTCCTCCCCGATTCCAAAACTGGCAATCAGTATCAAAGTCTGGATAAACTTGTCATCTCCAAAATCTAATACTCATAACCTGGAATATTTTTCCTTTTAAAAAAGAATCCTGGTCTCTCTTGGACTTATCCAGTGAATCCACCATCACAACATCCTATTATAATGAGTTCCATACTCTCACACTCTCATTTTGTCTTCACGTTCCCTCTCTCTTTTACAGTATGACAAAATCCGGTAAACCCCGATATGCCAATAGGGTTGCAGAACATAAGAAAAGTATAATCCAAGAGTCAGCAACCCCCAATACATGTGCTAAGAGTGTCTCGAAACCCACTACTCTCTGGCATGTAACTTCCCCCTCTGTATTGTCTGCTTTATAAAAGATGTCCGTCACCCCCGCCTGTCAGACTCTGACATCTGCAGATATTGATCCTGTCCATATGCTTGTAGGAGGAGGACTATGTGACTGTGTCCTCTATAGTAACACCCTGTGCTCTGTAAGCTATTGCAGGTGCGATGGAGGAGGCTGAGTGACATGTACAGTCACGTGGTCCTTCATATGACACCAAGTTATGAATAGGATCAATGTCTGCAGATGCTGAAGGCTGACAATGCGGCCAGAGCCTTAGCAGTTAGAAGAACACAGCATAGAGGTGGGGAATACAGAAGGATCATATTGGGCAACAATGGGGTATCCTGCTGTGTATATGGGCAACAATGGGGAATCAGACCATGTATAGGGGAACAATGAGGCACCATATTGTTTATAGGGACAAGTAATGAGGCATCATCATGTAGTGTATAGGGACAACAATGGGGAATCAAACAATGTATAGGGGAACAATGAGGCACCATATTATTTATAGGGACCAGTAATGAGGCATCATATAGTGTATGAGCGCAACAATGGGGAATCATATTGCGTATAGGGACAACAATGGGGAATCAGATCATGTATATGGGGACAATGAGGCATTACTGTATGATACCTCATTGTTGCCCATATACACAGTATGATGCCCAACAATAAGCATCGTTCTGTGTATAGTGGCCAACAATGATACATCATACTGTGTATAGGAGCCAACAATAAGGCACCATATTGTTAATAGGGGCCAGTAATGAGGCATCATATAGTGTATAGTGCTAATATTCCCATTACTATGACTTTTATGTAGGGGTAGACAACCTATGGTACACTGAGTAGCTCATTGTTGATCTATTTATTTAAATGGGCAGGCCATACAGAAAAGGTTGCCTACCCTGGTGTAATAGATATATATGGTCTTATATTATCACAGTGATATAAACATATCATTCATATATATGGTCTTCTAAATGACGCCATTTCTCCAAAGCTAAAGCTATAAACAACCATAGTGATCTCTATACACCAAGCCCGGCCTGTGAGATGGTTGAATAATACATTGATAATTATCTATTTTTGTTGTTATAGACATAACGCAACGTGTCGCAGTGAAGAAATTCTCCCATCACCATTCCATTAGAAATTCTATAAATATGTCATGGAAACAATTCATGTCTCCAAGAAAAAATTCACATTCCAAATGGAATCCAAATAATTGCATTGTGTTTAATAGAGCGTAGATATTCACTCACTAGTAGCTTGACGTGTGTAGGTTGTTGTGATCTGAGACACTGGCATTGTTCAGTACGGAGGAGGTAATGCATTGTCGAACTGACGTTTGTCATCAGAGCCATCTTGTTAGAAGACATCAAACATGTACAGTTCTATTCCATGAAGAGTACAGTGAGATTCATTACAAGAAACGTGTGACATTACGCAATAATATACGTACTGGAGTTCACCATAAGAGCAATGGATTTGCAATGCAACGTAGTGACTGTGGCGAGGAATGTCCATTTCGGTGAATGTCTCCCATTATAGAGAACATACTGCGGTCTGGTTACCATTGGAAGACTTCCAGTATACTCTCTGAGCCTGTGGGGTAAAATTAATTCTTGAGAGGAAGTTAAATTGATTCTTCAAGAAGGTGATGTCTACTGCTATGAAAGGGCAATACGGGGACCTCCGTAGGTGGCCTGTTCATGGCTCTGAGGAATAACTGAGCCTTTTTGCTTTCTGCGGATGAAAATCGTCGAGGCCTCAAACAACAGGATCATTGCACAATTTATCTCATGGGTGACTTCATACTGAAATCCTGGAATCCATTAACCTGTGTGTGATTTTCTAAGAAGTACTGAACAGCGGGATTCTGATTTTACTGTGTGTTAATGACGTTTCCAGTTCTTGTTGTTTTACATGTCCATTGTATCTCTTAACTGAAGTAGAAAGTGAATCCTAATAATGGAGAACGATTAATTCTATAATTCTGTGTGCAGTATATTCTATCCCACTTTACTATCACGCAGGTTAAATTGTAAAGAGATATTTTTTGCCCCAAAAATGATAAAATAAAAAAAGTAAAATTCAAATGAATAATATTAATATTAATATTCAAACCTCTATAATTCTTCACTATTCCCATCAGTTTTACACACAATGGGAGAGAACCAAAATGGAGTAATGTTGGCAGAACCTGCTGGTGGGAACGGCCACCATCTTAGGCTCCTTGTGTGGGACGCTGGCCATGATTGATCGGCACGGCCGGTGAACAGGCAGCACATAGATGTCATCCGTGTTCCACCCATGCACTGGCCATGCTTCCATGGACTTAGTCATTCAATGAATGGGGGACGCGCACGCACAACCAAAAAAATGAATAGGGTTTTGCAGTCTAGACTGTTGACGTGTACACTGATCCATGTAATACACAGTCATGCACATGGGCCGATAGAAATTAATAGGTCAGTGTGCTAACCAGGAAAATCCAAATAGCACATGGTCATGTGCAAGGTGTATGATGGCCTACAGACTGCTGTCTGATTAGACATGTTGGGTAAAAGATTCCACATTTCTACCTGATTGATTCTTTCATTCTCAGGGAGGTCCTCTTCTTATTAAGAACACATGCATGCCCAACCAAACCAATGTGTACAATGAGGAAGGGTTGTCAGGCAAATGAGTATTTGTTTGATACCCATCACATGTACATGACCATCTTCTGATGTAACATCAGATTGGATGTCTTTGCTATTTGGTTTATGTGTCCTTGTAACATTTTAGATCCATTCTGATCATTTCTTTAGAAAGGTTCAGAATGGAACTAAAATATCTCATGAACATTTGGGATTTTCTTTTTTATTTAGTTAATTTTTTTGACATCTCAAATAATCAACGTCACAGTTGGAGATGGTTGAACCTCTAAAGATTTGTTCCACTTGGGTTTTAGGTGGTTTGGGACCAAGATTTGTTTTGGGATGAACAAGTATTCTACGAACCACACCTTAAAGGGGTTGTCCCATCACAAGAATCCTATCTATACTGCTTGTTAATGTGAATATAAGACTTTTCCTAAATACACTGCTTCAGCAAAACTGCTTTGTGTGTCCACTATCTTACTTTATTCAATTCATTGTTGACACAGCCCTGACTTATATGCTCAAAAGTCAAGTGATGTATCTGCTGCTCTCAGGGGGGAGGGGTTAAGTGCACGGTAGCGAGCCTGTGTTTCTAGCTATTCCTGTGTCTGCACCACGTGACCTAGCTTCCTGCACTCAGATAGGGGAGAGGAGTTGCTTTAATTTCTGAACTCGTCTTCTGTTCTCCCAGTTATCAGGCTAGCTAATTCAATTGTGTTCATTATGGCAGAGACAGGCAGTCTCTGTATGTAACACAGAATGGAGTTGCTCCTGCCTGTACTTCATAGTCCAATATTGTGCATATAGTGTTTTTGAGGACCTTTGATGACATCACAGGCCCTTCATCCGCCCCATAGGATTACGCTATGCGGTGGGCGGAGCTACACGCTAATTTGGGAGCTGAGCTAAACGGCATGTTGCATATGATACCCCGACCACCAAATGACGCAAGAAACCAGGAAGAAAGAAGATTTTACAGCCGTGAAGACTGGTGAGTATGCGACGTGGGAATACCCATTTAAATAGGCTGAAAAAATAGTACAGGTCTCATTCACAAACTACTTATCGATGAACATACAAAAGGTAGGTGTGGAATAGCCTTTCTAAAAGCTATGCAAGTATAGGCTTAGTTAAAAATGAATTTTCCCAATGATAGAGCCCCTTTAAATAGGATTTTCAGTCCATGGCCCATCAGTTTTACGCCACAACCTGCATATTTTGTGCTCTTGTGATGCATAGACATGGATGGAGACAACTGTATCCCAGAAAAACAAGCCAATCTAGTTAATTATTATTGGCTGTATTTAATTGAAGAAGAACACAGACAAATCCAGTGACATAATGTGCATTTGGCTCTATTTCCTGTACATGCTCTTTAATCTGCGACCATAGAAGGGGATTGAAAGATGACAGAGAGATAATGAAATATGTTGGCTAGGTACATGACTTGTCAACGGACGTAATTAGGCATTAGGGTAGTTAGGCAAAATATCTGCGAGGAAAGGTCAAAGGACTGGGTGATCTAGAAGAGTAAAGCCTGTAAATGAGCCTTGCCTGTATAATTCAAAGGTTCATTAGATCCTTTTAAATCACAGTTTTCATTGCAATTTGAACTAAGTGAAATGAACTTTGTCTGGCTCCAATAATGATGTCCATCAGTGTAATCCTCATATACCAGTCATATGACACGTGAATCTGACCTCCAACATTAATAATGAATGCTTGCCACTGTAACGCCCTAATCCAGACATGACAGATCTTCCTCACTTAATTACATAGAAATCCTAATTAAAATAAAGCTCCCGTTTCATCCATTTTCCTGCGTTTATTTCAGATATCAGATTCTGCTGTATAATGTCTTCATTGAAGCTGGTTTTAAGATTTAGAATTTTGAGATTTACTAATGACAATGTGCCAGAATTCTGGCCGGATTTGGACCAAAAACTGGTGAATATAATTTAGAGCAGCTTTATTGTTTTAGATCCATTCTGTGCCCAAAGGCTAAAGGCACCACGTTGTGGAAACGTAGCTTTTTTTGTTGCAGATCTTGTTGCGTTTTTAAGCCAAAACCAAGAATGGCTACAAAAGGAATGGGAAATATATAGGAAGTTCTTATACCTCTCCCTTCTGCTCAATCCATTCTTGGCTTTGGCTCAAAAAAACGCAGTAAAATCTGCAACAAATAAAGTTGTTTTTCCTCAACGTGGGGCCTTAGCCTAAAGGAGTGTTGTAGGACTATGATACTGATAACCTATCCTTAGGATACATCACTAATATTAGATTAAAGAGAGTCTGACACCAAGAACAGTGCTGAGTGTGCGTTGAACCATGCTGCACACTCAGCTCTGCTGCATCTCTGTGTGTGCTGAGCTCTGCCACTTCTCCGTGTAGCAATGCTATGTCAGCACTGCTACATCTGAGATCGGACCACAATGGAAACTGCTATGGATGGATCTTAGACTCCGCCTCCTCTGACAGAACCATCGTTGATTGGCCAAATGCTGTACACTGGCCAATCAACGCTGGTCAATGCATTCCTATGCCGAGATGTAGCAGAGCTGGCCACGCGCTCAGCTCGACTACACCAAAGATGCAGACGAGCTGAGTACACGGCCAGCACTAATACTTCTCCGCAGTGCTGAGTGTGCGTTGAACTATGCTGCACACTCAGCTCTGCTGCATCTGATGTAGTAGTGCTGAGTGTGCGTTGAACCATGCTGCACAGTCAGCACTGCTACATCTGAGATCGGACCACAATGGAAACTGCTGTGGACAGATCTTAGACTCTGCCTCCTCCGGCAGAACCAGCGTTGATTGGCTGAATGCTGTATACTAGCCAATCAATGCTGGTCAATGCATTCCTATGGAAAAAAGTCAGCTCGCGCATATCGCAAGCTAATAGGGATCCCAATGTAATACAGTGACTTGGGCATGTTAGATGCCCCCAGACATGCTTCTCCTGCTGTCCCAGTTGCTTTCCAGGGTGTTGGCATCATTTCCTGGGGTGTGATAGTGGACTTGGTGACTCTCCTGAGTCGAATGGTGGGATCCCCTGAAACAAAGCATTTTTCCCCATACACTATAATGGGGTTCGATATTCATTCGAATAGCCGAATATTGAGGGGCTATTCGAAATGAATATCAAATATTTTACTGTTCGCTCATCTCTAATTTTTATTATTATTATTTTATATTCCTATTGCTATTAATCATATTATTATTATTTACATATTATAAATACATATTTTATTTCTATTAAATTGAGTCTAGTTCTCCTTCAGTCCCATGCAGGTCTAGTATTGTATTGGAGCTCACAGTAGAGGACTATTGCTGTATATGCTCCTCACTCAGATAATATGACACATGCAAGAGTAGACTTGTGACACTGGTTTTGGGAGGGAATAGAGCTAGTCTGAATAAGAGATGGTGTTTCATGGCTATAGGTCAGCTCTGGGTAGCTCAACAGGGAAAATGCTGGAGAAAAACTATATCAATCATCAAATCAATCATCAAATGAAAGTGTGATAGCAGAGGTAATACAGCTCCTTGCAATTTCCAGTGCAAGAGACCGAACATCCTGATGGGGGTTAAGGGTTAAGAACTCACAGTCCCTTAGATTCCTTTTCCTGATTTAGTTTATGTCAAATCCACAGCACCTCAGTTGATCAACATTATTTACTATAAAATATGTGAGATTAATCTTGTCCTCTGGTGATTAAAGGGCTCTTCCCAGACTTAAATATTCAGGGGCTATCCTTAGAGTAGGTCACCAGTAACAGATTAGGCCCGGTTCACATCTGCGTTCGGTATTCCTTTCAGGGAATCCGCTTGGGGACCGTCCGAACAGAATACTGAACGCATTAAAAAGCGGTGAGTAACGAATGCACACGGACCACATAGTCTATAATGAGGTCCGGGCGTTTTCCGCGCAGTGTCCGCATAAGTCATGCAGAGAGAAAAGTACTTCAAGAACTACTTTCCTCTCTGCATGATTCGTGCAGACACCGTGCAGAAACCACACAGACCCCATTAGGCTTAGTTCACACGGAGTTAACGCGTGCGCATTCTGACACATATACACGTGTCAGAATGTGAACGCTCAAAACAGATCCCATTCATTTCAATGTGTTGGCAAAATTATGCGCATTATAGGGAAAAAAAAAAAGCCATTGAATTCAATGGCTTACCACATTTTACATGTGTGGCAAAATGCGTGGACCGTTACTCCGTGTGAAGGCTAAAAGCCTCCCATTGATTTCAATGTGTAGCGCCCGTAAGCCGACACATTGAAATGAATGGGATCTGTTTTGAGCGCTCACATACGCAGAATGCGCGCGTGTTAACTCCGTGTGAACTAAACCTTACAGTCTATGTGGTCCGTGTGCTTTCATCGCTTGCTGCTTTTTCATGTGTGCGGTATTCTGTTCTGGAGGTCCGCAAGCGGATTCCACAAACGGAATATCGAACACAGATGTAAAACAGACCCTAAGTGGAAGTATTCCTGAGCCCACGGAGTGATTTGCATTACGGATTCATACCTGTTTTTATCAGCATCAGCCTTATCCCTTGTGCACATGGATTTCTCCAGGTTCTCTAAATCTTTTTATGATATTATCTACTATGACCACCTTTGCTTTTGAGAGACTCTGCCTTTCTAACATGTTTTATCACCATCATGTGAAAATTACCCCTCCAGCGGTTTATCATCAGTAACACTTACTTTTACAGCCTTTCATTAACCCTGTCTTAACTTTCTTGAGATGTGTTATTGCCATCAATTTCTAAATAAGTTATCTTTTGCCAATGAAATTTAAAAAATGTGTAACTTTCCACTTTGGATATGTGTTCTAAGTTCTATAATGAGTAATTTCTAATATTATGTTATCAATATCATTATCCTGGCAAAAGACAGCTATGCAGAACAACACGATATATAAAAAATTATCATAGATAGCATGGAAATGAAATAAAATGCTAATAATATAAGCTTAAGACAAAGCTAGATTTAGACAATATATCATTTACCGATGATGTGTTCTCTGTTACAATGTATAATGTCACATTTTTAGGCTCTTTCTTGGTTTGTAGCATTGCCTCCCTTTAATTTATATAATAACTCATTCCGCCGCTCTTGGTTACATTGTTTCACAATCCTTTGCATTCTAAACTGAAATCTTTGGAGCTGACCTTTCATTCCTGTCATTGAATCTTACAGAAAATGGTATTTTGATGTTGATATACAATTTACTGCACTATCTGTTATTTATGTCGGGGCCCGGGAGCCATCTTCTCACCGGCTTCTGCTTTCAATACTAAATGCCAGGCTGTGCTTAGTTCTCTGTGACTGACTAAGGCTGCGATGGTTTTACCTCTTCTTACATCATTTTGAAGCAAACAAATTATATACTCCCTCTAGTGGGGTGACCAGCACATTACAGCAAAATGCAAGCAGAGGGATGACGGTCACTTTGCTATGACAAAGATTGTTGAAATGCAATCAGCTATCAAATGCAATAAAAAATATAACCAATGTAGCATTGAAATTGTAATAATATAAAAATGATTGTCACTGTATGACTTGGGTGAAAGTAATATTCCAAAGCATATTGTAAAAACTTTGGCACTTGGGGTAACTCCACACTGGCACCCAGCAGCCATGCTACCTTCTACCAGGGTCAAACTCCATGTCATTGTCCGTGCCTCCAGTACCTAGGGGGTTAAACTAATAGGATCAGCATCATCAGCAATTCTGGTGCGAACATACATGTTTGTTGAAGTCATTTTACTGCTGCTATCCTCTGGTCGTGAAGGAGTTAACGTTGGTGAAAAGGGCGATAGGGAGATTTATTAATGGCATAAAACAGTCTCAGACCTCACTTCTGCAACTTTTACAATACCAATTGCAACAACAAATTGTAACAGCTGGCGTTTTCACACCACCCCCACCAATTTCCAGAAAGGGGGCGTGGCGAGATGTCCTGGGGACAGGGTCTTGCCAAATTTAGCATAAGGCCTCATGCACATGGCCGTGTGCAGTGTACAGGGCAGCAAAAACGGCATGGATGATACATGCAGTGATATCCATGTGTTATCTGTGATTTTCACTGACCCAAACATTGAAATGAATGGACCGAGCTGCAAACACAGACAGATATAAGACGTGCTCCATATTTTGGGACTCTTCACTATGGTTTGGACACACAGTCGCAAGCACTATGGCTGTGTGTATGAGCCCATATAAATGAATGTGTCCGTACTATGACCCACAATTGCAGATACAAAGTATGGACATGTGTATAAGGACTTATGCTAGGTTCACATACGTGTTGGGGTTTCTGTTCTTTGGCTTCCACTTGGGGACTCGAAAAAAATGGAAACCCAATCCGCTTAAAAAGCGGTTGCTTGCAGAAACCTGCAGATCCCATAGACTATAATGCTTGCAGTACTTTTCTCTCTGCACTTTGCAAGCAGAATGGGGGACCGAATACCCAAACAGTGACCAAACATGGGTGTGACCATAGTCTGGGTCTGTAATTTATGGCACCAAACCACCTACATATTGTTCCCTGGAAGCAATACAGTATTAAAAACAAACTATAGTGTGGCTCCATATGAAATAAAGGGCAAGAAAAATTACAGTACAATGTTGTAGCCTCATGGAAAAAACCATAGATATACTACTTGCTACAGGAGCAATTCCCCAGTAGCTGCTGGTGAACCCTGGGGGAGGGGCACGACAAGACAATGAGCCCTAAGATGACCCCCCCCCCTTCCCTTCTTGATTGCCTGTCCTGTCCTAAGCGACAGGCAACAACTGGTCCACAAGCCCTTCCTAGATATATGTGATGAAACAAAACGCAGACGAAATAAACAACAAAAGGGAGGTCGGCTAGCCAAGGGGTCTGTAACAGTTGAGCAACACAGTACAAATACGTAATCCAAGAAAGTAGTCAAAGGTAAAGCCAGAGGTCAAAAAGAAGAATACAGGTAATAAAACAACATGAGTAAATAGCCAGCAGCACAAGGCAATATCAAGCACCAATGTGAATGTGAACAAACAATAAATAGGAAGGAAGAACCCGCCCCAGACTTGATAGGAAGGCTCAATCACACAGGTAGGCTAACATTAACTACTAGAGGGAGAGGGAAAGCAAGGTGAATGAGATGGGTGTGGTGGAAAATCAATTACCAACGTGAGGGAATAAGACAGTATTCAGACAATACAAGAAGTACCCTAAGCAAGGAATTAAAACTGAACACGCCTCCTGCGCTGCAGCGTGCAAGCGGATGGTGCAGAAGTTTGAACAGAGGTATAACTTTACAACTCCTATTTTTTCTACTGATTGATGGATTTGAAGTCGAGAAGGAATTTTTCCCCTGATATGGGGCAATTGTCATCAGCCTCATGGTTTTGTTTTGTTTGTTTGTTTACCTTTCTCTGTATCAATGCCATAGGTTGGACTTGTTGGACCCGTGTCTTTATCCAACTTCATCTACTATCTTATTATCTTATTATGTAACTATGTAGCTATGACAAAGCTCTGCTACCTCAGCGTTGGCTATACACACATAGCTCTGCTGTCTCTTTGTTCTCCACACCCACAGCTCTGCTAGCTTCATGGTTTCCTTCCTGCACACACAGCTCTGCTATCTTAGTGTTTCCCCACACTACAACAATTCTTCTACTTTCATGTTTCCTCCCTCCTTACAGCCTGGTCCCTGCAAACACTCAGCTCTTCTGCCTTTGTGATCCCCCCACTCAGCTCTATTATATCCACATTTCCTTCACACACTCAGCTGTGATAATTTTACCTTCCCTCCACATACTCAGTTCTGCTACATCCACATTTTACTCACACACTCAGCATTGCTACCTTTACACTCACCCCCACACTTAACATTCCTACCTACATGTTCTTCCCCTACACGCAGACCTTGGCAGCTTCCATGCATGGAGCAATTGCACAGGCTCTGCCCTTGCATAACTGTATCATCATCCTTTTGCAAAACTGAAATATTAGCATTGACTTCAGTTTGCAGTTCTGGAGTGAATTTCTCAACTAGGATCACGATCTCCGAGAGGTGTCTATACTTCCATTTTGGTATGGTACTGACATGGCATCTGACCACTGCATGGTATGGCGTCTAGAATGGAGTGATTAAAATAGGGCATGGCACTGGCTACCTGTGCATTCTGGTGGGCTCCTGTTAAAAAAAATGCTGTATTTGCACAATGTGGGACCCCAGCCTTCAGCTGTGTTTTCAAAAATGCAACATGTTAATCTTATCTGTGAAATCCTAAAAGCTTTCCCTATAGAGCAAATAGATTTAAAAAATGCAATGAAAAATGATGCAAAAACTCAATGCTAAACATTTTAAGGCCCCACGTAGCAGGCCGCAGCGAAAAAGCGATGTGGGAGAAACCACGATGGAAACGCGTTGCAGTTTTTTTCTCTGCGGACTTTCTGCTTCAATTATACCCATAGGGAAACCGCCAGCATATACTGTATAATGGACATGCTCCTATCTCCAAAAACGTGACAGCTTTGTAAAGTTGCATTATCTTTCTGCAATGTGTGGATGGAATTTGCAGGGACTGTAAAATGCCCAGGCCTAACGTCATTTTTCCCAAATGTTATTACTTGTGTTTCCCTATGTGCGGCTTCAGCCTATTACCGATATTTCTGCTAGTTGTTGAGCACGCTGAGTAAATGTGTTTGAGTCTTATAACACCAGGTTCTGGATCACAATAACGGTGTATTTTTTATGCAGAACCTATATTTCCACATTTGCCTTCCCCTGCCTGACTTGACTAGGCCACAGCGGCACAAACCCTTATTTCGTCAATATGGAAGCTGTACTGAAATCACATACCGCTGACAACACGGTATAGAATTTGAGAAAAGAAACACTTGTGATAGCTGTTATTTACTATGCAAATGGCTTCTGCCATGGCAACAATGCACATCCAGCACTTAGTTTTATTTGCTGTAGTACGGGGCCTGCATGTTGCTTACTTTGTGCCTACACATTACACAGATTTTGTTTTCCTTGACACTTACTGGAGAACAAACTGCAATTAATACGGCCTATTTTAGCAGACAGCATCCAATTAGTTATCATCCATTTTCAGATCGGGATGCTAGACAAAAAAAACCTGGAGCTCGCTTCTTATTCAAAAGAAAAATACATACAAACTACAGGTTTTCAAAGACACATTTTGCTCACAATAGCAAGGATACTCACTTGACCTTTAATGTGAAACGGAGTGTTAATTTTTCTCTGTCACCTCTTAATTGCTTCCTTATTATACTGTTCAAGCAGTTAATTGCTAGACTGAGGGAAAAAGTGTTTTCGGGGGGCAAGGAAGTGCCACAGCATGAAAGGAACAGTATGCTCGGGTAATTGGGTCTGATATAACACGAGCTGCGGTTTTACTTTTAATGGTATCTACAAAAATTAATAGGAGAATCTTAATTGTTTTATTGTTAAAGTCGTATAAAAGAAGTCATGTATACATTGGGGATGGGGTCCTGGTATAAAGATGGATCTTATTATTGGACTGATACATTGACACATGGGATACAAGATGGCAATCCATGAAAAGGGTCTTCAGGAAGGACCTAAAAATGGCCTAAGAAAATTCTTATCTTTATATAAGATGTTTGAGTATAGCGTTGGACTGGTGTGACTAGGAGGAAGTTTATCCAACCCACAAATTCCTAAAACTGTACCCATACACATTTTAATAGTACCTTTCCTAGTCCTTACCTTGCAGTGTTTCGGTCTTGGAGGTCTTGACAGTGGGGACTCTTGGCTTGAACTGTGGCCCTCTTAGCTGGGGATAAATGATCACAAAATAGTAGGCCTTAGGAAGTCAGAGGAACCTCTAAGATTACTAGTGAGGGTTAGAGGACTAATCGTGGCCCCACAATGACATTTAGAAGTGAGGACACTGGTCAGCCTACCTATGCTTCTAGATGTAATCTTATAAATCTCTATAATAGAATTGGAGTTATATAATAATGAATTGGATAGTTTGTTAAATATTCTATATAGTTGTTACATGAATGCATAGGAGAGGGGTCTATTTATATTTAGTACAGTGAGCGTACAGTGTTGTATACCACTTAGGCATTTGGTTATTAGGCTTATACTAGCCCACCTGCTTCCAAGTGGGCCAGAATAAGATAAGATAATCCTTTAATAGTCCCACAGTGGGGAAATTTCAGTATGTTACAGCAGCATAGTAATACAGATACAGGATAATACACAGTAATATATTACAGACGTAGACGCACATATGCTGAGAAGAGAAGATATACTAGGAGTCCATAGCAGCTAAGGAACAGAAGAAGAAAGAAGGAAGACATTCATAATCATTAGTTTTCTGTGCGGAGTGTCTTCGCTTGGTCTGATGTAGATTATACAGCCTGGTCGCGGTTGGAAGGAAGGACCTGTGATAGCTCCTTCTCACACTTGGGGTGAAGCAGACGGTCACTTACAGTGCTGCCAAGTCCCATCAAGGTCTCATAAATGGGGTGGGATTTGTTCTCCCGCATGGAGGTCACCACGGACAGTATCCTTCTGTCACCCACCACCTGTACTGGGTCCAGGGGGCTCCCCAGGACAGAGCTGGCCCTTTTGATCAGCCTGTCAAGTCTATTTCTGTCCCTGGTTGATATACTGCTCCCCCAGCAGGCCACACCGAAAAAGATGGCTGAGGCAACCACAGAGTTGAAGAAGGCCCTAAGAAGTGGCCCCTGGACTCCGAAGGCCACATATCATACCTGTGCTGGCTGTCGGTGGACGACTACCTGCAGTGTTGCTCTTCATGTTGCATAAATACTCTATTTCACCATTCTCATCTTCTCACTAACCAATTATTCTTTGATATTATTTACTCTGCACTTTCTCCCAAAGCACAAGCACCCATCACAGATGTAGGTGCTAAAGACCTGGCCACTTGCTTCAAAGATCAAATTGAAATAAACTGCACAAGGCAATCCCGGAGCCTGAGCGTCACATTGATCACCTTCCATCTCGCACTTCTTGTTCACACTCATCATTTAACCCTATAACAAAAGGAGAAGTCTCCAGGCTCATTGCTTCTTCTCGCCCTGCTACTTATATTATTGACCTTATCCCTTCACACCTCGTCGTCCACTCTCATTTCCTCACTGTCACCACTTACTTTACTAAAATAATTAACCTCTCCCGTTCTCCTGGAATCTTTCTTTCCTCTTTTAAAGATACTGTCATAACTCCACTACTGAGAAAATCCTCTCTCAACCAGTCCTGTGCTGCGAAGTACCAGCAGGTCTCTAATATGGCCTTCATTGCTAAACTCTGGGAACATAGGATCCTGTCTAATTCACTCTTTGCTATGTTTCTGTAGGAGTCTCTTACGTTCTGGTTTTCACACTCTGCAGTGATCCACAAGGATCTCCTCCCCCCGAAATCTAATGCTAACAATTCTCTACTTATTCTCTAATCTTTGTAGCATTTGACACAGTAGACAATCCATTTATCCTCAGAATCCTCCACTCCATTGGCCTCAAGCGAATTGGTTTCTACTTTTCAGACTACTCATCAGTATATAATTTGCCAGTTCTTCTTTCTATTGATGTTGGGGTTCCTCATGGCTCAGTCTGAAGTCCTCTCCTCTATCCCGTATCTCAGTCTGTGGTCTTACCATAACTCCAAGGGTCTCCATTAGAGATGAGCGAACAGTAAACTGTTTGAGGGTTGATATTCGTTTCGAGTAGCCCCTCAATATTCGACTACTCGAATTGAATATCAAACCCTATTATAGTCTATGGGGGGAAAATGCTCGTTTCAGGGGTAGGCCACATTCGATCAAATTATACTTACCAAGTCCACGAGTGAGGGTCGGGCTGGAACCTCCGAGAAGTCTTCTCCGTGCAGCGTCCCCGCGGCATCTTCCGGCTCTGAATTCACTCTGCCAGGCATCGGGTCTGGGCAGAGCCGATTGCGCATGCCCGCACTACAAGCCTGGCAGAGTGCATGAAGAGCCGGAAGACGCCGCGGGGAAGTTGCACGGAGAAGACTTCTAAAGGTAGGAGAAGAACCAGCGTTGATTGGCCGACTGTATAGCATTCGACCAATCAATGCTGGTTCTGCATCGAACTTTTACATTCGAATAGCAAGTGGTACACGATCGAGTACGAGTATTTCGAATACCATAGTATTCAATCGAATACCTACTCGATCGAGTACTACTCGCTCATCTCTAGTCTCCAGTCACTACACTAGTTGCTCCTCCACCATAGAATACAATATAAACTTATCATTCTCACCCTAACACCCATAGTTTTGCACCTTGGGAGGCCTCTTAATAATTCTGGTACATGTCAGACCTGTGAAGGAACGGATTAAGACTGGTGTAGGAAATGCAACTCTTAATAAATTCTCCCCATTGCTTGTTAGTAGTTAATGACTTTCTCTAAGGTTGTGGGGGTCACAAACATCCATGACTTCTATGTACTTAAAAGGCTGTATGGTAATGAGATTGAGTTCCTGTAAACTCCATATAGCATTTTTTTTATTTGTCCATATTTAATCTTCTTTGAAAGATTTTCACATCTCCATCGTAAAGGCCTTACAGGTGACATTTGAAAAACAGGTTTGGTTCACTGTTTGTAGACATGAAGTATTTACATAGGGAAACATTGTATTGGTGTAAATGACAGCTACTCATACAAAAAATTCCTGTGTTTTGGGGACTTTTGTGAAATTAATAGGTAGACCTAGTATTCTCTTATTTGATAGAAACAGTGTTAAAGCTATAAATATGTAGATAATAGAGATGAGCGAACACTAAAATGTCCGAGGTTCGAAACCCGATTTGAACAGCTGCACACTGTTCGACTGTTCGAACGGATTTCGAACCCCATTATAGTCTATGGGGGGGAAATGCTCATTCAGGGGTACGCAAAATTCGATAAAGTTATACTTACCAAGTCCATGGCTGGATTCTCCTTGAAGTCTTCTCCCGGCGCAGCCTCCCCGCGTCTTCTTCCGGCTGGAATTCACTCTGCCTAGGCATTGGGGCCTAGGCAGAGCCGACTGCGCATGCGCGGTCATGTGCGGACATGCGCAGTTGGCTCTGCCCGGCCCGACACCTGAGCAGAGCCGACTGTTCATGCGAGGGCATGCCCGCGCATGCGCAGTCGGCTCTGCCTAGGCTGGATGCCTAGGCAGAGTGAATTCCAGCCGGAAGAGGACGCAGGGATGCTGCACGCAGAAGACTTCTAAAGGTAAGAGAAGAACCAGCGTTGATTGGCAATGTATAGCATTCTGCCAATCAACGCTGGTTCTGCACCGAACCTTATACTTTGAACAGCTAGTAGTGTTCGATCGAGTACGAGTATTTCGAATACCGTAGTATTCGATCGAACACCTACTCGATCGAACACTACTCGCTCATCTCTAGTAGATAACAAAATTATGTGAAATGATATGCATCCGTATTCATAGACTTGAGTCTACTGAGGCATCTGTGAAAATGGACGAATTTAAGATGTTTTATTTTTTGATGGCCCATTGAAACAGAATGTCAAAAACTGGTCATGGGAATAGCCACGTTCAGATGAATTGATTTGAATGTAGTCGGTGACGGCTATTTCACATGGCTATTATCATTGTTCGTGTAAGTAGAGTGCTCAATCCTACTCACACCATTCTCATTCTGAGTCTGGGAATATCTGGTCCTCCTCTGATATTGTTATGATTCAGCTTCTTTTTTCTGATCACCTTTGCCTTATCCCCGGCTTCCAACACAACTCTACCTACTATGACATGTGCTCCATCTGG
The DNA here is from genome assembly GCF_031893055.1 of Leptodactylus fuscus. Lineage (NCBI taxonomy): Eukaryota > Metazoa > Chordata > Amphibia > Anura > Leptodactylidae > Leptodactylus > Leptodactylus fuscus. The sequence continues at coordinate 74,602,105 of NC_134275.1, forward strand.
CTACAATTTCTACCGACTGACTTGTTAAATCAAATTTAGAACTCCTGCTTGTCGACGTGTCAGACGTTGCTAACATTTTGACCTGGGGATTTGTTGTACTGTAGTAAAGTCCACAGCTCTTTGCGGGAGTTGTGGGTCAATCCTTTACTCTCTGCTCCTTTGTATTGCTGTACGTCAAATCCAATAGGGACCTAGTGAATCCATGTTCCCAGGGAGGCCAATATACACTTACAATCCTTTGTGACCTTACTTGACTTCATATTCAGTGAGGTTCATTGCAAACACAAGGAAAGCACGATAAATGTCCACGGATTGTATCAGTCTTGTAAAAGAAAAAGAAACAAATATATAATAATTCTGTAGTTAGCCTACCTGCTATATGGATACAATCTTAGGATTTACAGGAGGGGACAAAGCAGACATATTTTATAAACTGAAAAATATAAAATGTCTTTCAGGCTCCTTGTTAATGTTATGACATGATTTTTCCAGGTACATTGTTGATAACTTTGTGATATGTCCTGGTTGGGGTAGAAGCCTTAACAGAGTTTACAATGGAAAACTCCCCATGGTCTATTCAGATACTTCTATGCAATTTTTAGTTACAGCCGAAACCATTGAAGGGTGACAATTAAAATCTGATTTATTTACAAAAAGAACAGAGTAAAATACTTTTTTGCTGTTTGGTCACAATCCAAGACCAGTGGTGGAATCCCTTCCATGGAGCCCGATGGTCCAGTTAAAAGGAATCAAGTCTGATCCAATGGCAGTGAATATGATGGGACATTTCACACATTCAGCTTACCCAAATTCAGGGTTACCCAAAGAAATTATTGAATAAACATAAAGAGAAGGTGACAAATGTCGCAAGGACAACATTACTCATCACTAGGGACGGGGCAAAGGATGATCGATTCTGTTTGTATTTGCCTATAGTAGATATAGGGGCAGATCAATAATATTTTTCATACAAACCAGTTTAGGAAAAGTTTAGGTCCATCTCGTCAAATCAGATATAGGAAGTATTAAAACTGTAGTGCATATATTTGAGTAAACTACTACAGGCCCTACAACATGCAGTTTAGATTAGGGTCTGGGTGGTGGGGTACAGTATGTGTGTGTCCCCTGATCTATATATAGACAATATGCAATTTCTGAGTCTTGATTTTATAGTGTCACATGGAATTTATATCAGATGTCTGTGCATGTCTCTATGGGCATAATTATTGATGTATTGCAATATTTGAATTTTGGATTGGTAATATCCAAACAACATTTTTTCTAATTACTACTTCGGAATAGCCTTAAGAAAGGCTATTCGTCTCTTACCTTTAGATGTGGTCTCTGCGGTGCCGTTCCTTAGAAATACTGGTTTTTAACTGGTATGCAAATGAGTTCTCCACAGCAATGAGGGCGGGCCCCAGCGCTCAAACGGAGATGGGGGAGTCCCCACTGCTGCCCAAGAGCTCACTCCAGCAACACCTCCATCTTCAGCTGCAACCCCGCCTCTTCTGTCTTCCGTCTCAGTCCAACTTCCGACACCTGCGCAGTACGCTCCTGTATTGAGCTACAAGAACAAGAGCGGCCTCCCAAAAAGACAGAAGAGGCGGGGTTGCAGCTGAAGATGGAGGCGCCGCAGGAGTGAGCTCTCGGGCAGCAGTGGGGACGCCCCCATTGCCGTTTGAGCGCTGGGGCCCGCCCCCATTGCTGCGGAGAACTCATTTGCATACCAGTTAAAACCGGTGTTTCTAAAGAACGGTGCTGCAGAGACCACGTCTAAAGGTAAGAGACGAATAGCCTTTCTTAAGGCTATTCCGACGTGGTAATTAAAAAAAATGATGGTTTAGTAGTAGAATCTCTTTAATCTTGGCACTGGAGGGGCAATTAAAGTAATAAATGTGCACCAGAATTCTGGAGTAATCTGTGCCCAAAAAAAACTGGTTTACATTACACCCCATTTCTAAACACTTTCTAACAGGTTATACAACATGTGGGTGGGGTCTGTTGAAAATGGGGTGTGGCTTAATTTTCATGAAAATTTAGTTGGAAACTAAGCCAACTAATTAGACATATAAAGTTATGGCACATCCACATGACACCAGTGCTGGACAGATTTGCTGGCCTGCACCTTACGCCAGCCAAGGGACTCCTAGCTGTATAGTTATCTTTGCTAGTAGGAGTCCTCACCTTCCAGCGCCATACTGAACTGTACAGTAATCCCTATGTGACAGTATGCGCCTGGGAGGCAGTGACTCCTAGCATCATAGAGAACTATACATCTAGGAGTCCTTCCCACAGAATAACGTGCAAACCGGTATAATGCACTAACCCACTGACCAAAATTCACACCTGAAACTTGGTCATGTGAATGTGTCCTTAGACTAGACAGTCTAAAAGTGTGCCAAATTTTCAAGCAGCATTGGTGCAAATTCAGACTCTCATCTAACTTTCACTGTAGTAACTATTAAATATAGTAAATTGTAAGCAAACTACACAATGTAGAATATATATATATATATATATATATATATATATATATATATATGAGCAATCTGTATACGAACTACACATTGAAGTCATAGGTGACTAAATTCTCTGCCTGATAAAAATAACTCATTGTTTCATTCATTGGTAGAGATGTTTGTATTAAACTACAGTATTGCATATTTAATTACTAAAATTTCTATGTGTTCCGCTTGGAGAATAATTACAGTGTTTTGGTCTGAAGACAGGTCTTGTGCTTACGTAATAGTAATTAGTAATTGCCTCAGCTATTTGCCGTAGCCTTGAACATTATTATTATGTGCACTCATTAGTATTTGGCGTCATCTCAAGTCAATATATAAAGAATAGAAGTGTCCAATTGATCTTCTTTGTCATTCAGAAAAATAAGAGTCTATGGCCCCATGAAAAGATTAACTTAGCTTTAGAAATACCTGACATGAACACATTGTCGTCAGCCACAATTCCTAGCCGCTAGTATAATTACTATAAAGGACAACAAGTATCAAGTGTGTTTGGCTGTGTCAGCCATTTAACCAGGTCCGGAATATCTCTGCATACACTAGAGCTAAATATCATATAATGCTCATAGTCCATTAGGTGATCCAAGACTGTTAAAATAGAGTAAAGGATCCCCATGTTCTGGGGAAAGTCTTCCTCCATGTAGACTTCCTTAGTTCTCCCCTAGTCTTAGCCAGTAAGTTTGGATCTGTTCTAATCAGTCTATAACTAGGTTGTAGGACAACACCTTCAGAATTTCAGGCTAGTTGTATAATAATTAGAAATAGGTAGGGGCAACGCGGTGGCTCAGTGGTTAGCACTGCAGCACTGGAGTCCTGGGTTTGAATCCTGCCAAGGACAACATCTGTAAGGAGTTTGTAGGTTCTCCCCGTGTTTGCGTGGATTTCCTCTCATACTCCGAAAAGACATACTGATAGGGGGAAAAAATGTACATTGTGAGCCCTATATGTAGCTCACAGTCTACATTATAAAAAAAAAAAAGTTGAAATAGTTTTATTAATGGGGAGTCCAGAGAATCACTTTAAGTAACATCGTATGATATTGGCCCTTTTAGTTGTTGTAACGAAAAGTATGATTAAAGAATACCAAGTGGAATCCTGAACCCCTTCAGTGCTGGAGAATCCTTTATCCTTTAATCCTGTGCCTGATTCTCCTAGAAATGTATCGCTTACCTGTATTGTAATATTGCAAACATCAGCATTCATTTTCATTTCTTTGTATCTTAGAATACATCTAGTGTTTTAGGAAATGTTGCCGCTTGTGTAAAACATAGCAATTGCTAAACTACTTACGACCAAAAGGTGGCAGTACAATTTCCAGCACTCTTTCTAAGCCATTCTCATGTCCACTGAAGCTTGAAAATAATAACGGATCTGTCAGGGTTGTCTGGTAATAAATGACATTTACGGCACATATAGTAAGTGGTTAATGATTTTAGTTAATGTGGAAAACAGTTATTTAACATTTAAGGGGATGGTGTTTAAAGGGATCTCTCATCTGAAAAATAACTTAGATAAAAGAGTATCATGCTATAGACAATATCAGTTAGATTCTTTGTGTTATCACATTTACAATTGCTATGTAGGTTGAGTTTTACATGTTCTTGTAGCAATAATGTAGATGACACATTACTATTACAAAGCTCCATGGAATGATGTGATAACTTGGTTTAAACCCCAATATGGAGATAGATATTATCCTGCACCCCTGTGATACAGGGCTTAGTAATGTAAAGTGAGTGGTGTGGTTACTCACCAAGTGCATCATTCATGTTTTCTAGCTAAATAAAGCTATAAAGATATTCAACCATTCACCATGATCCAGGAGAGTTTACATCTGACAAGATCCAAGAGTCCCATGTGCTCTATGAGAATGTTATTGTAACTTTTGCTGATAGAAGAGGGTATACTATAAATGTATGGCTATGCTTCATGATTAGGTTAGTAGGCTTACCCACCGGGTTCAGCAACAAGGATATTGTTGTTAATGTTTCTAGTAGTTGAAACAATGTGGAATAATTTGCCTTGTATATGGGGTCTGGTAGTTAGCTTAAAGAGAATTTTCCCCAATTCCACCAACTCCATCTCTTTATATCCTTTGGTAGGCGACAGCACTGATTCAAATGCTTAACATAGGCGTCACGATCAAACCAGGATGTGACCAGTATCCTAACATCCTGAATCCAGAGGAGTAGGTTAGGCTGGATAAGGAAATAATTATAATGTGTATCTTTTGTAAAATAGTGCATATAGTCATGAGTGGTTGGGTTATGGTCACTCCATGCGGCCACTTTATCAATGGAGTGGAGAAAACAACGTTTTAGGACTAACAATTTAGAGCTGGGCATGATTTATCCAGAAAGTTCTCCAAAGCTAAGATAGAGTCCCATCATAATGAAAGGTCTCCCCAGTAGTGGGTAATGTATGTGGATGGACATTACAACATATTAACAAATATCTACTTTCTATGTCTCCATAATTTTTTGGGGGGTAAAATGATATCACCTGCGAGAACCCAGTGTTTAGTGGGTCACAAAAGCAGGGATTTATACTGCAGAAATGCCTGTTGTATTAAATCGCATCTGCAGTATATTTGGTGTAACAGTGCTTTGCCTTCCATCAATTCTTCTCAGTACACTTGCACATACTCAGTGGTGTAACTAGGAATGGCGGGGCCCCGTGGCGAACTTTTGACATGGGCTTCCCCCCCCCCCCCCAACCGACACCAAAGACCATGACTGACCACACGCCGCATTCCTGCACACTCTATTATGCCCCATAGTGGCCCCTGCACACAGTATTATTCCCCATAGTGGCCCCTGCACACAGTATTATGCCCCATAGTGGCCCCTGCACACAGTATTATTCCTCATAGTGGCCCCTGCACACAGTATTATTCCCCATAGTGGCCCCTGCACACAGTATTATGCCCCACAGTGGCCCCAGCACACAGTATTATTCCCCATAGTGGCCCCTGCACACAGTATTATGCCCCATAGTGGCCCCAGCACACAGTATTATTCCTCATAGTAGCCCCTGCACACAGTATTATGCCCCATAGTGGTCCCTGCACACAGTATTATCCCCCATAGTGACCCCTGCACACAGTATTATTCCGCATAGTGGCCCCTGCACACAGTATTATGCCCCATAGTGGTCCCTGCACACAGTATTATGTCCCATAGTGGTCCCTGCACACAGTATTATTCCCCATAGTGGCCCCTGCACACAGTATTATGTCCCATAGTGACCCCTGCACACAGTATTATGCCCCATAATAGTCCCTGTACACAGTATTATCCCCCATAGTGGCCCCTGCACACAGTATTATGTCCCATAGTGGCCCCAGCACACAGTATTATGTCCCAATAGTGGCCCCAGCACACAGTATTATGTCCCATAGTGGTCCCTGCACACAGTATTATTCCCCATAGTGCCCCAGCACACAGTATTATGTCCCAATAGTGGCCCCAGCACACAGTATTATTCCTCATAGTGGCCCCTGCACACAGTATTATCCCCCATAGTGGCCCCTGCACACAGTATTATGCCCCATAGTGGCCCCTGCACACAGTATTATTCCTCATAGTGGCCCGTGCACACAGTATTATCCCCCATAGTGGCCCCTGCACACAGTATTATGTCCCATAGTGGCCCCTGCACACAGTATTATTCCTCATAGTGGCCCCTGCACACAGTATTATCCCCCATAGTGACCCCTGCACACAGTATTATTCTGCATAGTGGCCCCTGCACACAGTATTATGCCCCATAGTGGTCCCTGCACACAGTATTATCCCCCATAGTGGCCCCTGCACACAGTATTATGCCCCATAATGAACAATTATTATACTTGGGGGTCTTTTCAGACCTCAGAGTATAATAATTGGAGACCATGGGGGGATACAAAAATAAAAAACACACCTCGGTGGTGTCAGCCTTCTTTAATGACGTACTCACGTTACATGACCCGGGATGCAGGCCCAGGTCATGTGACGTCAAGGACATCACACAACTAGGCCCGAAGCCTGCCAGGAACGTGGAAAGGTAAGTAACACGCTTATTATGTTCTCTTACCTCTCCGATCATTATACTCGGGGGTCTGAAAAGACCCCTGAGTATAATGATAGTGCTTGTGGGGCCTGCGGTGTCATTTACCGATCCCAGCCCCCGCCAGGATTGGTAAGTAAATAGGGCCCATTACTGGTTGGCGTAACTCCAGCTGGTAACGGCCTTTTAAAAGAAGAAAAAAAAGGTAACGGCTGTCGCCAGGCCCCTAATGTCCCAGGCCCTGTGGCAGCCGCTACCCCGGTGGTTACGTCACTGCACACAGTGTTGAAGGAACTCTGCATAGAGGTTGTTCCAAACATCTTGGAGAACTAAGCACAGATCTTCTGTGGATGTAGACTTGCTCCAATCCTTCTATCTCTTTAGTAATCCCAGACAGACTTGCACATGTTGAGATCAGGGCGCTGTAGAGGCCGTATCATCCCTTCCCAGATTTCGTTTTCAATGGGTAGTCATACCAATTATTGATGGGATTAAGAATAAAAAAAAATAATATTAAAACACAGTATTTTTTTCACACCTGCCTATAGCTTGCATAGTAGTGTATATCTTGTTCTACGTCCCCGAAGTTTCAAGCTCTTCCATAACATTTTATGTTGGTCATAGAAACCATTCTATAATACAGTATATACCTTAGATAGGTTATATTTTGGAGTTCTTTTGGAGTTGTCTAATTTTATGATCTGTTTTCCTTCTCGCTTTGTGTTCTTGGATGGCTACACAGCGTTGCAGACTTTTAGCACCTGTTGTTTTCTTAGAATGGAAACTTGAACAAAAATAGCTTTATTTATTATTTCAATTGCCAAAGATTTGAGTTTACTTTTTTCCTATTTCTCAAAGAGAAACGCTTTTAACCCCTAAGTGACTAATTAGGAAAAGCCATAATTTTGGGGGGCTGACATCCGGTCATAACACCGATCCGCTGTACGGGACTGCTTACGATACGGTACAAAAAACAGGGTAGTTGGCTCTGAGCTCTATATAGTGTCATGGAGGCAAATCTTCCAGCCTTCTTTTGTGTATAGTAAAATTGTTGGAAATAGTAGAATACAGCTAATCAGTGCAGGGGCTAGCAACCAACCCTCCACCGACCAGATATTTATGGTCAATTCTAAGGATAGTCCATGAAAACAATATCTTGGACAACATCTTAAAAGCAGCAGTCCACAACCTTTTATGCACCAAGGACCAGTTTCATTGAAGACAATTTTTCCGCGGCTCGGCAAGGGGTGTGGAGAGTAGTGGAGAGTTTGGGGTGTGGTTAAGTGTAGTAATTGGGTTGCAGGGCCACCTCCATCAGTAATACTCCCCCTCCCCCCACATTAGTAATGCTATTACCTGTCAGGGGCACTATTACTGTAATATTGCCCTAATAGCAACACTCCATTGGTAATATTTTATTCCCCGCATCATTAATGCTGTTACCCATGGGGGGCACTATTACAGTAATAGTGGTCTAATAGTGTCCCCTTACAGGTAATAGTAACCCCTCCTTAGGTAACAGCCCCTCTATATAAGTAATGCTATTACCTGTAGGGGGCACAGATACAGTAATTTTGCTCTAATAGCACCCCACAGGTAATAGTTAACACCCCCACATAAGTAATGCCGTTACCTGTGGGGGCACTATTACATTATAGGGAGCTAATAGCACCCACACAGGTAATAGTCCCCCTCCTCCACGTACCGGTCACTGCTGCTCTGTATAGTTATAGTGTACTTACAGAGCAGTGAAGGGGTGAGCAGGGCCTCCTCTTGGACACAACCTCTGCACATCTTCTACTTTCCTTTAAGACCCTTGAGCCCTATTCTATTGTACTGCTGGGAAGAAAATAGAAGATGCGCACAGGCTGTGTACAAGAGGATGTCCCACCTTTACTGCTCTGTAAGGACAATAATTGTATATTTCAGACCACGGGAAGAGGTTGCCTGAGGGATCCTGCGGCCCAATACCAGGTAATCCATGACCCAATACTGGGCCGTGACCCGCTAGTTGGGGATCTCTGCTTTAAGGCACAGTGGTCTACAGGTGCTTATACACATTCAAATACAGTTGATATAAATGAAGGATTTCAGCCAAAGTAATCATTTGCTATAGAAATGTAATTGATACTTTTAGCTACAAAACAAATTGTCAGTGCTTTACCTTGTTGGACAATTGTTAGACAAGAGATCTAGGAAATGATATGTCTTACATTAAACAAAGCATTTTCTTTGAAAGATCGTTCCCAGAAAGATCTTTGGTTTATGACCTGCTTTTATCAGGCACGTATGGCCAGTTTGAAGGACTGTAATGGCCAATATGGACTACAATGTGTACGACTGCATCTGTGAAATGATCCGTCACTAGAATTATAGCAAATGTTATTAGACTGTTGTCCTACAGTAATTGATCAGGCACTGACTTAGGATGAAATATCAGTTTGATAACATTTCAACTTATTTGAGTGTTTATGAGCAGTTAGAAGATCACATATAAGAGACATCAGAAGGAGCCATCAGATAACTCTGTAAAAGGAGAAGGGGAACAGAGCAACCTGCAATGTATGGTAGAATGTGACAGCCAAAGAGGACAAAGAAAGAAACATCTGTAGCCAAAACCTATTTGGAAAATGGATTAGGTAATAAAATAATTCAATTATAATGCAATAATAATAATGATAGTGATGATAATAATAATAATAATAATAATAATAATAATAATACATAACCCCAAAAGTGTACATAGATTTTAGGATCTAAATGGGTGAACTATGTCAGTTGGAGCAGCAGCCCACAATCTAATATCAGCTGGATTCCTTCTCTATAACTGGGATTGGAGGAGCCTTTGAAGCTGACCATTTAACCCCTTAAAGTTAGATTGGGGCCAGGTAAATGCATTGGCATGATGGCTTTCATTTTAAAGTGCTATCAATACAATCTTCTGTAAGCTATTTTTTTATTTTGGCATTTTAAGGGAATCTGTCAGGGCGATTTGAGACACTAACCAACACACAGGTCCTTATGGACTGGGGGTTTATTGTCCCAAATTGCCCTATTTTAAATCCACCTGTGTCCACATTTAAAAAAATAAAACGCTTATTCTTATTAGAGTCTGATAACTCTAATTGAGCTCTGATATACTTATTGCTACACATCTATGAGTTATTATAGTATTGCTTCATCTCTGCTTGACAAAATACAAGAAAAAACTCAAGGCCGATCCTGGTGTATTATCACTGGCTGCAGAAGTGGAAGGATAGACAAGTGCCTGCTCACCTGGACGGGTTGTGAGGAGGTCACAATAACCCAAAACCCTTTGACACATGCAAATCCAGGACAGAGCTAGATACAGGGCAGCAGCTGAAGATACGTCCTGAAGACTTGCAGAGAACCAGCAGATAATGGACCAACTTGATGTGGGATCAGGTCAAAGGGCAACGCTCACCCAAGCGATGACAGGAAGACTTCCTGAAACCGCTTGGGTGACTGCTGTCCTTTGACCTGATCCCACATCAGGTTGGTCCATTATCTGCCAGCATAGTCCAAAAGTCATTCTTTTCTTCTCTTCTCAATGACCTTTTGACAACATTGACCTAAAAATTACTCTGATGGGTCAGACTGATGGTTATACAGTAGCTCCACCACAGGTAGAGGATGTTAAAACAGTTTCTACATATGTTCTAAGTGAATAACCAATCATTTTATTCTCTAATTCTATGTGCCCCCCCCCCACTGTAACTCTTCATAGCACTAAATTACAGGGAGTTTGTTGTCAACCTCGCCACACATATAGGTTAGAGATCACCTTTATGGTGTTGATCCCTTGTGAATCCATGCTGCTGTGGACAACACATCACCATGTATGTCAATAAGCAAATGAGCTCTTAAGAACAAGCGAGATATGTATGACAGAGCTCATACGAGGCAATATGATGTATTCACTGCCTGGCCCTGTCAATCAGAGGAAGGAGTCAGGTGCAGAGGACAGCATGGAGATGTGGGAGACATCTCTAAAGCAATGGCAACACCCTCATTGCTCCAAAGAGCTCGCTTGCATATCTTGGCCATGGGATAGCAATTGACAAGATAACCCCATTTGATTCAGGTGACCCTAACCTATCTTATCCATAAACTGAGTTGATATGTTGGTCCCTTTAAGAGTCACGCAGAGTCATAACTAGGAATATTTCTCCCATACAAGTAATACTAAATATTCTCCATAGTAAAGAACACCATATAATGTCTTATGGAGTAAGAACACCATATAATGTCTTATGGAGTGCCTAGAATTCTGCAGTACAATGACACATGGAAGCCAGCTCTGGGCAACCTTATTGTACAATGTACATGAGACCTGACTAGTACATGTTATAAATAGAAATGGCTGATAACTGTAAGATGCAACATCGGCAACTTATGTCCCAATAATTTACCTAAGTATGTCTTTTATGGCAGCAAAAGTATAAGCGACTGAATACAATTAATTTATTACACTACCATTAATTTATCAGCGAACGTATTCACTAACAATCATCAAAATATGTGGCTCTATATGTCCCTTCACACTCCGGTGATGGTGGGTAAAGGTAAGGTCACCAGTCCACCAGGTGCCTGCACGGTACCCTGATCATCAGCAATTAAAGTGCAAGTACAAATTTTCGACCAAAGGTTAGTTATTTCATAGCCAATTACCCAAACAGCTTCACCCCACTTTGAACTGCTTGTGAAGTGAGGACAGCAATGCATCTGCTCTCTCAATGGATTCCCTGTAGCTTTCCTTCAACTCTATTCATCTGCTTTCTAAAGTACTTACAGCACCCACCTGCCTTTCACCATTTAACTATTTCATTCATGGAGATGAAAGTCAGATATTTGCATCAAACGCTGCTCCAATGTACCCCATTATGAACTCTATTTTGTCATCTATATTATGCCCACCGGGTTTTGGTTATTGTTTGGGACGTGTGACATTTAATATCGCCACATACACAATATAAAGGGTTTATATGTTTATATGTGTACAAGTTTATAAAGCAATGCGCGAATACAGGATAATATCCCTCTATTATTATTATTATTATTGGTCATCCTATAAAGCGAGGACGAGAATAATGTAAGTAAAAATACATATCCCACAGCAATACAATAAATATGCGGTTATTATGTTTAGATTGATTCCTCTATAAGAGTGTTCGCACAGCTCTAAGTTTATGAAAAAAACCTGTTTTTTTTTATTTAAATAATATTAATATTGGTTCAATTGTATATATATATATATATATATATATATATATATATATATATATATATATATACACTCACCGGCCACTTTATTAGGTACACCTGTCCAACTGCTCGTTAACACTTAATTTCTAATCAGCCAATCACATGGCGGCAACTCAGTGCATTTAGGCATGTAGACATGGTCAAGACAATCTCCTGCAGTTCAAACCGAGCATCAGTATGGGGAAGAAAGGTGATTTGAGTGCCTTTGAACGTGGCATGGTTGTTGGTGCCAGAAGGGCTGGTCTGAGTATTTCAGAAACTGCTGATCTACTGGGATTTTCACGCACAACCATCTCTAGGGTTTACAGAGAATGGTCCGAAAAAGAAAAAACATCCATTGAGCGGCAGTTCTGTGGGCGGAAATGCGTTGTTGATGCCAGAGGTCAGAGGAGAATGGCCAGACTGGTTCGAGCTGATAGAAAGGCAACAGTGACTCAAATAGCCACTCGTTACAACCAAGGTAGCCAGAAGAGCATCTCTGAACGCACAGTACGTCGAACTTTGAGGCAGATGGGCTACAGCAGCAGAAGACCACACCGGGTGCCACTCCTTTCAGCTAAGAACAGGAAACTGAGGCTACAATTTGCACAACCTCATCGAAATTGGACAATTGAAGATTGGAAAAACGTTGCCTGGTCTGATGAGTCTCGATTTCTGCTGCGACATTCGGATGGTAGGGTCAGAATTTGGCGTCAACAACATGAAAGCATGGATCCATCCTGCCTTGTATCAACGGTTCAGGCTGGTGGTGGTGGTGTCATGGTGTGGGGAATATTTTCTTGGCACTCTTTGGGCCCCTTGGTACCAATTGACCATCGTTGCAACGCCAAAGCCTACCTGAGTATTGTTGCTGACCATGTCCATCCCTTTATGACCACAATGTACCCAACATCTGATGGCTACTTTCAGCAGGATAATGCAATGCCATGTCATAAAGCTGGAATCATCTCAGACTGGTTTCTTGAACATGACAATGAGTTCACTGTACTCCAATGGCCTCCACAGTCACCAGATCTCAATCCAATAGACCATCTTTGGGATGTGGTGGAACGGGAGATTCGCATCATGGATGTGCAGCCGACAAATCTGCGGCAACTGTGTGATGCCATCATGTCAATATGGACCAAAATCTCTGAGGAATGCTTCCAGCACCTTGTTGAATCTATGCCACGAAGAATTGAGGCAGTTCTGAAGGCAAAAGGGGGTCCAAGCCGTTACTAGCATGGTGTACCTAATAAAGCGGCCGGTGAGTGTATATGTATATATAATAAATTTACACAATTAAACAGTGCACAATTTATTCCGTCAGTTACAACGACTTTATGGAAACAATGGAGAAAATCATAAAAAAAAATTACAGAAATGTCACATTGCTGTGTGTCAATTTTGTACAAAGTACAAGCCTTGTCCATTGTTTGATCATACAACGCAATATATTCAATAAAGTAGAAAATGGTTTATCTACTGAAAAAATTTGGCACAATTTTGTGACAAATTAGATCACACCATAAAAAAAAAACACACAAAAGATTATTTATTAAGCAATGCGTGCACTTGTGATATTATTAACCCTATGTCACCTTAAAAGAACCCACTTTTTAGGAATGTGGCTGACTTTATATTACGCATACTATAACTAAATATACATCACTGGGATGCAACCCAAGCATGTATGTATGTAAGCTATGTAAAGAGCGATATTATTTACGTATATGAGTATATTATGGCCCCATGTTACAGCCATAAATTTAACCCCGACAATGGAGGCTATCATCAGAAAGCAGAAAAACCTTTGTGATACTAAGGCCACACATTGCAGAAATGCAGCCATTTTATCTGTTGCTGAAACACTGGGGAAAAAAACATAGAATTGAACATTTCATTTAATCCACACAATAGAAAATGTAGCAAATCTCATGTTTTTTTTAGAAAAACGCTGCGTGTTATTTTTTTTATCTGTGTTACTGTGTTCTATCCATAAACTTATATAGGGGGATGCAAAAATTAAAACGGCAGTAGAAAAGCTGTAAAAAAAAAACGTAAAAGCTTTTGCTGCATTTTATTCCCACTGTGTTTTTAGCTGCTTTTCACTACATGTGGCCTGAGCCGGAAAAAGCTTTCCTAAATTACTCGGACTGTATTGGATTCTGTTTTGGTACTAAATGTGTGGCCTTCGTGTATCGCCATATTTGTCACAGATGTCATTTTTATTAACTCTCTTAAAACATCACAAATGCAGATTATTATATGTGATACAAGTATTGAAGAAAATTACAAATATAATAATTAAAATTTGCAATTTCATGTAAATATTGTATAATTTATAAAATATTAATTTAAAAAAATCTTGCTACATGGAAAAACTAGATACGCATCAACATTATACCTAGGATTCTCTGAGTTGTTAGGATATAGTTAACAAATTTTGACATCGTGATATTCTGTATATTATTTATTATATAAAATTATAGTATATAAAAAAATATTATAAAATATTCTAATAAATTATATTAAATAAATAAAAATATTATATATATATATATATATATATATATATATATATATATATGACTGTGGTGCTTTATCTCATGATCCCATATGAATACCTTTCCTAGCTCTTGCATGATTTTTTTTTTTTAGATTTTTTAACTGGATTATTTTAATGATTTTATAATACACCGCACGCTCTGGGTCTCTATTTTTCTTTAACTTATTGGAGTGATTGAAAAAATAGATATTTTCAAATTTTGCATGGAATAACATATTTGTACATATATAGGAGCAACATGACAGGGATTTCTAAAAACTAAACAAAAAAAATGTATTTTTAGAACACCCTCCACAAAGGCATTAAGAATTTATGTTGTATGCATCTCAATCTCAGACCTCCCTGGTGTCAATGTATGAAATTAATGACACGTAATGAAATTTCTACTTCTAATGCAGAATAAAATGATATGTTTTAATCTATAATAAATCATAATTAATAAAAGCTTCAAAAAAATAAAAAATGTAAAAATACCTAAAAATATATGGAATTAGATAAAGCAATAGTAGTCTATATATTACGCTTAAAGGTATAACGTGGCCTTATGCAACGCCAATGTAATTTTTTGGTTTCTATGCTTCATTTAACTCAGCTTGATATAGCGTTTTTCTTTTATTATACAGTATATGTACATATGATGATGGCGCACCGTGAAATCTGCGCATTAATTGTTTGCGTATTACAAGCACCTGAGCAACTAGAATTGTAGGGTAAGAGAATCCAAATCTGGCTACGCCACTAGAGATCTGAGATTTGCGAAAAATTTTAAGTATTTGGAAAATTGGAGAATAGAATTTAAAAAATGCTACATCAAAGAAGCAGTAATATTAGGAATACAGTCTATGCATGTTATTTATCTCTGATTCATCCATATGAATTGCCAGGCATTACTGTATACATTACATAGCAGCTCCTGACCCATATGAACTAGATTATATTTTGCATTGTTTAAGGTAGCAAATATGAACTGTGAAGATAGAATTTATAAAAATCTATTAACATTATCCTCTTCTTGACCGTGGATTTTTTTTTTTATTGAAAAATATTTTTATTAATATTTTGGAAAATGGGTTTTCAAAGTTTTAAATTGCCATATATTAGTTTTTTATTGAATTTTCTTTGACTATTTAAACACTTGTTTTAATGGTATTCCACAAATGGTGTCTAGTGATTCACTATGTTATAAATTTATTGTATTGTGATATATCATGTATAAAGTGCTTAACTTATTGAACTTATGCCTCTTCAATAGCGAACTCACATTAGCAGTGGCCAAATTAATTTCCATCTGATGCCCTTTTAATTGTTCACATAAAGGGAATTTCTAGCTCTTGAGGACAGATGTCCACACCAAAGACACAACTATCACAATAAAGGCTAATTGGAACCCTGGTAGGCCGTACCGGTACTGAGGCCAAGGATTTATTATGCATAAGACATAAAGTATGCTCTTAACCCTAGAGGTGGTCATCCTTACACAGCTTAATGTGCAGCAGCAGGATAATATATAACCATCCTGTCAACAAATGTCAAGTGACCACTTACTGGAACTAGGCTAATAAAGTGGCATTTTTTAACTATTGATTTGCGGCCTAGTATTCTATTTCTCTTTTGTTGGTACATTTCGTTCCATTCTTGGTAAAATGTCTTATCTTATGTTCACTTATGGAACCGTTCACTTATTTTCGGAATATTGTGCAAAATGCTGAGATATAGGCAAAAGAAAAATATTTTTTTTATTATTTTTCTATATTATTATTATTATTTATTATTATTATTATTATTATTATTATTATTATTATTATTATTATTATTATTATTTTTATTTATGTTTTAATATTATTGTTTGGTAACAATAAAATATAAAATGATGTTAACAAGTGTTAAGTACTTAAGGTCTGCTTACAAACCTATGGATTATCCCATAAAAATATTATATTTTCTATATTATTATTAATTAATTATTTTTTTTTTTTATTAATATATATATTGAAATAATTTAAGAAAGATTATCCTGTTTGCTTTTTATTGCACCTTTATCTAGTTTCAACCATCTTTATTCTTCTATATGTTGCTCTCAAGGTATCAGATTTTACTGGTTTGGTGAACACCATGGTTGTACCACAAGATGGCAGTCTACGATGAGGTTTTTAATTTTTTTTTTTTTAAATGAAAAAAAATCAGCTGAGAATTCTTCCGTTCTCAAATGACAACTACCCCAGGTAGCTTGGGTGACATTTGCTTCCCATTATGATACACACTAATTAATCATTAGTGATCCCAGAAGTATGGAGCTAAAAAATCCTCGGTGATGGGTTATCTCAGTGGGCATTCTCAATATTGATAGTGTTATGCACATATGTTCGAGTGATGGATAAGCTATTGTGGTGTTTTCAATGATGCCATTTAAAAGTGTACAAAATAAAGTACGGAATTAATAAAGTTGCGTTCTAGGTTCTTTTGACTCGCAAAGCTCCATGGAGGCGCCAGGCCTTCTCTACCTGATAGTGTCGGCCAATACGCTGCTAGTAAAGTCCATTAAATTTGAGGGGGATCCCAAATTATGTGGGAACTTGAGTGAGTTTGGTGCATCTCAGTTCTCCTTCATTAACTGTTTATAATCCCACAACAGGGAATGTCACAGTGGATGCATCTAGATGTCTGTGGGCTGCTGGGTTACCCTCTCATGTTGCTGCCATCTGCTCCTAGCGGATGTCTAAATGAACATAGACACCACAGGGATAGAGGATTATTCAGTCATGTAAAAGACACACAGAGATTTCATTTTATAGACCTGTTCTTTAATGTTCGGAGGTAGCTGGTAAATGTCTTACAAAGGCATTTCAATATATTCAAAAATATTTTCAGTCCAACATGGAAATGGAGAAGATCCTTAAGATTCTACCAAAAAAAACAAAACAATAAAATGTCTCAAGGAATGGAACCTACTAGACAAAAATGTATCCTTTTAATGTTTCTTTTGTTTTCGGTGACCCATTAGGTTTACCCATACTATATTGTGAGTTGGGCCAAATGACAAAGTCAGCTCTGCTCCATTGACAGACTCAGCCCCGCTACATCTGTCCGTGCCATGTGTGTTTATTTTAATCAATGTATGCCACAAGAACCTCACATACGCTTCATACATATGGAAAAGGATATATTGATCTCTGTGTTACGCTTGGTGGTCGCAGTTTTTGCATTATATTTGATATATAGCTAAACATCCTACGTTATTCATAAATGGTCACATATATAACAATGAGAAGGATTACAATAAATCAAAAGATTATGAGTATTATCTGAATCCTCAAAGATAACATGGAGTGATTTAGGGGGCAGCCATGTTCTCTTCCAAAGTGCGGGGGTAATTATTATATATTACTGAACATTTCTGTAAAATGCTCCATCTGTCCTTTATTTGGCACACATCTAGAAATGTTTCATTGGATTTTCCCTTTCTGGCGATATTGGGACATTTGTGAGGGTTCTGCCTCAGTACATTGGAAGATCAAAAGAAGAACTACCACTGAGAGGACTGCTGGCTGCAGTAAGAGAACCAA
The DNA here is from genome assembly GCF_031893055.1 of Leptodactylus fuscus. NCBI lineage: Eukaryota > Metazoa > Chordata > Amphibia > Anura > Leptodactylidae > Leptodactylus > Leptodactylus fuscus. The sequence continues at coordinate 74,620,074 of NC_134275.1, forward strand.
TCTCCATAAAGAAGTGAGATTAGATGAAGGTTTGAAAGCGTTCCACAAGGTCAAGGGGGGAAGTGCCTCTGATTTGGAATTTTATTCATTACTTTCTGTCTTTTGATCAGCTTCTTTGGTACTATAGCGGCACAAGCGAAACCTCAAGGGTTAATTTTTTGATTACTCCATTAGAACGCAACTGTGGGCTTCTAAACAGGCAGATGTCATGGAAATGTGAAATGTTATCTTTGTAAATAAAAACGCTCTATCCCCGAGTCTATTCAAAATCATCCGTTCTGGTACGATCTTCATATCTATCTATCTATCTATCTATCTATCTATCTATCTATCTATCTATCTCTAGTCCAACTTTCTATCTATAAATTAATCCACACATCTATATAGTGTTTCACAATGAAAAATCAAAAGAGCTTTCTGGCAATAGGGAATACATTGGGATACATTGATATTTGATTTTGACGTAGAGAATGTACAGTCACATTGGATGAGTTCCAATCTGCTGGAAAACAAGCAAATTTTACCATAAAGAGCAAATTTTGTACATAGAATTTCTGAAAAAAATATTTTTAACCACTTAAAATATGGTCTCTTAGGAACCAATAAACACATTGGACTATGATAATGAGCCCCAACAATCAATAAATGGGAACCTCTTTTCTTGATGTGACAGAGACCTTTGTATCCAATAAAAGCCACCTACAGTGTTGGCCAAAAGTATTGGCACCCCTGCAATTCTGTCAGATAATACTCAGTTTCTTCCAGAAAATTATTGCAATCACAAATTCTTTGGTATTATTATCTTCATTTAATTTGTCTTCAATGGAAAACCACAAAAAGAATTGTCAAAAAGCCAAATAGGATATAATTCCACAGCAAACATAAAAAAGGGGGTGGACAAAAGTATTGGCATTGTTTAAAAAATCATGTGATGCTTCTCTAATTTGTGTAATTAACAGCACCTGTTACTTACCTGAGGCACCTAACAGGTGGTGGCAATTACTAAATCACACTTGCAGCCAGTTGAAATGGATTAAAGTTGACTCAACCTCTGTTCTGTGTCCTTGTGTGTATCACATTGAGCATGGAGAAAAGAAAGAAGACCAAAGAACTGTCTGAGGACTTGAGAAGCAAAATTGTGAGGAAGCATGAGCAATCTCAAGGCTACAAGTCCATCTCCAAAGACCTGAATGTTCCTGTGTCTGGGCCTTCAAAGAAAAGAAGACGGTCCCTACAGTCAAACATGGCGGAGGTCCCTGATGTTTTGGGGTTGCTTTGCTGCCTCTGGCACTGGACTGCTTGACCGTGTGCATGGCATTATGAAGTCTGAAGACGACCAACACATTGTGCAGCATCATGTAGGGCCCAGTGTGAGAAAGCCGGGTCTCCCTCAGAGGTCAGGGCTCTTCCAGCAGGACAATGACCCAAAACATACTTCAAAAAGTACTAGAAAATGGTGGTGAGAGAAAGCCCTGGAAACTTGTAAAGTGGCAGCAATGAGTCCAGCCCTGAATCCCATAGAACACCTGTGGGGGTGGAGAGATCTCTTGATGGCAGTTTGGAGAAGGCCCCTTTCACATCTCAGGGGGGACCTGGAACAGTTTGCCAAAGAAGAATGGTCTAAAATTCCAGCAGAGCCTTGTAAGAAACTCATTGCTGGTTAGCGGATGCGGTTGTGCGCAGTTATTGTGTCTAAAGGTTGTGCGACCAAGTATTAGGCTGAGGGCGCCAATACTTCTTTCCAGCTCATTTTTGGAGTTTTGTGTAAAATGATCAATGATTTGACTTTTTTTTTCATTCTCTTTTGTGTTTTTTCATTGCAAGCAAAATAAGTGAAGATATTACCAATGAGTTTGTGCTTGTAATCATTTTATGGAAGAAACTGAGTATTATCTGACAGAATTGCAGGGGGGCCAATACTTTTGGCCAACACTGTATGTTTCAATATATCTATTACCATGTCTACTGTACCACCTAACATTACAGTCCTATGAAAAAGTTTGGGCACCCCTATTAATCTTAATCATTTTTAGTTCTAAATATTTTGGTGTTTGCAGCAGCCATTTCAGTTTGATATATCTAATAACTGATGGACACAGTAATATTTCAGGATTGAAATGAGGTTTATTGTACTAACAGAAAATGTGCAATATGCATTAAACCAAAATTTGACCAGTGCAAAAGTATGGGCACCTCAACAGAAAAGTGACATTAATATTTAGTAGATCCTCCTTTTGCAAAGATAACAGCCTCTAGTCGCTTCCTGTAGCTTTTAATCAGTTCCTGGATCCTGGATGAAGGTATTTTGGACCATTCCTCTTTACAAAACAATTCAAGTTCAGTTAAGTTTGATGGTCGCCGAGCATGGACAGCCCGCTTCAAATCATCCCACAGATGTTCAATGATATTCAGGTCTGGGGACTGGGATGGCCATTCCAGAACATTGTAATTGTTCCTCTGCATGAATGCCTGAGTTGATTTGGAGCGGTGTTTTGGATCATTGTCTTCCTGAAATATCCATCCCCGGCGTAACTTCAACTTCGTCACTGATTCTTGAACATTATTCTCAAGAATCTGCTGATACTGAGTGGAATCCATGCGACCCTCAACTTTAACAAGATTCCCGGTGCCAGCATTGGCCACACAGCCCCAAAGCATGATGGAACTTCCACCAAATTTTACAGTGGGTAGCAAGTGTTTTTCTTGGAATGCTGTTTTTTTTGGACGCCATGCATAATGCCTTTTTGTATGACCAAACAACTCAATCTTTGTTTCATCAGTCCACGGGCTTGTCCAAATGCGCTTTTACATACCTAAGGGGGCTCTGTTTGTGGCGTGGTTGCAGAAACAGCTTCTTTCTCATCAATCTCCCATACTGTTTCTCCTTGTGCAAAGTGCGCTGTATTGTTGACCGATGCACAGTGACACCATCTGCAGCAAGATGATGCTGCAGCTCTTTGGAGGTGGTCTGTGGATTGTCCTTGACTGTTCTCACCATTCTTCTTCTCTGCCTTTCTGATATTTTTCTTGGCCTGCCACTTCTGGGCTTAACAAGAACTGTCCCTGTGGTCTTCCATCTCCTTACTATGTTCCTCACAGTGGAAACTGACAGGTTAAATCAACTTTTTGTATCCTTCCCCTGAACAACTATGTTGAACAATCTTTGTTTTCAGATCATTTGAGAGCGGGCTGTCCATGCTCGGCGACCATCAAACTTAACTGAACTTGAATTGTTTTGTAAAGAGGAATGGTCCAAAATACCTTCATCCAGGATCCAGGAACTGATTAAAAGCTACAGGAAGCGACTAGAAGCTGTTATCTTTGCAAAAGGAGGATGTACTAAATATTAATGTCACTTTTCTGTTGAGGTTCCCATACTTTTGCACCAGTCAAATTTTGGTTTAATGCATATTGCACATTTTCTGTTAGTACAATAAACCTCATTTCAATCCTGAAATATTACTGTGTCCATCAGTTATTAGATATATCAAACTGAAATGGCTGCTGCAAACACCAAAATATTTAGAACTAAAAATGATTAAGATTAATAGGGGTGCCCAAACTTTTTCATAGGACTGTAGTTGACACTTTATCCACAGTGGTTATGATTCACACCCTTAGAGGATTTAGGTGGCTTCATAAAGTGCTGTGCCTACATTATTATACATTTCAATTTAGAATTTGGTTTCCCTTCTTAGGGCACCCTAAAATCCTCCCCAAACACAATACATGCATATCGAAGACCGTAGAATCTTTAAGTCATGTTTGAGTGAATGCCATATGAAAAAGTCAATTTAGGATATTTTCAAAATTTGGTTACAGTACATGGAACTATATACAGTATGATTCAGTACTGCAATATTGAATAAGAGAGTTTAAGGACAAGTGTCATCAGAAAACACAATATTTTTATAGTTTTTTTTATTAGTTTCACAGCTTATCTAGCCACCTTCATTCCACAATAACCTCTACAAAGATCAAAGAATATGTCTAGCATATCCAGCATCTCCAGACTATTATATATATGGTTAATGTGACTGCTGTAAGGCATATCTCTAAATGCTCAGGCAGGATGGCAATCGTCATAAAATGTAGACACTTAAAAAAATCTACAATGAGAATGTAAAAGAAGATTAGAAAGAAGTTATGTGTATTAGTATTTGGTTTTAAATGGAAAGAAAATATAGGAGAAGAAACAAAACAATATACAGATGAATAAGATATTGGCTTTAAAGGGGTTACCCAACCTCCAAAAAGTATCTCTCAAATACATCCACAGCAGTGCTAAATACTCACTGTTCAGCCTTTGCTCAGCTTTATTTTACTTGCTGCTCCTTGTATCACTGTTATGATATACAGTAAATCGTTGGACAAACTACATTTCCCATGATTCATCTGCCTGCTCTCACTCTGTGTACTGCTCCAGCCTTCACTCTCCCCTGCGTCCAAATTCCCTCCCAGCCACAGGGTCTGTTTTCTGTCACATTGTCTGAATTGTGTCTCACTTCGTCTGTGCAGCTTTCATCCACATATCTGACCGGGCAATAAATCACATTCATGAGTGGCTTCAAGGGGCAAGGGGCTGCTGTGACGTTTTGTTTGCTGGCTGAACTGCTCACGGGCACAGGGTAGTGAGCTCTCCACCGAAACATCACAGATGTGGTAAATGACCTGAAAATAAATCAGATAAATGGTGCCAAATTTAAGAAGTTTATATATATTAGAAGCATTTTGTATAGATGTATACTGTTATTTGGACATGTTTTTAATAACTGGATAATCCCTTTAACTATATTCACTAAAGGAGATTATGACAAGCAAAGTAGGCTTTGTGCAAACTAATATGTTCGAATACTATGTATGCTATGTGTAAGCACGAACAGCAATAAAATGCCATATGGAAGCACCATATGTGACACAAGCTGGACCTATGACTTCAGTAGTATGGCGTCCATAAGCCTTAAGAGTCTACATGAGCTATTCCTAAGTAGGCCATTTATAGCAGATCTAAAGTGGGCCTGACTCCAAACCCATTTTATCATGGCTTTATTAAGTTGGGGCATTAGGCTAGACTCATTACATATAACTGAATGTACATTTAAGGTACAAAAATCTAAAATTGATTATAGGGAGTCTATCAGGTCCAAAATGTCTCCCAAACCAATAACATTACAATTCAAGGGCCTTTAATAAGAGCTATAACATACCTTTTTGGACACAAATTGATAAATCAGTGCAAAGATAATCATCTTCTATGGATTTGCAAATGTTATTACACCCAGCTTTGCTATATTTGCCTATATTTGCCACAAGTGCTCTGATTTTCCCCTGGAATCACCACCTAACATTCCCTCTTTAGTGGCGACATAGGGTTAGTTCACACAGGCAATGTGGGGGCGGATAATGGTGCTGAATCCACGTCATAATCCGCCCCCTCACAATGGAGGTCTATGTAGACCGACAGGCTAGTTTTTTGCTGCTCACTGAAAAAAGAATCCACATGCCCTTTCTTAAGGCGGACTCCGCGGCTGATTCAACCCCGGCGTCCGCCTCGTGGCAGCAACCTCCAGAGTAGGCCCATTCATTTGAGCCTACTCCAGAGGGGGAAACTGTAAGAGTCGGAACCTGCGACAGTCGTGGCAGGCGCATTTTGGCCCGAGAGTGACGCGGCTCCCCAAAATCCGCCCATCGGTCCCCCATGTGAACGGGGCCTTAGGGTCAATACAGAGCTTTTTGGCGAGGATTTTAGCACTGAATCCATGTCAGAATCCAAGTGGAAAAAACACCTCCCCATAGAGTTCTATGGGTTCTGCTAGTGGAAAAAAGCTTCCTTCAGGTGGATTCCACCTGCAAAAACCAACGCAGTCAATGGGCAGTGAAAAAAATCCATGTGGAATTTGCAAAAACCACATGGAAAAACCGCTAGTGGGTTTTTCAAGGTTCATACACTCTGCTGGAGGAAAAAAACATTTCCTAATTCCTGAAGCTAATTTTTTCCTCGACAAAATCCTCACCGAAAAACTCAGTGTGAACGGATCCTAATATTTTCATGGCCCGCTCCTGAGGCACATGCAAGCTCTTTTGCTTATGCATAAAAATATGATTAGTAAATGAGTAGAATTTTGGGATGTTTACCTGTGATGGTGCCTTTCACAGATGCCACTATATAACCATATAATAACATACATCTGCCATAGGCTTCAATGTTTAACAAAAAACGTATGCTATACTGTACGAAACAGCACAAAAAAGCAATACTGACATATTAATATCCCTCTCAGCACATGCAGACACCACAATGTGAATATTGTCTAATTTTCAAATTTGGTAAAAAAAATTATCATTTTTTTTTTTTCTCCATTTTTTGCAATCTTTTCGTTGCCCATAACACTTTAATTGTGTTTTATCTGGCTATCGTCTGCTGCTTCCCATTAGGATGCTCCTTCTGAAAACACATGTGGTGCTGTTTATTAGTTAGATTCATGCCTTTGCCCATGAATTTCATATGCAGATAAAAGACAAACTTGACAGGCGTGAAGTGTCCTACCGGAGTACCCTATCCGCAAACTGAGAAACTTGTCTTGACTTAAAATTAAAATTTCCTTGCAAAAAAAATATTTCATCAAGGAATATTTTTTTTATTTTTTTATGTTTATTTTATTAAGTTTGCTTTTGTTAATGGGTTATAGTAATATCCGTAATCCCTGATGTATGGGTTGTAGATTACTATGTGCATTAAATTGAGAATGTGCTACTTTCTATGCTCATATTACGAGCCATTACAGAAAGTAGAAATTGGGAGTCGGAAAGCCGAAAAAGCAGAGCAGCCTTTTTATTTCTTGGCAATTTGTATTACACTAATTCATTTTCCACTGCCTGTCAAAATTATTGTAAGATACTTCAGAAGTATGTTAGTATGATGCAGCACAAATTAGCCGAGCCTATTCCACATACATGTATTTGGATTTAACCATCCATGAAAACAGATGCCAGCGCTTTGTTCCTGCTGACATGGCTCAAGTAGAATTTGACAATATTGGATCAGTCAAAAATATTAACATATGCACATATGAATTTGATGATCTCATTGGGAAAAAAAAAAAAAAAAACTCCACATCCGATTTCAGCCTGCAAGCCCTTGAAGTTTGGTTTCACGCTAGTGTTTCTCCTTCTAGTTTACAAAAGTGATACTTTGTATTGATACTTATTTTTTTACATTCTTCTTTTGTATACGTTTAACGTGTAGTTTTTGTGTGTGTGCTAAACAAGGATCCAAAAAATATAACTAAATAAAACCAACTTGTATAATTACATCAATTGTGACTCTTCCATAAACATGCAATTTGATGCCCCATTAATCTAATAATTAGAGATGAGCGAACACTAAAATGTTCGAGGTTCGAAATTCGATTCGAACAGCCGCTCACTGTTCGAGTGTTCGAATGGGTTTCGAACCCCATTATAGTCTATGGGGAACATAAACTCGTTAAGGGGGAAACCCAAATTCGTGTCTGGAGGGTCACCAAGTCCACTATGACACCCCAGGAAATGATACAAACACCCTGGAATGACACTGGGACAGCAGGGGAAGCATGTCTGGGGGCATAAAAGTCACTTTATTTCATGGAAATCCCTGTCAGTTTGCGATTTTCGCAAGCTAACTTTTCCCCATAGAAATGCATTGGCCAGTGCTGATTGGCCAGAGTACGGAACTCGACCAATCAGCGCTGGCTCTGCTGGAGGAGGCGGAGTCTAAGATCGCTCCACACCAGTCTCCATTCAGGTCCGACCTTAGACTCCGCCTCCTCCGGCAGAGCCAGCGCTGATTGGCCGAAGGCTGGCCAATGCATTCCTATGCGAATGCAGAGACTTAGCAGTGCTGAGTCAGTTTTGCTCAACTACACATCTGATGCACACTCGGCACTGCTACATCAGATGTAGCAATCTGATGTAGCAGAGCCGAGGGTGCACTAGAACCCCTGTGCAAACTCAGTTCACGCTAATAGAATGCATTGGCCAGCGCTGATTGGTCAATGCATTCTATTAGCCCGATGAAGTAGAGCTGAATGTGTGTGCTAAGCACACTCATTCAGCACTGCTTCATCACGCCAATACAATGCATTAGCCAGTGCTGATTGGCCAGAGTACGGAATTCGGCCAATCAGCGCTGGCCAATGCATTCTATTAGCCCGATGAAGTAGAGCTGAATGTGTGTGCTTAGCACACACATTCAGCTCTACTTCATCGGGCTAATAGAATGCATTGACCAATCAGCGCTGGCCAATGCATTCTATTAGCGTGAACTGAGTTTGCACAGGGGTTCTAGTGCACCCTCGGCTCTGCTACATCAGATTGCTACATCTAAGAGTCTAATGGAGTCTAAGATCGCTCCACACCAGTCTCCATTCAGGTCCGACCTTAGACTCCGCCTCCTCCAGCAGAGCCAGCGCTGATTGGCCGAATTCCGTACTCTGGCCAATCAGCACTGGCTAATGCATTGTATTGGCATGATGAAGCAGTGCTGAATGTGTGTGCTTAGCACACACATTCAGCTCTACTTCATCGGGCTAATAGAATGCATTGGCCAATCAGCACTGGCCAATGCATTCTATTAGCGTGAACTGAGTTTGCACAGGGGTTCTAGTGCACCCTCGGCTCTGCTACATCAGATTGCTACATCTGATGTAGCAGTGCCGAGTGTGCATCAGATGTGTAGTTGAGCAAAACTGACTCAGCACTGCTAAGTCTCTGCATTCGCATAGGAATGCATTGGCCAGCCTTCGGCCAATCAGCGCTGGCTCTGCCGGAGGAGGCGGAGTCTAAGGTCGGACCTGAATGGAGACTGGTGTGGAGCGATCTTAGACTCCGCCTCCTCCAGCAGAGCCAGCGCTGATTGGTCGAGTTCCGTACTCTGGCCAATCAGCGCTGGCCAATGCATTCTATTAGCCCGATGAAGTAGAGCTGAATGTGTGTGCTTAGCACACACATTCAGCTCTACTTCATCAGGCTAATAGAATACATTGGCCAATCAGCGCTGGCCAATGCATTCTATTAGCTTGATGAAGCAGAGTGTGCACAAGGGTTCAAGCGCACCCTCGGCTCTGATGTAGCAGAGCTGAGGGTGCACAAGGGTTCAAGTGCACCCTCGGCTCTCCTACATCAGAGCCGAGGGTGCGCTTGAACCCTTGTGCAGCCTCGGCTCTGCTACATCAGAGCCGAGGGTGCGCTTGAACCCTTGTGCACACTCTGCTTCATCAAGCTAATAGAATGCATTGGCCAGCACTGATTGGCCAGAGTACGGAATTCGGCCAATCAGCGCTGGCCAATGCATCCCTATGGGAAAAAGTTTATCTCACAAAAATCACAATTACACACCCGATAGAGCCCCAAAAAGTTATTTTTAATAACATTCCCCCCTAAATAAAGGTTCTCCCTAGCTATCCCTGCCTGTACAGCTATCCCTGTCTCATAGTCACAAAGTTCACATTCTCATATGACCCGGATTTGAAATCCACTATTCGTCTAAAATGGAGGTCACCTGATTTCGTCAGCCAATGACTTTTTCCAATTTTTTTCAATGCCCCCGGTGTCGTAGTTCCTGTCCCACCTCCCCTGCGCTGTTATTGGTGCAAAAAAGGCGCCAGGGAAGGTGGGAGGGGAATCGAATTTTGGCGCACTTTACCACGCGGTGTTCGATTCGATTCGAACATAGCGAACACCCTGATATCCGATCGAACATGTGTTCGATAGAACACTGTTCGCTCATCTCTACTAATAATCCATATTTTGCCGCTACGACTGTGTGTATGGACCCATAAAAATGACCCACAATTGCAGATAAAATCTACGGTCAAGTGCATTGAGTCTTACTGATATCCATCTTCCAGCCCGGTATCTTCCTTTAAAGTAGAAGCTCAGATTTGGCAACTTAATTATGTTAAATTAAACTTTCAAAAGTAATGGAATGGGGAGTTGTTTTGTTAAAGAGGATCTTTCATGTTCTCAAGCACATGCGGTTTTATATATGAATTCAGCGCACTGGCGGCTTGCCTGTCATGTACCCTGGGGCTGGAGATATTGGTGCCTTTACCAATCTCTGCCCATTGTCAGAAGGGCGTTCCTGACAGTCTAGTTGGGCTATGAGGAACACCCCTACTGACAGGACTCTTCCATAGCCCTGTATTATCAGGGGGCATTCTTTACCGCCCAGCGATGATGCTAACCTGTGAAGAATGTCCCCCAGTACTAGTCTATGAATGAGTACACTTGGGGCTTAGCATCATTTCTGGGTGGTAAGGAACGTCCCGTCTGACAGAACAGAGCTATAGATGAGTACTGTCGGCAGGGGGGGGGGGGGGACTGTCAGGAGTGCCCGTCTGACAGTGGAAAGACATCAGTGCCGTTATAATGGCACCAATATCTCTTGACCCGGGGCATATAACGGGAAAGCCAAAGTGCTCTGAATTCAACCGCATGTGCCCGAGGACATGAAACGTCCTCTTAAATACATTTATAGGCCTTTGAATGTCTTTCTACTCTAAAGGTTAAATTACCATCATTTGTTGCAGAAATGGTAGAGAGTAATGCAATAAGAATATTTCTCATGGTTTAGTTATATAAATGTTCTAAAAATGGATTCCCGTCATCCCCAAATTCAGATATGTCAAAGTATTCTATATTAGACTGCTGAAATCTTTTTCAGGTGCTGGTAATGTAGGCTTTCCTCAACAACACCTGGTTTTCACAGCCTCAGCTTAGAAAATATAGCGTGGGGAAGTTAACTCGGTAGAAGCAGTGGCGCAGACCCAAACAGTCAAGGCAGGGACACAAAACGTGCAGCAAACTGGTTTCTTTAGGAAAAAAAAACCCAGGAAAACAAATAAACCTTGAGTTCAGGCACAAAATAAATAAAAGAAAATACAGCCTTAACTTCAGGCAAAAACAAAATAAATACCTGCTCGTCTGAGCTACTAGCTAAACAGAACGGATAACCTAACTATACGTGTGGCTTACTTCCAGCCACATGAACAAAACAGGAACAATATTGTCTTACCGTTACAGGACAGAACCACACACCTCCTTTCACCTCATGGAACTGCCATGAATTGCAGGCTCTGCAGCCTTTTATGGCCCAGTAATGAGCCAAGGATCTACACCAGGGCTGAGGCCTATTCCAGATCCTCCCTGGACCACACATATGTCAGAAACTTGGGGCTGATATCTGGACTCCAGCACTCTGCCTGTCACCTTCTCACAATAGCCAGAGGAAAGAGACAGATTGGTTAGTCGGGAAGTAACGGGGGACAATAAAGGAAGTGTTTTTCAGATCTTCATGATACAGACAGAAAACCCAGTAAGCAGGTGTAACTATTGTGAGCCTATGTGTTGGGACAGACAGAATGCCAGGGACATAGAGAGTACTTGTCAAGCAAGAACAGTCTATGGAAGTAACTTATATGTAGAGAGGAGAAGTGCAATATGACCCACAGATAGGCTAAGCAAGAGCTGACTACAAGTGAGGCAAAAGAGATAATGGCACCCAAAAGAGGGCATTGTTTAGCATTACTGACCCTAAGGTAGTTATATGGACACCTGCTATTCAAAATCTCTACATTGCTATGGACAGTGCTACAGAGAGCAAAGAGGTCCATTACAAGTGTGTTGATGATAAAGTTGTAGTGGTCAGTAAGAGACATTAGCTGTAAAATTGGCAAAGCAGTTAGCATGAGATTGATAGTCAAGGAAACCACAGGAGACTTCATGTAGGAAGAGAGGGAGACTCCTTCCCCACAGGAATACAGCTGATGATTGGTTATCTCCATGGTGCAAGTCCCTTCCTGTTTTTGTTTATTGCAAGTTTTACCCTGTGTTCTGTTGGAGACATTTTAACAAAACAGCTATATAAAGGAGCTAGGTATCATCAGAGTCTGTTACCACATTCACACAGCCGCACAACCTGACCTTAGCATGTGAAATAACTATACATTGCTAACAGGTGTCTCATATTTCTTCACAAATGATCCCCTTAGATATCTGAAAACTAACAGAGATGTAGATCTAAAAGAGGACCCTTTGGAATTCAGTGTTTTTGATATATGAGAAATAAATGGACATCATATAATACCAACCCCATTACTTGCCATTATTCTGTAGCATTTCCTTATCATTACAAGTGCAATTGCTGAGAAAATCAACTTTTTATTCTTAAGTAAGCGCCCAACCACTACTGTTGGGTGAACCTTTCAAGTTTTTTTGGTCTCCGGTTCAGCAGGTTCAGTCCCAAGATTAATTTCTAGTTTGTTCCAAATGTACAGTTGGTGGCTGTGATGTTCGTGATTAACACCTTGATTTCAAGGACCCCTTTTTTAGAATAGGAGTCCCCGCACTCTGGTACACAGAGCCCACAGACGAAACACATGTTGGGGCTCTGTACGCTACAAAAGAGGGTCAAATGAACTTTAGTGACCCCGATTACATGATGGGAACTAGTCAATTAATGGCAGCAGCTTTTTTTAAAATTCTTTAATAAAATCCTCAATGAAGTCCATGTGGGGTATTTTTCAATAACATTTTTTTAATGTCTTTATATATAGATACATATTTTTTTTAACTTCATTACTATTGAATAGTGAGCTTTCATTACTATAGTGGGGCTTAGCCACTAAATAGGCAATGCTAACTCTCCATTACCCACTGCCAACAGTTAGCATGTCTGACAATAAATGGGTCTAGTCTGGGGTCTGATGAGTTCTGGGATCTCATTATCTAGAGGCACGGCATTTGATAATGTAAAATTCTAGAATCAGATAATTTTGATATCTGGTATGGGGTCTGATAATTCTGTCACACTTACGCTGGGTTCACACCTGCGTTCAGCACTCCGTTCTGTGCTTTCTGTCTTCTACATGCAAGAAGACGGAAACCACAGACCGGGTCCAGCTGTGAGCAGGGGTGAGCGTTTTATTCTCTCCGCCACAAAACCATTTTTTTAAATCCGGACACAGAGTACTGCATGTCCGACTCTGTGTCCGGATTAAAAAACCCGGTTTTGCGGCAGAGAGCTTAAAACGCTCACTGCCGCTCACGGCCGGACAGCTTTCTCACCCATTCATTTCGCCTTGGACAGCGAAAGGGGCAGGTTCACCCCTGGCCAGGCATCAGGCCTGGACAGAGCCGACTGCGCATGCCTGCACTACAAGCGGACATGCGCAGTCGGATCTGCCCAGGCCCGATGCCTGGCAGAGTGAATGAAGAGCCGGAAGACGCCGCGGGGAAGCTGCACGGAGAAGACTTCTAAAGGTAGGAGAAGAACCAGCGGTGATTGGCCGACTGTAAAGCATTCGGCCAATGAATGCTGGTTCTGCATCGAACTTTTACATTTGAATAGTGAGTGGTACTCGATCGAGTACGAGTATTTTGAATACTGTAGTATTCGGTCGAATACCTACTCGATCAAGTACTACTCGCTCATCTCTAGTTAAATGGAGTCTGTCAGCAGGGGTTGTGGAGCTTACATTTGCAGAAAGCCATGACACTAGACAAGAAGGGAGCACCCACAATTGTTCCCTTTAAGAGCTGGATTCTTTTATAACATTTGCTCAGGTCATTTGCAGTATGTTCTTGTCCTGTACAATTCTGGTTCCAAAACTTTACTTAATATAATTTACCCTCTGCCCTGGATTATACAAATCTATGTAACTCTGTTGATACATATTTTATTCTTATGTAAAAACAGAATTATACACCTATATATTTGTTCTTGACATTCTTCAATTATGTAAGTAAGATCTTCTCGTATGTTCTGTCCTGGGACTTCTTCTTAAATTTTGGCAACTCTTTCCAGCTTCTTAATTACAGTAAATGCCAAAGCCTTCTTGTAAAGCGATGAAACTAAAGTCTTCCAGCCTACAAAAGCTATTTGTTCACATGCTAGCTTGCTAGAAATGATATGGCTTGGGAAAACTGTTACAGCTAATGAAAAAAGATATCATCATCCCGAGGGTAAAATATTCCATATTGCAGTAATTAGCTGGAACTTTCAGTATCTGATATCGTAATTATAAAATAATAATTGTGATTTATTGAGACCTTTGTTTTCTGCAAGTTTCAGAGGAGATCTGAAGCAACGGGAAATGTCTTATGTCTTGAAAATAGATCCTAATAACAGAATAACTCGCTGCATCTTAACCACAAGACTGACTGGAACAGTGAGTATTTAGAATGACCAGCAGATGGCAAAATTTCCTCCCAGAAAATGCTGAGTGATAAGAAATCAGATGTAGAATATAAAGCAATGGAAAGTATAGTATTTGTGCAAATATTCAGATACAGCGTTTCTACAAAGTCTGGCACTATAATGTAAATGGATGCACTAATGTATATGTTACATTTATCAAGGAACCTCTTCCTTTTGGAGGAGTTATACTGGCTTGCCTATTACTCCCAGATCGTGCCCTAGGCTTCTTAGAAAACCAGCCATCCACCTTCCAAAATGTGGAGCTAAGAGCAAATTCCTCTTATTCACCAATGTATAATCCTTGACCAGAATACGGCGACTGGACAGGACTGGTATGTTATAGAATGGATGGAGGGAATTGGTAAGATATTGCTTTTTTTCTTAGTTTTTTTTTTTTTTTTCCCCTGTAGATTGTGAGCCCCATATAGGTCTCAAAATGTACATGTTTCCCTATCAGTATGTCTTTGGAGCATGGGAGAATCCACGCAAAAACGGAGAAATCATACAAACTCCTTGCAGATGTTGTCCTTGGCAGGATTTGTACCCAGGACTCCAGCACTGCAAGGCTGCAGTGCTAACCAATGAGCCACCGTGTTGCCCCTTTTCTTATTTTTTTAAAGCTTTTTTGGTGTGAGAAGTATGATCACTTGACTAGGAGATTAGTGCTAGTACTATGGCATACTCACAGAGTTTTCTGCTTCTGGTTCCATGGTCTATGCAGTCCCAGCAACTGTGGCATTTGCCAAATCTCCACCAAACCGATATTGATGACCTATACAAGCAATAGCCCAGAAATATCTAATTATGGAGAAACCCTTTAGCATGAATTCTACAGTATATTGTATATAAGTCCTATATAGACATAGGTAGAATGTGAATTCATCTCTAATCAAAGGGGTTTTCTGTGCTAAAAATATGAATGATCTGTGCTAAGGATAGGTCATTGTTATTAGATTAGGGAGGTTGTCAGAATCCCGGTGTATTTCGCTATTCTACCACCAGTGGCTGCGTTTTCTCACTCTGAACTATTGTGGCACTTCTACCCCAAACCACTGGAGGCTGTTGGGTTTATCCTAGGAATTTCCTTAAACAAAGATGACCGATCTGTATCAATGTGAAGTCATCTTGTTTTCTGTTTGGGCCTATTTATAGCCATGAGGCAATCCAGCCTTTGCTCGAGTATTGTGACTTTTTCTAGTCTCCCGTGCCTCAGCACTGTCTTTCCCAGACTGATTGTACTCCGTGCTGTGTTACCCTTGTGATCTACACTTCGAGCTGCACCCTGGACTACTACTCTTCAATACCTATCTGCTCCTGGCTTATTCCATATGCCTACTAGATTCCAGTTGTGTATACTGCTAACGTAAGAGAGGTTTTCATGCCTGGCACTCATACCAATCAGTAACTTCAATAGCTAACATGCAGAGAATGGAGCAGGAAGCAGACAGCTCTGTTCTCTTCTGTAGTGACTTGTTTTGGAAACTACATAGAAAACAGAGCTGTCTGCTTCCTGCTCCATTCTCTGCATACCAGCTGCTTAGAATAGTTGATCAATAAGGGTACCAGACCCCCCAAATCTGACATTTATGACCCATCTTTACTAGGTTATAATATTTTTTTAGTCCGGAAAAGCTCTTTAATATCCAAATTGTCCTTAGGTAGATCTTATGCCAAGAGCTTCAAAAAAATCAGGGGAAAAAAAAAAATCATCATTTTTTTGTAGATAATATGTAGAAAAATTACAAACATGTAAAGACAAGTTAGAAATGTAGAACAAATTTAATAATGATTCCATTGTAAGTTTGTACTGACAAAATTTTGCAAATTCATTGCTTTGAAACCTTGACTGTGAGGAGTATCTCTCCGGAGGTTATGTTCATTGTTGCTTCATCAGCTCTGTGAGTGCCATCATTATGGCTTTATTAGCAGCTTACTGACATGTCTGCTTTAACCTTACACTCACATCAATTGCTTTTGGCACATAGGAATAGGAATTGAGTTCTATGATCTAAATTACCTTAATAGCTCCTGGATCCAGATGTCCACGTTTATATATCTTATCTTTTCAGTTTTGGTCACTCTTAAAAAAAAATTAAACATGAATTTCAAAGATTAAGGCTAAAGCCTCACATTGCAGAAAAGCTTCTTTTTTGTTGCAGATTTAGTTGCATTTTTTTTTAGCCAAAGTCAAGAACGGATTGAGCAGAAGTATAAGTGTATAAGTACTTCCGGTATATTTCCCATTCCTTTTGTAGACATTCTTGACTTTGGCTCAGAAAACTGCTGCAAAATCTGCAATAAATAAAGCTTTGTCTCCGCAGCGAGGGGCTCGGCCTTAAACTATATTTAAAGGGAGTCTGTCATTAGAACTCAACATATCAACCCACCCCAGATAGATAGGTTAGGGTCACCTGAATGAAACAGTATTTATCCCTTGTGAATCAATATCTCTGTTGCTGAGATATGCTGTGTTTTGCAATATAGAACAACAAGGCTGTTGCTGCTACTTCTTTGGATAGACAGCAATGTTCTCATTGTTCTAAGGAGCTCATTTGCATAATGACAAAAAAGACAATATCTTGGCAATGAAAATACTATTTGATTCAGGAGACCCTATCATTTCTAGGTTGATATGCTGGACTCTGGTAATAGACTCCCTTTAAGACCTTCCATCCATCCAGGCACTCTACTGGTATTCCAAATGTCCTTCAATCTCATGAGAAGTGAATTGAGAGAGCTGTGACCTCTTCTGCATTCATTCCTCATGTTCAGTGGCTTGTTGCTTCCTAAAAAAAATTAAAATAGGCATTGGGGGAGCCCTGTTCTGGATATCTATGCAAGTTTCATAGATAGGACCCAGACCTATCCAACATCTATAAACATCTGCATTGGGAATAACCCATTAAAGGGGTTGTCCACTTTCAGACCAATACTGAGAAACAAATGTTATTGTTTATACAATAAAAAGATATACAATTTTCCAATATACTTTCTGTATCAATTCCTCATGGTTTTCTAGATTTTGGCTTGCTATCATTAATTTTGTTACTTCTAGTGGATAAAAGTCTGACCATGGTCATGTGATTTACGGTCCATGGTCATGTGATTTACAGTCCATGGTCATGTGATGAGCACACAGATGCACAGCTGATTACCAGGCAGAGGTCTGATTACTGGGCTGTGACTGTAACAAGCGGCACCTGTGTGCTCATCACATGACCATGGACCGTAAATCACATGACCATGGACTGTAAATCACATGACCATGGTCAGACTTTTATCCACTAGAAGTAACAGAATTAATGATATCAAGCCAAAATCTAGAAAACCATGAGGAATTGATACAGAAAGTATATTGGAAAATTGTATATCTTTTTATTATACAAACCATAACATTTGTCTCTCAATATTGGTCTGAAAGTGGACAACCCCTTTAAGACCCCTTTTTGGGCTATGTCAGCAGTATATGTTTGGACGAAGAAAAAAAAATCCAAATAAATACTGTTATATACCAATTGGATACATGGCCGAACAAAAGCCAAAGAGGTTGAAGGGGAGAAACAGGACACAGAGACTTTCTCTATAAGTCACCAGCACATGTATATTTCAACATTAGGTATCTCCCCTTTCTTCTATGCTGCCTGTAGTGTAGACTAAGGGACCTGACAGATCCAATTTAAACAATTTTATGTTCAAGATTGCACAGACTGAAACCACGTTGCGAACTATTTTTTTTTTCTTTTTATGACCAAGGGAAAATGGTATAGTTCAGAAAGGGTTAATGAACTTCAATATTACACAACTTTACAGCTAAAAATGGCGAGGTAATTACATTCAAGCAAAACTATATTGAGAACATCAGTTCTAACTCTTCCCATAAAACATCAGATTCCAGGAAGATTGGATTCTTAAAGTCGCTCTGCCAAATTACCAACATGTGAATCCCATGCGCCATACCACCTTATATGATATAATATCTGCTTTATTAAACTTTCTGCTGCATTTGTTGTGTATCAGAAACAGATTTGTAATTAAACTCTAGGCAGCCTGTGATCGGACGTGGGTTATGAATGGGTTATGAATAGAGATGAGCGAACAGTGTTCTATCGAACTCATGTTCGATCGGATATTAGGCTGTTCGGCATGTTCGAATCGAATCGAACACCGCGTGGTAAAGTGCGCCATTACTCGATTCCCCTCCCACCTTCCCTGGCGCCTTTTTTGCTCCAATAACAGCGCTGGGTAGGTGGGACAGGAACTACGACACCGGTGACGTTGAAAAAAGTAGGCAAAACCCATTGGCTGCCGAAAACATGTGACCTCTAATTTAAAAGAACAGCGACGCCCAGCTTCGCGTCATTCTGAGCTTGCAATTCACCGAGGACGGAGGTTTCCGTCCAGCTAGCTAGGGCTTAGATTCTGGGTAGGCAGGGACAGGCTAGGATAGGAAGGAGAAGACAACCAACAGCTCTTATAAGAGCTAAATTCCAGGGAGAAGCTTGTCAGTGTAACGTGGCACTGACGGGCTCAATCGCCGCAACCCAGCTTTCCCAGGATCCTGAATGGAATACACTGTCAGTGTATTCCCGTATACCCGATATATACCCCCGATACCCGTTCCAACGGTGTGCCCCCCCACCTTCACCCCAGAAATACCCTGCAAGTCCCCTAGCAATAGAATTGGGGCTATATACACCCACAATTTTTACTACTGGTATACAGTGCCATTGTCTGACTGGGAATTCAAAGAATATATTGGGAATACAAATACCCTCATTTCTTGCTACTGCCATATAGTGCCAGTTTCTGACTGGTAATTCAAAGAATATATTGGGGTTACGTGCACCCACAATTTTTACTACTGGTATACAGTGCCATTGTCTGACTGGGAATTCAAAGAATATATTGGGAATACAAATACCCTCATTTCTTGCTACTGCCATATAGTGCCAGTGTCTGACTGGGAATTCAAAGAATATATTGGGGTTACGTGCACCCACAATTTTTACTACTGGTATACAGTGCCATTGTCTGACTGGGAATTCAAAGAGTATATTGGGAATACAAATACCCTCATTTCTTGCTACTGCCATATAGTGCCAGTTTCTGACTGGGAATTCAAAGAATATATTGGGGTTACGTGCACCCACAATTTTTACTACTGGTATACAGTGCCATTGTCTGACTGGGAATTCAAAGAATATATTGGGGTTATAAATACCCTCATTTCTTGCTACTGCCATATAGTGCCAGTTTCTGACTGGTAATTCAAAGAATATATTGGGGTTACGTGCACCCACAATTTTTACTACTGGTATACAGTGCCATTGTCTGACTGGGAATTCAAAGAGTATATTGGGAATACAAATACCCTCATTTCTTGCTACTGCCATATAGTGCCAGTTTCTGACTGGGAATTCAAAGAATATATTGGGGTTACGTGCACCCACAATTTTTACTACTGGTATACAGTGCCATTGTCTGACTGGGAATTCAAAGAGTATATTGGGAATACAAATACCCTCATTTCTTGCTACTGCCATATAGTGCCAGTTTCTGACTGGGAATTCAAAGAATATATTGGGGTTACGTGCACCCACAATTTTTACTACTGGTATACAGTGCCATTGTCTGACTGGGAATTCAAAGAATATATTGGGGTTATAAATACCCTCATTTCTTGCTACTGCCATATAGTGCCAGTTTCTGACTGGTAATTCAAAGAATATATTGGGGTTACGTGCACCCACAATTTTTACTACTGGTATACAGTGCCATTGTCTGACTGGGAATTCAAAGAATATATTGGGGTTATAAATACCCTCATTTCTTGCTACTGCCATATAGTGCCAGTTTCTGACTGGTAATTCAAAGAATATATTGGGGTTACGTGCACCCACAATTTTTACTACTGGTATACAGTGCCATTGTCTGACTGGGAATTCAAAGAGTATATTGGGAATACAAATACCCTCATTTCTTGCTACTGCCATATAGTGCCAGTTTCTGACTGGGAATTCAAAGAATATATTGGGGTTACGTGCACCCACAATTTTTACTACTGGTATACAGTGCCATTGTCTGACTGGGAATTCAAAGAGTATATTGGGAATACAAATACCCTCATTTCTTGCTACTGCCATATAGTGCCAGTTTCTGACTGGGAATTCAAAGAATATATTGGGGTTACGTGCACCCACAATTTTTACTACTGGTATACAGTGCCATTGTCTGACTGGGAATTCAAAGAATATATTGGGGTTATAAATACCCTCATTTCTTGCTACTGCCATATAGTGCCAGTTTCTGACTGGTAATTCAAAGAATATATTGGGGTTACGTGCACCCACAATTTTTACTACTGGTATACAGTGCCATTGTCTGACTGGGAATTCAAAGAGTATATTGGGAATACAAATACCCTCATTTCTTGCTACTGCCATATAGTGCCAGTTTCTGACTGGGAATTCAAAGAATATATTGGGGTTACGTGCACCCACAATTTTTACTACTGGTATACAGTGCCATTGTCTGACTGGGAATTCAAAGAATATATTGGGGTTATAAATACCCTCATTTCTTGCTACTGCCATATAGTGCCAGTTTCTGACTGGGAATTCAAAGAATATATTGGGGTTACGTGCACCCACAATTTTTACTACTGGTATACAGTGCCATTGTCTGACTGGGAATTCAAAGAGTATATTGGGAATACAAATACCCTCATTTCTTGCTACTGCCATATAGTGCCAGTTTCTGACTGGGAATTCAAAGAATATATTGGGGTTACGTGCACCCACAATTTTTACTACTGGTATACAGTGCCATTGTCTGACTGGGAATTCAAAGAATATATTGGGGTTATAAATACCCTCATTTCTTGCTACTGCCATATAGTGCCAGTTTCTGACTGGGAATTCAAAGAATATATTGGGGTTACGTGCACCCACAATTTTTACTACTGGTATACAGTGCCATTGTCTGACTGGGAATTCAAAGAGTATATTGGGAATACAAATACCCTCATTTCTTGCTACTGCCATATAGTGCCAGTTTCTGACTGGGAATTCAAAGAATATATTGGGGTTACGTGCACCCACAATTTTTACTACTGGTATACAGTGCCATTGTCTGACTGGGAATTCAAAGAATATATTGGGGTTATAAATACCCTCATTTCTTGCTACTGCCATATAGTGCCAGTTTCTGACTGGTAATTCAAAGAATATATTGGGGTTACGTGCACCCACAATTTTTACTACTGGTATACAGTGCCATTGTCTGACTGGGAATTCAAAGAGTATATTGGGAATACAAATACCCTCATTTCTTGCTACTGCCATATAGTGCCAGTTTCTGACTGGGAATTCAAAGAATATATTGGGGTTACGTGCACCCACAATTTTTACTACTGGTATACAGTGCCATTGTCTGACTGGGAATTCAAAGAATATATTGGGGTTATAAATACCCTCATTTCTTGCTACTGCCATATAGTGCCAGTTTCTGACTGGTAATTCAAAGAATATATTGGGGTTACGTGCACCCACAATTTTTACTACTGGTATACAGTGCCATTGTCTGACTGGGAATTCAAAGAATATATTGGGGTTATAAATACCCTCATTTCTTGCTACTGCCATATAGTGCCAGTTTCTGACTGGTAATTCAAAGAATATATTGGGGTTACGTGCACCCACAATTTTTACTACTGGTATACAGTGCCATTGTCTGACTGGGAATTCAAAGAGTATATTGGGAATACAAATACCCTCATTTCTTGCTACTGCCATATAGTGCCAGTTTCTGACTGGGAATTCAAAGAATATATTGGGGTTACGTGCACCCACAATTTTTACTACTGGTATACAGTGCCATTGTCTGACTGGGAATTCAAAGAATATATTGGGGTTATAAATACCCTCATTTCTTGCTACTGCCATATAGTGCCAGTTTCTGACTGGTAATTCAAAGAATATATTGGGGTTACGTGCACCCACAATTTTTACTACTGGTATACAGTGCCATTGTCTGACTGGGAATTCAAAGAATATATTGGGAATACAAATACCCTCATTTCTTGCTACTGCCATATAGTGCCAGTGTCTGACTGGGAATTCAAAGAATATATTGGGGTTACGTGCACCCACAATTTTTACTACTGGTATACAGTGCCATTGTCTGACTGGGAATTCAAAGAGTATATTGGGAATACAAATACCCTCATTTCTTGCTACTGCCATATAGTGCCAGTTTCTGACTGGGAATTCAAAGAATATATTGGGGTTACGTGCACCCACAATTTTTACTACTGGTATACAGTGCCATTGTCTGACTGGGAATTCAAAGAATATATTGGGGTTATAAATACCCTCATTTCTTGCTACTGCCATATAGTGCCAGTTTCTGACTGGTAATTCAAAGAATATATTGGGGTTACGTGCACCCACAATTTTTACTACTGGTATACAGTGCCATTGTCTGACTGGGAATTCAAAGAGTATATTGGGAATACAAATACCCTCATTTCTTGCTACTGCCATATAGTGCCAGTTTCTGACTGGGAATTCAAAGAATATATTGGGGTTACGTGCACCCACAATTTTTACTACTGGTATACAGTGCCATTGTCTGACTGGGAATTCAAAGAGTATATTGGGAATACAAATACCCTCATTTCTTGCTACTGCCATATAGTGCCAGTTTCTGACTGGGAATTCAAAGAATATATTGGGGTTACGTGCACCCACAATTTTTACTACTGGTATACAGTGCCAATTTCTAACTAGGAATTCAAAATGCGCAAGGCTCCCGGAAAGGGACGTGGACGAGGCCGTGGGCGAGGTCGGGGGAATGGTTCTGGGGAGCAAGGTAGCAGTGAAGCCACAGGGCGTCCCGTGCCTACTCCTGTGGGGCAGCAAGCATTGCGCCACTCCACAGTGCCAGGGTTGCTTGCCACATTAACTAAACTGCAGGGTACAAACCTTAGTAGGCCCGAGAACCAGGAACAGGTCTTGCAATGGCTGTCAGAGAACGCTTACAGCACATTGTCCAGCAGCCAGTCAGACTCTGCCTCCTCTCCTCCTATTACCCAACAGTCTTGTCTTCCTTCCTCCCAAAATTCCGAAGCTTTACAGAACAATAACCCAAACTGTCCCTGCTCCCCAGAGCTGTTCTCCGCTCCTTTCATTGTCCCTCAACCTGCCTCTCCACGTCACGATTCCACGAACCTAACAGAGGAGCATCTGTATCCAGATGCTCAAACACTAGAGTCTCCTCCATCTCCGTTCGATTTGGTGGTGGATGACCAGCAACCCACCCTCATCGACGATGATGTGACGCAGTTGCCGTCAGGGCATCCAGTTGACCGGCGCATTGTGCGGGAGGAGGAGATGAGACAGGAGTTGGAAGAGGAAGTGGTGGATGATGAGGACACTGACCCGACCTGGACAGGGGGGATGTCAAGCGGGGAAAGTAGTGTGGATGTTGAGGCAGGTGCAGCACCAAAAAGGGTAGCTAGAGGCAGAGGCAGAGGTCAGCAGCTTAGGCGAAGCCAGGCCACACCCGGAATCTCCCAAGATGTTCCAGTTCGTACCCAGCCCCGAAAAACTCCCACCTCGAGGGCACGTTTCTCGAAGGTGTGGAGTTTTTTCAAGGAATGCGCCGAGGACAGATATAGTGTTGTCTGCACAATTTGCCTCTCGAAATTGATTAGGGGCTCTGAGAAGAGCAACCTGTCCACCACTTCAATGCGCCGTCATTTGGAATCCAAGCACTGGAATCAGTGGCAGGCAGCAACGGCAGGACAAAGGCCGACTGCCGTTCACGCCACTGCCACTGCCTCTGCCTCTGCCACTGCCACTGCTGACTGTGCTGGCGATGCACTCCAGAGGACGAGCCAGGACACCACTTCATCTGCCTCCGCCACTTTGTTGACTTCTACCTCATCCTCCCCTGGTCCTGTCTTATCTCCTTCTCCTGCACCATCAAAGGCACCATCAGGCGTTTCTTTACAACAACCCACCATCTCTCAGACATTGGAGCGGCGGCAGAAATACACTGCTAACCACCCACACGCGCAAGCCTTGAACGCCAACATCGCTAAACTGCTGGCCCAGGAGATGTTGGCGTTCCGGCTTGTTGAAACTCCCGCCTTCCTGGACCTGATGGCAACTGCGGCACCTCGCTATGCCGTCCCTAGCCGTCACTACTTCTCCCGGTGTGCCGTCCCCGCCTTGCACCAGCACGTGTCACTCAACATCAGGCGGGCCCTTAGTTCCGCGCTTTGCACAAAGGTCCACTTGACCACCGACGCGTGGACAAGTGCATGCGGACAGGGACGCTACATTTCACTGACGGCACACTGGGTGAATGTAGTTGAGGCTGGGACTGCTTCCCAAACTGGCCCGGTGTACCTCGTCTCCCCGCCTAACATTCCTGGCAGGGACACGAGAAGAACACCCCCCTCCTCCTCCTCCTCTACCGCCTCCTCCTCCGCCACCGCCTCCTCCTCCGCCACCGCCTCCTCCTCCGCTGTTAGATTGACCCCAGCTACGAGTTGGAAACGTTGCAGCACTGGCGTTGGTAGACGTCAGCAGGCTGTGCTGAAGCTGATCAGCTTGGGGGACAGACAGCACACTGCCTCCGAGGTGAGGGATGCCCTCCTCGATGAGACGGCAATATGGTTTGAGCCGCTGCACCTGGGCCCAGGCATGGTCGTTTGTGATAACGGCCGGAACCTGGTAGCAGCTCTGGAGCTTGCCGGACTCCAACATGTTCCATGCCTGGCCCACGTCTTCAACCTAGTGGTGCAACGTTTCCTAAAGAGCTACCCCAATGTTCCAGAGCTACTGGTGAAAGTGCGGCGCATGTGCGCCCACTTTCGCAAGTCGACAGTAGCCGCTGCTAGCTTAAAATCTCTCCAGCAACGCCTGCATGTGCCACAACACCGGCTTTTGTGCGACGTCCCCACACGCTGGAACTCAACGTTTCAGATGTTGAATAGAGTGGTTGAGCAGCAGAGACCTTTGATGGAATACCAGCTACAAAACCCTAGGGTGCCACAAAGTCAGCTGCCTCAGTTTCACATCCATGAGTGGCCATGGATGAGAGACCTTTGTGACATCCTACGGGTCTTTGAGGAGTCCACAAGGAGGGTGAGCTCTGAGGATGCGATGGTGAGCCTTACAATCCCGCTCTTGTGTGTTCTGAGAGAATCCCTGATTGACATCAGGGATAACTCAGATCACACAGAGGAGTTAGGGATAGCATCCGATCCGTCACAGCTGGAGAGTAGGTCCACACATCTGTCCGCTTCACTGCGTTTAATGGAGGAGGAGGAGGAGGAGGAGGAGGAAGAAGAGTTGTCCGATGATGTGATGGTGATACAGGAGGCTTCCGGGCAACTTCGAATCGTCCCATTGTTGCAGCGCGGATGGGTAGACATGGAGGATGAGGAGGAAATGGAGATTGAACTTTCCGGTGGGGCCAGAGGAGTCATGCCAACTAACACTGTGGCAGACATGGCTGAGTTCATGTTGGGGTGCTTTACAACCGACAAGCGTATTGTCAAAATCATGGAGGACAACCAGTACTGGATCTTTGCTATCCTTGACCCCCGGTATAAAAACAACATCTCGTCTTTTATTCCGGTAGAGGGGAGGGCCAATCGCATCAATGCTTGCCACAGGCAATTGGTGCAGAATATGATGGAGATGTTTCCAGCATGTGACGTTGGCGGCAGGGAGGGCAGTTCCTCCAGTAGGCAACCAAGTTCTCACCGGTCCACACAAACGAGGGGCACACTGTCTAAGGTCTGGGACACCTTGATGGCACCCCCTCGCCAAAGTGCCGCCACGGAGGGTCCTAGTGTCACCAGGCGTGAGAAGTATAGGCGCATGTTGCGGGAATACCTTTCCGACCACAGCCCTGTCCTCTCCGACCCCTCTGCGCCCTACACGTATTGGGTGTCGAAGTTGGACCTGTGGCTTGAACTTGCCCTATATGCCTTGGAGGTGCTGTCCTGTCCTGCCGCCAGCGTCCTATCTGAGAGGGTGTTCAGTGCAGCCGGTGGCATCATCACTGACAAGCGCACCCGTCTGTCAGCTGAGAGTGCCGACCGGCTCACTTTGATAAAAATGAACCACCACTGGGTAGAGCCGTCATTTTTGTGCCCACCTGTGTAAAGCACCCCAACATGAAACTCCATGTCTGTACTCAACCTCTCCAATTCCTCCGCATCCTCATACTCATCCACCATAAGCGTTGCACAATTCTGCTAATACTAGGCTCCCTCCACCCTGATTTCCCCCAACTCTGCTGGTTAGAGGCTCCCTCCACCCTGATTTCCACCAACTCTGCTGGTTAGAGGCTCCCTCCACCATGAATTTGCCCAAACTGGGCTGTTTAGAGGCTCCCTCCACCATGAATTGGTCCAAACTGGGGTGGTTAGAGGCTCCCTCCACCATGAATTGGTCCAAACTGGGGTGGTTAGAGGCTCCCTCCACCATTAATTGGTCCAAACTGGGCTGGTTAGAGGCTCCCTCCACAATTAATTGGTCCAAACTGGGCTAATTAGAGGCTCCCTCCACCATGAATTGGTCCAAACTGGGTTTTTTAGAGGCTCCCTCCACCATTAATTGGTCCAAACTGGGCTGGTTAGAGGCTCCCTCCACAATTAATTGGTCCAAACTGGGCTAATTAGAGGCTCCCTCCACCATGAATTGGTCCAAACTGGGTTTTTTAGAGGCTCCCTCCACCATGAATTTGCCCAAACTGGGCTGTTTAGAGGCTCCCTCCACCATGAATTGGTCCAAACTGGGCTGGTTAGAGGCTCCCTCCACC
Organism: Leptodactylus fuscus; assembly: GCF_031893055.1. Classification (NCBI taxonomy): domain Eukaryota; kingdom Metazoa; phylum Chordata; class Amphibia; order Anura; family Leptodactylidae; genus Leptodactylus; species Leptodactylus fuscus. The sequence goes on from NC_134275.1 coordinate 74,647,153, forward strand.
ATGAATTTCCCAAAACTTGGCTGTTTAGAGGCTCCCTCCACCATGAATTTGCCCAAACTGGGCTGTTTAGAGGCTCCCTCCACCATTAATTGGTCCAAACTGGGCTGGTTAGAGGCTCCCTCCACCATGAATTTGCCCAAACTGGGGTGGTTAGAGGCTCCCTCCACCATTAATTGGTCCAAACTGGGCTGGTTAGAGGCTCCCTCCACCATGAATTTCCCAAAACTTGGCTGTTTAGAGGCTCCCTCCACCATTAATTGGTCCAAACTGGGCTGGTTAGAGGCTCCCTCCACCATGAATTTGCCCAAACTGGGCTGTTTAGAGGCTCCCTCCACCATTAATTGGTCCAAACTGGGCTGGTTAGAGGCTCCCTCCACCATGAATTTGCCCAAACTGGGCTGTTTAGAGGCTCCCTCCACCATGAATTGGTCCAAACTGGGGTGGTTAGAGGCTCCCTCCACCATGAATTGGTCCAAACTGGGGTGGTTAGAGGCTCCCTCCACCATTAATTGGTCCAAACTGGGCTGGTTAGAGGCTCCCTCCACAATTAATTGGTCCAAACTGGGCTAATTAGAGGCTCCCTCCACCATGAATTGGTCCAAACTGGGTTTTTTAGAGGCTCCCTCCACCATTAATTGGTCCAAACTGGGCTGGTTAGAGGCTCCCTCCACAATTAATTGGTCCAAACTGGGCTAATTAGAGGCTCCCTCCACCATGAATTGGTCCAAACTGGGTTTTTTAGAGGCTCCCTCCACCATGAATTTGCCCAAACTGGGCTGTTTAGAGGCTCCCTCCACCATGAATTGGTCCAAACTGGGCTAATTAGAGGCTCCCTCCACCATGAATTTCCCAAAACTTGGCTGTTTAGAGGCTCCCTCCACCATTAATTGGTCCAAACTGGGCTGGTTAGAGGCTCCCTCCACCATTAATTGGTCCAAACTGGGCTGGTTAGAGGCTCCCTCCACCATTAATTGGTCCAAACTGGGCTGGTTAGAGGCTCCCTCCACCATGAATTTCCCAAAACTTGGCTGTTTAGAGGCTCCCTCCACCATTAATTGGTCCAAACTGGGCTGGTTAGAGGCTCCCTCCACCATGAATTTGCCCAAACTGGGCTGTTTAGAGGCTCCCTCCACCATGAATTTGCCCAAACTGGGCTGTTTAGAGGCTCCCTCCACCATGAATTGGTCCAAACTGGGCTGGTTAGAGGCTCCCTCCACCATGAATTTCCCAAAACTTGGCTGTTTAGAGGCTCCCTCCACCATTAATTGGTCCAAACTGGGCTGGTTAGAGGCTCCCTCCACCATGAATTTGCCCAAACTGGGGTGGTTAGAGGCTCCCTCCACCATTAATTGGTCCAAACTGGGCTGGTTAGAGGCTCCCTCCACAATTAATTGGTCCAAACTGGGCTAATTAGAGGCTCCCTCCACCATGAATTGGTCCAAACTGGGTTTTTTAGAGGCTCCCTCCACCATGAATTTCCCAAAACTTGGCTGTTTAGAGGCTCCCTCCACCATGAATTGGTCCAAACTGTGCTGGTTAGAGGCTCCCTCCACCATGAATTTCCCAAAACTTGGCTGTTTAGAGGCTCCCTCCACCATTAATTGGTCCAAACTGGGCTGGTTAGAGGCTCCCTCCACCATGAATTTGCCCAAACTGGGCTGTTTAGAGGCTCCCTCCACCATGAATTGGTCCAAACTGGGCTGGTTAGAGGCTCCCTCCACCATGAATTTCCCAAAACTTGGCTGTTTAGAGGCTCCCTCCACCATTAATTGGTCCAAACTGGGCTGGTTAGAGGCTCCCTCCACCATGAATTGGTCCAAACTGGGGTGGTTAGAGGCTCCCTCCACCATTAATTGGTCCAAACTGGGCTGGTTAGAGGCTCCCTCCACCATTAATTGGTCCAAACTGGGCTGGTTAGAGGCTCCCTCCACCATTAATTGGTCCAAACTGGGCTGGTTAGAGGCTCCCTCCACCATGAATTTGCCCAAACTGGGCTGGTTAGAGGCTCCCTCCACCATGAATTTCCCAAAACTTGGCTGTTTAGAGGCTCCCTCCACCATTAATTGGTCCAAACTGGGCTGGTTAGAGGCTCCCTCCACCATGAATTTGCCCAAACTGGGGTGGTTAGAGGCTCCCTCCACCATTAATTGGTCCAAACTGGGCTGGTTAGAGGCTCCCTCCACAATTAATTGGTCCAAACTGGGCTAATTAGAGGCTCCCTCCACCATGAATTGGTCCAAACTGGGTTTTTTAGAGGCTCCCTCCACCATGAATTTGCCCAAACTGGGCTGTTTAGAGGCTCCCTCCACCATGAATTGGTCCAAACTGGGCTGGTTAGAGGCTCCCTCCACCATGAATTTCCCAAAACTTGGCTGTTTAGAGGCTCCCTCCACCATTAATTGGTCCAAACTGGGCTGGTTAGAGGCTCCCTCCACCATTAATTGGTCCAAACTGGGCTGGTTAGAGGCTCCCTCCACCATTAATTGGTCCAAACTGGGCTGGTTAGAGGCTCCCTCCACCATTAATTGGTCCAAACTGGGCTGTTTAGAGGCTCCCTCCACCATTAATTGGTCCAAACTGGGCTGGTTAGAGGCTCCCTCCACCATGAATTTGCCCAAACTGGGCTGTTTAGAGGCTCCCTCCACCATGAATTGGTCCAAACTGGGCTGGTTAGAGGCTCCCTCCACCATGAATTTCCCAAAACTTGGCTGTTTAGAGGCTCCCTCCACCATTAATTGGTCCAAACTGGGCTGGTTAGAGGCTCCCTCCACCATGAATTGGTCCAAACTGGGGTTTTTAGAGGCTCCCTCCACCATGAATTGGTCCAAACTGGGGTTTTTAGAGTCTCCCTCCACCATGAATTGGTCCAAACTGGGGTTTTTAGAGTCTCCCTCCACCATGAATTGGTCCAAACTGGGGTTTTTAGAGGCTCCCTCCACCATGAATTTGCCCAAACTCTGCTGGTTAGAGGCTCAATCCACCCTGATTTTCAAAACAAATGTTGGTGCCAACCTCAACTTACTACAAGGGCCAAATTCACTGCTGGTGACAAGCTCTCCTCACTGCAAGTGCCAAATACACATGTTTCAAGGTGTTTTCCTACTGTCAGAGAGGTGGTATTGAGTGTGTAAAGTGTGTAGTTGTTAGGCTGTGATGTTGGGGTAATAGAGGGTCTTTGGTGTGTTAGATGCCCCCAGACATGCTTCCCCTGCTGTCCCAGTGTCATTCCAGAGGTGTTGGCATCATTTCCTGGGGTGTCATAGTGGACTTGGTGACCCTCCAGACACGGATTTGGGTTTCCCCCTTAACGAGTATCTGTTCCCCATAGACTATAATGGGGTTCGAAACCCGTTCGAACACACGAACATTGAGCGGCTGTTCGAATCGAATTTCGAACCTCGAACATTTTAGTGTTCGCTCATCTCTAGTTATGAATACATTTTTTTTAGCACAATCTATTCTGAATCCCATTGTCATACTATCGTTGGATAAACTTTTAAAGGAAGCGATCGGAGGGTTTGGGTATGCAAATAGGGTATGTGGTAAGATATTCCATTATTTCTATGGTGGGTATAATACAACATATGGCACATAGGTTTAGGTTTTCCTTGGATACAGGTAGGCCTGCTCCCAAATAATTTGCCCAGTCATACACTACTTTATGTTTCATAGTCTATCTCTACAGTCATTCCATCCAATACTATTATACCAAGAGCTGAATAATAACTCCACATTTTCTCCACATACTTTTAGTATTCTCAGTACTGTCCCCGCCCTGTACCCGCCCACACTCTCCTTAGCCACAAGCCCTGCCTTCTTCCTAGCTCTTTAAACACTAACCTGGGAGGCGGGGGCAGCGAGGCGAAGAAGAACAATTACACGGAGCACCAGAGCAGCCATCTTTGCAGGTAAGTAGCTACTAGAGATGTTAGCTTGTCTCCCATTAGAATGAATGGGTGCAGCCGGCGCGCAGGGGGATAAGGCTGTGTGCCGGCTGCTTCCATTCATTCCTATGGAATGGATTCCAGCGGAGCCTTCACACGGAGTATACATTCCGATCAGAATGAGCGGAGCGTACAGTATGAAGGCTAACATTGTTAGCTTTTCCCACAACTCTTGGCTAGTAGCAAAGCATTGTGGGAAATAATCACGATCTTGATCACACTTAAAAAGATCGTGTTCGGAATTGTGAAATTTTCTCGATCGCCGATCGGAATACGATCTTTTCCGAACACGATCGCTCAACCCTAGTCTTCTCCCAACCAGGACTTGGTTTAAAAAAACATATGGGTGAGTAGAATGGCCCCTGTATGGTACTATAGTCTGACCCTGCAGCCATGTGTTGTTCCCTTTAGTAGCAAGTATAGCAATACTGGACAGTTGCAATTGTGATTTTGGATTGTGAAGGATACAGATGAAAGGTTGTGGAGTTTGGAGCACATAATAGGATGCTGGCTAGTTATCTGATAACTGTAGGCATTCTGCTTGCCACCCCACTGTCTCTATAGGGCTAAGCATTCATCTTTCCCATATACTTACATTTTTGCACCATATCATATAGTGAAAATAGCAAATACGGTTTAGTTCTTTGAGGTTATCTGTGAGCATTAAGGTTCAGTATTTTGTAAGGGGGAAGGCAATTCACTCTTTTTCTAGCACGTGTCACTTTAGACATCTGAGTCACTAACAACTACTTGCTTCTTTTTTACTATCCCATCCTGATCACCAGTATTGTGATCACTAGGAATCTACATCAAAAGCCAATACAGATCATACAATCCATCTAATAATCCTTTTATACTAAAGTCTATAAATATATCATGAGGGCGTCCTCGACTTCTAAAGAGAAAGTCACCATCACCAGTTCAATGGGTTTTTTTCATTTGTACCTATAAGAGTAGCATGCCCAACTCACTCGGACGCACCGTTCCGGAGATACAGCTTTCCCAAAACCCTGACCCCCCCATTGGCCAAAACAAATCTGCAAGTCTTTCACTCATATTCCAACTGCTATATACACGATCACTCCACATGTACAATCCAACACTGATATCCAAGCTGAGATACATGCATCAGAGGATTAGATACACAGGTCAGCACACAGTATCACACGCCAGAGGAGTAGATATGCGTGTCTGCACACAGTTCCACAAGGCAAAAGATTAGATACGTGCATCTGCACACAGTTCCACAAGGCGAAGAATTACATACGCGCGTCTGCACACAGTTCCACATGCCAGAAGATTAGATACATGCATCTGCACAAAGTACCACACACTGGAGGATTAGATACACAGGTCAGCACACAGTATAACACGGCAGAGGATTAGATACATGCGTCTGCACAAAGTAACACACTGTGGAGGATTAGATACACAGGTCAGCACACAGTATTACATGGCATAGGATTAGATACATGCGTCTGCACACAGTTCTACACACCAGAAGTAGGGTTGAGCGATTGTATTTGGAAAAAATCGGATTCCGATCGGCGATCGAGAAAACTTCACGTTCGCAATCGGAATTCCGAACACGATCTTTTTAGGTGGGATCGAGATCAGTAGTATTTCCCACAATGCCTTCACACTGAGTATATAGTGTATACTCAGTGTGAAGGCTCCGCTGCGGTTCCATAGGAATGAATGGAAGCAGCCGGCACACAGCCTTAATCCCCTGCGTGCCGGCTGCCTCCATTCATTCTAATGGGAGACTAAAGTAACATCTCTAGTAGCTACTTACCTGCAGAGATGGCTGTTCCGCTGCTCCACTGTTCTTCGCCTCGCTGCCGCTCCAGCTGCAGTCTTCTTCGCCTCCCAGTACCCGCCCACACTCTCCCAACCTGGCAGGGAGGGGGCAGCGAAGGGAGAAGAAGACTGCAGCTGGAGCGGCAGTGAGACGAAGAACAGTGGAGCAACGGAGCAGCCATCTCTGGAGGTAAGTGGACACCAGGAGGAACTAAGTAGCCAGAGGATTAAAAAAAAATCCTCTGGCTACTTAGTGATTCACTACACAGCGTGGATTCTAAGAATTCTTAGATTCCATGCTGTATAGTGAATAGGATTGCTTTCAAAATCCAATCTCCGATTAATAAAAAAAATCCCATTGACTTGCATTGGGATCGGAATTGGGATCAAGATTGGGTTCGAATGAAAAATGATCGGAAATCGGATTTTAAAATCGATCCTGAAAAGTCAGGATCGGCTCAACCCTAACCAGAAGCGTATGTCAAGTTTCACTATATTACAATATTGAATCAGTATTTCAAATATTTATTCCTATACCTATTCTTCATTTTCTAATGGCTCTTCTGTTTTTGATACCCTAACCATTTTAAACCATTTCAATAAATCTTTATAAAACGGGATCGTTCACTTTGTACAAACTTTTACATACAGTCTGGAAAGATCGCTTATTAATATATCTTACTATTATGGTTGAATGTGAAGCAACCTGGAGGAAGGGAAATAAAAGACTGAATAATTTCCTCTTTATTTTCACAACCTTTGCTAGAATATTATTGGTAAAGGTCATTAAAATTGCTTCATAGTAGCGAATGTAAATCTCATAATAACACTAATGATTTAACCGGTGCAAACGCTGTACCCAGAAATGATCAAAATCTCCCAATTAGTTCCCACTAAAGCATTTGTCGCCTGTCATTAGCCACTATCCTTCACAACCCCAAAGCTTTCAACCATTTATTTCAAGCTTGAACTTTCACCATATTTCAGAAGGTTAAATGGCAGAAATAAGGATAGAGGTAAGGATAATATATAGATCATTTATGTTGGTTTTTTCCAAGTCATTTTACCATAAAATCACAATCTAATCATTAAACCTAAGATATTTTTATATAGTAGAAGGATATTGGAACAATTGTTTTAAATGTTATTTTATTTAGCATGCGCCCATTTTTAATCCACAAAGTTACATAGTGGCTTGAAAGGTCTATCGGGTTTACCTATTTATACTTACAAACCCAAGCTGAACCACAAGTAGATTAAAACCACACAAATATATAGTTTTCTAAATGGATACATTCTTTTCTGACCCCTCTTGGATATAGAATACATCTGTGGATCACCGTTCTACACTGGACCCAGGAACCCCCTAAATTGTGTATTACAAGGTATCTATCTAGATATCTAACCCTTTCTTAAAGGCTTCCTGATATCCACTATGGCATATGCCGGGTCTTTAAACATGAAGGCAAACAAGAAAAAAAGTAAAGATTACATATATATAATGTAAACCAAGAAAGTAACAAATGAATACATTTATTAAAGTCATAGAGGAGACGCAGAAATCATCGGGCATTGTCTGAGCGTAAACTGGAAAAACAATAACAATGAATAAATACATGAATAATTACATATAATAATAAGATCAATCCATCAATAAATAGAAAATTATACCATACACCAAAAACTATACAGCCCAAACGTATAGTGACCAGCAGCAAAAGGGAGCTGAGCCCCATGCGTACCACTGACAATTGTAATTGTTTTTAATAGATTTACATGTGTTTCCTGTATGACTTTACTAAATGTGTTGAGTTTCTTTGTTTTTTTGTTTTTTTTCATTTTGGTGCCTCTTCTTATTCTTAAAGCCGTTAGGCCTTTAAACATGGCTGACAGATGTCATGTAAACCTCTTAGTTCGGTGTGAAAGGTCACAAAGTGTGTGCATGTAGGGTGAACACGCTGTAGACAAAAACATGTCCAAAAAGGGGGGGCAATACGAAGGCTCAGTGGTTAGCACTGCAGCCTTGCAGTACTGGAGTCCTGTATTCGAACCCTGCCAGGAACAACATCTGTAAGGAGTTTGTATGTTTGCATAGATTGCCTCCCATTCTACAAAGACATACTGATAGGAAAAAAAATGTACATTGTGATCACAATGGGGCTCACTATCTACATTAAAAAAAATGTCCAAAAGGCAGCTATCTGCAGAAGGATAAACTAGTGCTAAATGCTACCGAAACCAATTATAATGGAACTAGGTGGTAACAACATACTGCTAACATTATCTATCTATCTATCTATCTATCTATCTATCTATCTATCTATCTATCTATCATCTATCTATCTATCTATCTATCTATCTATCTATCTATAATGTTCTAAAGCTATAAAGCAACACTTAGAAGGGGTCTTCTGCCTAAAGAGCTTTATCAACTGGCAAATGCTTGTATTTTAATGGTTCTTAAAAATTTTAAGAAATTACCTACAAGAAGTTTCTAGAACACACTGTATTTCTTGTACAATGGGCATACAAGGGGCAAAGTAGTGACACAAGGGGCAGTGACGTCATACAGGAGACAGAGTGATGGCATAACCACAGATAAAGTGATGCTGTCAGGAGCAAGGCCCGAGCCTCCGCAGTGCGGTGTGCAGGCTACCGGCTCTCTCCTGTCTGCACTCCCGAGTCCCCAGCATCTGGGTCTTGGGAGGCAGGTCAGAACCTCCGCTGTGTTGTGCAGGGGTTGCCGGTCTCCTCCTGATCCGGATGGGGGACATCTGGTTTTTGACCTAGCTGTGGGCCGGAGCCCATTTGAGGAGGACTGGTTATTCAGTTGTACTTTATTGTCCTGGTAGTAAGCGTTTTCTTGTCTTGTTTGACTGAACTCTGACCCTCTTGCCTTGACCTTGCCTTAGCCTCCTGATTTTGTGCCTGTTCCTGTTTATGACCCCGGCTTGCCTTTGACTTCTGCTTCCTGAATACTGATTTTGTACTGCTCCACCTCTCCTGTTATCGTCTCGGTCTGCCTGACGCTCCATTTGGATTTCCCACTGTGCTGTGTTGCCCTGTTGTTGACAACCCGACCCCTATGACTACAATTTGACTCTCTGCTGCCACCTTCTGACCACCCGTCACAGCCCTCTGGAGCTTTGGACCTGCACCACTACCCAAGACACCTGCTGGTAAGAGATCTCAGTGTCCAGTTTACTGTCATAAAATTACATGAGGCTAAGGTGAAAGTTTTTGGTAATTAGAAGAATTAGATTAGAGGAGACAGAACGTGAGGATTATGATAGTGCAAGAAATAACATAGTCGTCCTCTTTTCCCTTATTGCATAGTTTAACGATGTTTCATGTTCCTATAAGATCCCTTGGATAGGTCATCAATTGAAGATTGGCAGAGGTCCAGCATCCGGGATGCCTGCTGATCAGCTGTTGCGAGGAGACCACAGGATTTGGACTAGTGCTGCAGCGTCTTCATTGAAAGCCCAATCCAGCAATTTACAAAGTACAACAGTACATTTGTTTATGTAGCTCAGCTTCATTTACTTGAATGGGACTGAGCTCTACACAGGCCGTGAGATGAATAAATGTGAGAACACATGGTTCACAGTTTCAAACAGCTGATCTGTGGGGTCCAAACCCCTTGAATGGGTGACAACAATATTTGCAAAAGTGCAAACAGTTTATGCAAAACCATACACAAAATAATAAAATATTTAGAACAAATGTGCAAAATAGGCCATACTAGGTCTAGTCTATCCACAAATTCACATTAATATTCAGTTGTCTTATAGACTTCTTGAAGATAATTCAAGAACTTAACATTCTGGCAGCTGAGAGAATGTTTGTCTGTGATGCGTCTTACTAAAACAATAACCAAATATTTTTCTGTAGACTCCAAAAGAACAGTGTCTAGAGTGGTCGTAACATAAAATGGCTTTTGGCTGAAGAATTTCCATGTGTAACTCAAGTGCGAATCTTGCATAACGTGCCCCTTATGTCTCCATAATACATTGTATCTCCTTATAAGGACATGGAATACACAAAATAAGAAATATAGACATCTAAATATATATTTTTGTTATATTCCAATGGACTAGCTTGCCAAACACACTTGCTTTTTGTAATTGGATTATCTTGTCTTTATTCTTTCTATGTGAAGTTTTGTTTTTTTTACTTTATGATGTTTTCTGCGCCCCTTCCAGGTTGGATTTATGGCGAATCTGGACCAAGAAAAGAATTCATCATGTCTGCTGAGGACGACTGAACTGTAATAGTTTTACCTAGGGCTAAAAAATGGTCTACACTCACTTATTACCCCCCATACTCTTGATAACATTTACTATGTTTGATAGAGTCAAAAATAAGTCTTCAGTACAAAGTGCGGGATATAATAATGGGATTGTATGACTTCATTATAGCATCTACTTACCGTACCTACCGTTCATTTACTTATACCATAATCAGTATTTGTAGGTTTGTCTGTGTCTTTACTAAGTATTATCATGTATAATGACAGTGTGAAATTGAGATTTATTGCATGATTTTCTTCATACATTGCTTTTGATATGCTTGTATTATTAATCTGCCATGAAACAGATGACCTATTGACAGGCTGGGCCAGAGGTGAACCTACCTTTTTCGCTGCCTGAGGCAGACGACAGAAAGCCGAGCGAAGGGTGCGTGTCGGACCGGAGATGTAGCAGAACTGGCTGTGCGCTGAGCTCAGCCAAAAAAATAAGCCAGCAAAAAGTCATAACTTTGTCACATGTGCCTTTTTTGGGGGAAGGAAGGCAAAAATTGTGACTGTTGTTCATTTTGTACCCTGCTTACCATATTTCAAAAAAGTTGGACAGTCAGAAAACTGAAAAAAGTTGCAGATGAAATCTAAGCCGGCCCCCAACTGGTAGAGGCCAGAGCAGGAAAGGACTAAAACTGGTGCACAAAGTGTCCATCTTAGTACTCAGCCCCACTGAGAGAGAGATACTGTTCTAGCTGCCTCCAGCTTACCCCACTTCCCTGTATTTAGTGTTTTTTGAGAAAAATACCATTGGATCATTGAATAGTGAACCACAGCTAAAAAATGCTGCTGTTTCTCATAGCATTGTGCTGCATTTCTGTGTTTTTCTTTTCACTTTGTGAGTGAGGTAGCTCGGTAGCGGCAAAGGCACAGACTCAAACAGCCAAAAACGGTAAAATAAATAAACCCTCACTTTAGGCACAAAATGATCAAAATAAAAAACAGCCTTAACTTCAGGCAAAAACAAAACAAAATCCTGCTCATCTGAGCAACTAACTAAAAAGAAATGATAAACTAACTATACACGTGGCTTACTACCAAACACAAACAAAACAAGCACAATATTGTCTCACTGGACTCAGGGCTACAGGACAGACCCGGTCGTCTCCTCTCACTCCCTGGATCTGCACTGGAATGCAGGATCTGCAGACTTTTCTGGCCCAGTAATGGGCCAAAGACTCACACCTGGAGCTGAGGCCTACTCAAGACCTGCACTGGACCACATATAAGTTAAAAACCTGGGAGAGATATAGTGAGATTCCAGTACCCTGCTTGTCACACCTTATTAAGTCTATAGAGAAAACACTTGTATTTCCGCAGCTAAAAGTGACATGCTACATTTTTCAAAAATCCAACCTTAATGCAGTTCTTTATTCTCGCAATAATCCAGAATCTCATTCACTTTGCCAGGATTGTAAAACACAGCGTTTTACTGCAGAAGCCAAAAATAAATGGGGCTTTTTATTATTATTTTTTTATGTAGATTGTGAGCCCTATGTAAGGATCACAATGTACATTTTTTTTTTCCTATCGGTATGTCTTTGTGGAATGGAAGGAAATCCACGCTAACACCAGGAGAACATACAAACTCTTTGCAGATGTTGTTCCAGGTGGGATTCAAACCCAGGACTCCAGTGCTGCAAGGCTAACCACTAGAGATGAGCGAACAGTAAAATGTTCGAGGTTCGATATTCGTTTCGAGTAGCCCCTCAATATTCGACTACTCGAATCGAATATCGAACCCTATTATAGTCTATGGGGGGAAAATGCTCGTTTCAGGGGTAGGCAACATTTGATCAAATTATACTTACCAAGTCCACGAGTGAGGGTCGGGCTGGATCCTCCGAGAAGTCTTCTCCGTGCAGCGTCCCCGTGGCATCTTCCGGCTGTGAATTCACTCTGCCAGGCATAGGGCACTACAAGCGCACTACAAGCAGACATCTGCAGTCGGCTCTGCCCAGGCCCGATGCCTGGCAGAGTGAATTCAGAGCCAGAAGACGCCGCGGGGAAGCTGCACGGAGAAGACTTCTAAAGGTAGAAGGAGAACCAGCGTTGATCGGCCGACTGTATAGCATTCGGCTAATCAATGCTGGTTTCTGCATCGAACTTTTACATTCGAATAGCGAGTGGTACTCAATCGAGTACGAGTATTTTGAATAGCGTAGTATTTGATCGAATACCTACTCGATTGAGTACTACTCGCTCATCTCTACTAACCACAGAGCCACCGTGTTGCCCCTGCAACTTGGGCTTTAGCCTAAATGGGCTTAATGTTAACAAATACCAAAAAATATCTGCCCCAAACACTATTAGTTTTACCTTTCTCTAGTTCTAATACATCTAAGCCTCTATATATAATTTTTGTAGCTCTTTTTACATACTCATGAGACTATACCGTACATCTACTTCTTCTAATTCTAAACTATGCAACTTTCTAAGTGAACCTACATGAACCATAAATTCATATAAACTCCCTAAAGCTAGACTACTCCCTAAAGTCTTACTAAATGTTCCAAAGTATTATTTTATGTAAAAACATATGTGCCAGCCCACAAAATATTTGGAAGACTAAAAATATCTGTTTACTGTGGGAAATATTTCTTGCTTTGGAAATCATATTTCATTTGCTGTAAAAGATAGCTCTCAAGTATAATCATAAAAAAGTGAAATTAATTTTCAAAAATATAGTGTCCAATAACGCAGCACTGTAAACCTAACCCTCACATCGATAATGCAATACAGGACTGAGTGAGCAAATATTAGAACATCCTTCCCCCTTAAAGATCTGCAGTCACAAGTTCCTAACATGAAAAATACATTAAAATTAAAAGTGCGTAGGCAAAATGCCTGAAACTTGTATGCGCTGGAATAAGAAAGAACAGTAGGGAGCTAGACGGGCAGCAAAGGTTATCATGGAAAGCCATTTATTTCACAAGTCTTTTTGTTCTGTTTGAACCACTCAGTGTGAATGGAAATAAAGCATCGGAATTACGGGGCTAACATTATTGACCTTATTTACTTTGGCTGAGAATGTACTTAGTTAATTAAAAAAGTTTGGCTTCACGTGGGCTTCGTATCGGTTCACACTGTGAGGACGACCTAGACACATCCTCTGGAATACCACAGTTAGGACAGGAAATTGAAGTACTGGATGATATTGAGAACTTGACGTTCATTGTCCATGTAAAGCCAGGGATGCTTTTGGGATGACAAAACAATATCTTCATATGATGATAAGATTTAAAAAATGTCCGCCAAATGATGACAATTAGAGATGAGCGAACAGTAAAATGTTCGAGGTTCGACATTCGTTTCGAGTATTCCCTCAATATTCGACTACTCGAATCGAATATCGAACCCTATTATAGTCTATGAGGGGGAAAATGCTCGTTTCAGGGGTAGGCAACGTTCGATCAAATTATACTTACCAAGTCCACGAGTGAGGGTCGGGCATTCCCGCGTTCCCGCGGCATCTTCCGGCTCTGAATTCACTCTGCCAGGCATCGGGCCTGGGCAGAGCCGACTGTGCATGCCCGCACTACAAGTGCACATGCGCAGTAGGCTCTTCCCAGACCCGATGCCTGGCAGAGTGAATGAAGAGCCAGAAGACGCCGCGGGGAAGCTGCACGGAGAAGACTTCTAAAGGTAGGAGAAGAACCAGCATTGATTGGCCGACTGTATAGCATTCGGCCAATCAATGCTGGTTCTGCATCGAACTTTTCCATTCGAACAACGAGTGGTACTCGATCGAGTACGAGTATTTCGAATACCGTAGTATTCGATCGAATACCTACTCAATCGAGTACTACTCGCTCATCTCTAATGACAATGTTATAATATTGAGGATCTTGGGTCAAATAAAAGCAAATACAAAACATGTCATGTGTCAGTGCGATTACATATGTGATCTTAGAGCATTGTTAGGTCCAAAATGCCTACTAATCCAATAATGGTGCCATATAAGGACCTTTCATACAAGCGTAAATGTATCTATGTGGCCATAAACTAATGATATTATACTGAAATGGACTATGGATATGTAAATCTGCCTGCAAGTGATCTGGGACAGGTTTGATTTGCCCACAGGCAATGGCGTAACTAGGAACGGCAGGGACCCGTGGCAAATTTTGTGAGTATAATATTGGAGACCCAGGGGAGAACACAAACATAAAAAACAATGTTACTTACCACTCCCAGGTAATGTCGGCCATCTTCAATGATGGAAGAGACAGGGTTTGTCGCGATGCATGAGAATGCAAGCCCAGCCCACGTCATGTCACCAAGTAGGCCTGAAGACTTCCAGAGCCCAGGAGAGGTAAGTAACAGTGTTTTTTATGCTCCCTCACCTCTCTTAGCCCTCCGATTATTATATTCGGGGGTCTGAAAAGACCCCCGAGTCTAATGATTGCGGTATGTGTGGGGTTCGGGGGCCCGCGGCCTTATTTAGCAATCCTGACTCCTGCTCACAGCCACCTCCACAAAAGGGGAAGTGCCAGTGGCCATGAGCAGGAGCCAGGATTGATAAATAAATAGGACCCATTACCTGCTGGAGTTACTGCAGCAACGGCCTATTAAAAAAAATCTGCAGTGGTGACAAATCAGGCCCCACCTCCGATGCACTAAGAGACTAATTTGCATATCCATAAAATATGATTATCTATGCATGGATTTTTCAGTTTGCGACCACAAAGATATCTTTCACCTTCTATTAAAGACCCCTATATGGCACAATGATCGGTTAGGAGGCATGCTGGACTTTATAGGCTGCCCTTAAAAATGGCATCCATCATAAAAGTTGTAGCTATTGATGGCTTCATTGTTGACAAAAAGGAGTAAAGTTTTCTATATTCACGTTTTACTTAAAACATGCTACATTTTTGAGAAAAACTTTGATTTTACATTTTGTAATATACTTTGTTTGTAGGTTTTTCTCCTTTCTGTGAAATCCTGCACTGAAATCCACTGTCTACTGTTTCTCTATTAGCTTTTGGAATTCTCCTAAAACTGAGACTAAGGGGAAGGTCGGTCACTTCAAACACATATATCTCACTTATAAGTAATATAAAATTTAGAAACGTGCTTTTAGTGTCTTAGCTTCACCTTACATAGGCAGCCATCTCAAGTAACAGTGGATATTGTGTTGATTCACAAATAGTTTATATGATCTTATTGTTGCTTAGTCCTGAGTGTGGAATAATAACAGCTAAATGATTAATGAAAGTGAATTGTGACATATCCTTTATAAAGGCAGAGTATGCCTTCAAGATACATTATCATGACGAGACCAAGGAACCCCAATCCAGTTCTAGATGTGCCATCCTCAAGACTAGGGTTGAGCCGATCTTGAGATTTCAAGATCGATTTTAAAATCCGATTTCCGATCATTTTCCAGCCGATCTCGATCGTGAAATTTGCTCGATCACCGATCCGAATCCGATCTTTTCCGATCCCTATCTTCAACCCTAGTCAATGCTTTTCTATGGGAAAAGTCACTTTTAGGGTTGAGCCGATCTTGAGATAACCTCCGATCTCGTTCCCACTGGAAAAGATCGGGTCGGAATTCCGATCTCGATCGTGAAATTTACTCGATCACCGATCGGAATCCGATCTTTTCCGATCCCGATCGCTCAACCCTACTCAAGACTCAAAGCAACATAGGTTTCTGATATGTCACGATTAAATGTAATATTGCAGAGAAGCATTTAGGCTAAGGCCCCATGTCGTGAATGCTGGGAAAAAAAATCCTACAGGTACTATAAAACGCTGCATTTTTGCAAAGTCGGGCTTCAGCCTTAAACATAAAAAAATGTTACTCTTGGACTTCAAAATTTCACCACACTTAAATCCTTTTTTGGCGGTTTTACTGTTGTAGACCTCTCTAAGACAAAGGGTTACTTAGAACAGTGGGATTTTGCTTAGGATGTTGTGAAAGAGAATTCCAGCCATTTCAATCCGTAAGCGGTGCCAAAAGGTTTTGGACTCTCTTTAAAGCTCGACAAAATCTTTGTTTAGGAAACCAGTGGACGTCCACAGCTATCCGAGATCTATGATGCGTCAGAAGGTCACTTTCTGTTGGATTTCCCCTTTTAGAAAAACGTAATAACAACCACATATTATTCCTCACTTTCCACATATTTTATCTTATATAAGCTACAGAATGTGAAATTTATGTAACGTTGTAATCTAACAATAGAATCAATGTAGTGCTAAACAACAAAAAAAGTTAGACTTAAATCTTAAATTCTCCAACTTCTTTTGCGCCGTTCCTCTAGTATTGCCTTCATTGTGCAAATATAACTATTGTGCTAGTTCTTTTCTTATGCACCACATGCAGTGTAAACTTGATGGTAATACTTGGAGGAATCTGGAATTCTTCTGTTAAGTTCTCTTTTGATCTGCTCGGCTGGACTCAAAAGTTCATATCCCGAGGGGTCAATATTCCAATTATTCAAGTTATTTCTGGTCACTACAATATACACCTGAATACACACAAATCCTATTTTCCAAAGTTTGATTTATATATACAAATATACAGCATTAAAATGGCTCTGTCAAATTAATCTCCTGCCCTATATCAAGACAACATCTTACAGTGACAATTTTGTGAATGTGCATTTGGCTAATATGGTGATATGGTTCGGTTAGGGCAAAACCCAAAAAGGGCAAAAACCTTTGATTAACAGAGTCTAGTTCCAATACATGGAGCCCTCTCTTACCCTCATGTACCCTAAAAGGCTTAGGGTAATTGGATTTTTAAGGAATAAAGTCTAATAATAGACAAAATAATTTAACCAGGCCTTATAGAAAAAAAAGTTCATAGGAATCAGGAACGCAAATGTTCTCAAGAGAGAAATAAAATATAGGTGTACAAAAAGATGTGTGATTGTATAATGGTCCACGAGTACCATGCATCCATAGCAGGGATTCTTTAACCATAGGTGCAACAGTGTAGCCACATCGGGCCCAATGGCTGCACCGCCACCTCAGCCGCCCAAGATGAAGCAGGACAGTCCATCATTTTGTGTGAGGTCCCACTGTTCCGGCCTTAGGACACAGATAGAGGTTGAATACAATAGTGGCGCATGGATCTATCACCCTTCGGCTGATAATGTCTGTGACAGGGAAGTGTGAAGAGCGGAGATCCCCAGGCATTACAGATGGAGCCTCAGGGAATGCGGTTAGGTGAGTACTCTCTTGTTTTTTTATTAGAGATGAGCGAGTACTGTTCGGATCAGCCGATCCGAACAGCATGCACGCATTAAAATGAATGGAAGCACCTGGTACTTCCGCTTTGACGCCGGCCGCTTAACCCCCCATGTGCCGGCTACGTCCATTCATTTCAATGCATGCGTGCTGTTCGGATCGGCTGATCCGAACAGTACTCGCTCATCTCTATTTTTTATGTAACATTGGTGGTTGAAGAGGGCAGGGGAAATATAATATAAATATGGAGGGGACTTTGGGGGGCCCACTTTCAAAAAGTTTGCACATGGCCCCCATTGCATTAAAACAGACCTTCAGGTATCTCTTTAACTGATTACCCATTAACTGATAACTAACCTATAAGAATACCCTTAACAAGCTTACATTTCTGTTTTTAAGTATGGCTTGTATATATTTTTACATATTGTCTTATGTGATATTGACCAGAATACAATGCACAGAAGGAAACAAGTAAATAGTAGCATATGCCTGCGCTGTTTATATAGGAACATGAGCGCTAAGTACCGGTTTATTTCCTGATCAGCCTTGTGGAAATGATAAAATGTTCACTGCAAGGACTAATCAGCAGTTACGTAAAATGAAGACAACTGTCTAGTTCCGTACGGTTTGTGTATAAACACGAGCAATAGTCCTTACTTTGATAATTAGTAACACTAATTAAGCAGCATTTGCAGTTGTCTACGATAAAAAGTGCAAAGAGCAAGCAAACTCTGCCCAGAAGAACACTACACTTATCACTGAATGCAAACAAAGACAAGGTCTGTGAAGTCTAGTAAACGGCGGCGGCAGAAAAGAAGGTATTGATAGTACTGTCGTAACAGGGAAAGTCATCATTACCCACAATCTGTTCTTCAGTCGGAGGTGCTACTCCATAGCTCACACTCCCCATGCCTACAATTAAAGCAGTGATACTTCACCTAAGGTTCGCTGCTCAAGATTATAAACAGGGTCTTCAATCTATTTATTTCCCTTATGCAAATTTGTAATTGAAAACATTCTATTGTTCCATGGGAGTAGCCATTTTTAGGTTGGGAGTAGGCTGAAATGCTCAAAACCAAACTTCTCCAAAAATTTCTACGTGCTGTACATTTTCTTAACTTTTATTAAATTTTTACATGTGAGTAAGACAAGATTACTTTTTCCTGTCTCCACTCCTGACTACATTAAAGCCACCACACCGTACAGGGAAAAAAAATCCTAGACCTGAAAGTAGTTCATCAATTTATGGTACCAACTCTTGTTAGGTTGTATTGAAACATTTTTATTTTATTGGAACTTGCAGAAGGCCATGTTTTTGCTTCCAAAACAACCCAATCAGCCATATGGAACATCATTTTTTTTTTAGTTTTTGCTTGTGTTTTTAGAAAATCTATTAAAATAGACATTCAGTTGCTATGATAGCTGGGAACCTACTGTAGGTATATTACTATTGAGATCTGTCTGTGACAGGGCTCAATAGTAATACAGGAATTTTACCATGCACTGCAATGCATTGCAGTTTTTAGTATCCGGTGGTGTAACTAGGAATGGTGGGGCCCCATGGCGAACTTTTGACATGGGGCCCCCTGACCCCCCAAGTACAATTATAGTGTTTGTGGGGTTCACGCAACCTTACTTACTAATCCTGGCTCCTGCTCACAGAGGTCTCTGCAGAAGGGAAAGCACCAGCGGCCCTGAGCAGGAGCCAGGATCCGTAAGTAAATAGGGCCCGTTACCTATTGGGGTTTCTCCAGCAGGTAACGTCCTATCACAGCTGAGGCCTGTGATTGAGCCTATGTGACCACTGGTGGCCCACTCACAAGCCTTAGCGGTAACCCCGCACTGATGAGGTAATAGAAGAGTGCTGGACATCACCGGGAAAGTGCTAGATGCTGTGATGAGTCCCAAAAGAGATAACAGAACGGTTATTTTTTTTTATTTTATCACCTCCCTGGGTCTATACCAACTATACTCTGAAGAGACCACAGAATATAATAATGTCATGTTCACATTAACATAATTTCAGCTTTGTTTGCCCTGGTGTCCATTCACACTGAGGAATTTGGCACTGATTTTGGTGCAGAATCCGCGTCAGAATCAGCACTGAAAAAAAAGACTCCCATTGACTTCAATGAGTTCTACGCAGAAAACGGAACCCATTGAAGTCAATGCGAGTCTTTTTTTTTCAGTGCTGATTCTGACGCGGATTCCGCACCCAATTCCTCTGTGTGTATGGACCCTTAGAGAGCTAGAAGTTAGATAGATGGGTTCCTACGAGTCCTAAGAGTGTTCTACACTATATTTTTTAGCCAATTTAAGGTGTGGTTCGTATCAAACTTGTTCAACCCAAAACAAATCAGAGACCCAAGCTTCCGAATACAAGTATGAAACGAATCTTGAGAGGTTCACCATCCCTAATCTTAACCCTGTATTTTATACAAAGACCTAGCTAGCAAGTAGGAACTTTGGTTCATTTCGATTCCCCAGAATCCAATAGTTCATATAGATCTCTAAACAGGAAAGACCAAGCCTTTATCAAGATGTCATTTGTTGCATCCATTATCTGCCTAAGGAGTCCAGCAATGGATTCGTTTTTCAAATCTGGAGAATTCAATTTATCCTTTAGGATATCCGAGAAATTTCTCTTTTATTATAGTTTACGTTGCTTTTCATACTAAGTTATTAAACTGAGTTTGTCACCGGGAATCTCAGTATAAAACCAGCCATAGTCCATTGGGGACTTTATGATGAGAACCATCTTTAGATGTTCACTGCCTGAAGTTATCTTTTAAGAAACCTGCAAGGTCTTAGCAGAAAATCTAGCCAAATACTGAAAACCATTGACTCTGCCTATAGTCTATGGAATACATTTATATCAAAGGATGGGAGCATAAAGTTAAAGTTATCTGATTTTATCTTGGCCTATATGGAAAATTTGTTACTAGAGATGAGTGAACGGAGGAAAATACAAATTTGCCAAAAATCCTAATTTCTTCAGACCCCAGAATATAAAAAGCAGAGATCCAGGACAGGTACAGAGTCATAAAAAACACTGATAAGTTATATTGTCTAACCTCTATTGTGCACCTTCAGGGTCCTTTTTGGTGATCTTCTGGCCTTTTCCAACCTCATGGGTCTCTTTCCTTTAATTTATTTTAATATTCTGTTTCCATACCCATGAAGACGGGAGGAAACTGGGTATGAATGCATCAAAGGCTTGGATACAAGAAAGAACATATTTATCAAACAATTTTTTTTACCTGTGTTTTTCTTACCCCAACAGTATCTTTTTGGGTTTTTTGTAGATTTTGAGCCCTATATAGGAATCACAATGTACATTTTTTTCCTATCAGAATGTCTTTGTAGAATCAGAGGAAAAGCACGTAAACACAGGAAGAACATGCAAACTCCTTGCAGACGTTGGCAGCATTCAAACCCAGGACTCCAGCGCTGCAAGGCTGCAGTGCTAACCACGGAGCCACCATGTTGCCCCCTACTCCAACAGTATCTTTACATACAGAGGGGTTAATATATTAGCTGAGGGCCTAATATCCTGCATCGGTCTTAATACCTTTCACCGGTGTAAAATGCATCAAAATTATTTACAGTCTCTGGTCTCTTATTAAGGAGGAGGTCCATGTGCCAGAATTGTGGCATTCAAGAAGTGTGTAGATTGCAACTACAACTTTTGTGGGGCGAGCTATAGAAAATACGTCAAGCCAGGGTGTCCTCTTCCCTGCCCAATTGGATCTCCATCCTGTTCTGGCCACTTTTTACAAAAGTAGAAAGCGCAGTGCAAAAATTGCACATTGTTTTCTTTTTGTGCAATTTTTGTCTTGCATTTAACCCACAAAAAACTTGTGGGTTAATAAAACTTCATGAAAAACTGCAGTGAAATTCTAACAGAAACTCTGGGTGTGAAACCAGCCTTGGAGATGAGTTTTATATGTTTTTCTTTCAGTGCCCAAAAATCCAGAACCAGTATTGAGTCCTATTGATGCTGAATTGAAGGCATTTTACCAGATGCACATGCGTACATTCAGACATATTTCTTTGACTCGCATCATTCATATAAGGTCAGGAAGTCATTTACTGTCTCTAGAAAATAACTTATTTTGACTTTCAATGTTCTCGAAATGTTGAATATGAAAACAAAATTGGAATTGCAAAATAATTTCGTTTATAATTAATGCCTTAGAGACTGTAAAGATCGAAACATTGATCCTTACAGCTAAAAAAAAAAGAATTTATAATATAGCTGACTTGACCCAAAGTCAGCAGGAAGTGCAAGAGTCAAATTGCATTAACTAGGTAGATTCATGAAAGTTTAAATGTCTAGGCTACAACCCTGACACAATATCTGACCGCAGTGATCAGCTTCAAAAACCTTTCCCTCTGTAGAATATCAGTGCTGGCGGGATTTCTTTTTTTTTCTGTTTTCTGATCCTCTCTGTGGGACAGGGAAATTCCAATACTGTCTTTCATTTTGTAATTGAAAATACCGTCCCACTTAAAAGCAGAGGGAATCAATAGTAAGAGTCAACCTAATAGTTTGAAATAAGACTGCAAAAGAGATGAGGAACCTAAATTGAAGTTGAAAACATTTTCCGAACAAAATATTATGAGCTGCTATAAACCGTAACGGCATAGTTCTTGCAGAAAAATTCACGTATATGGCTGGTGGAAATTGATTTTATTAGCATATTACAGAAATGAAACAATTTCTCAGTTGATGATGCTCTTGTTGCTTTTGTGCATACCAAAACCATAGTTTGGTGCTTACAAATTTTCCAAATTTAAAGGTAAAACTCCACATTGTCGAATTTGCTGTAGTGTTTTTGAGCCAAAGCCAGGAGGGGTTTGAATCAGTTTGACGTCTAATCTTTGACCGGCCCATTGCACCACCTTTACTGCTCGTAAATAATCTCTCATTGTAGAAGGATGGTCTTCAAATTACGGAGAAGTAGCCTTATAACTATTCCTAGATTGAGATCAGCAACATTTGTTTCTCTTAGATCATTGCTGATGTCTTTCCTCTTTGGCATTGTGTTTATTCCTGCCTGGAGGCTCTAGACCAGCAAACTGCCAAAATTTCTGCTTTTTATAGAGGTGGTCAAACTTGCGGTTGATCATTCAATCAATTGTCTTTGACTGCTACTTACCCTCTAAATTCAAAATAATACATAGGGTATAAGGAATAGACTAAAGAATATGCACAAAAAATCCCTATTAAAAATTAACTTTTAATAATTTCTATTAAAACGAAAATCCCTTCCATTAAAATTGAAAAACTGGTAGCGCAAGAAGACTATCCAAAATTTAGGACATCAATAAGGACTCCTATAGGGGTGCATAGCATGTGGGACTCCACCCTCACTATATTTCTTGCGGTCACCACTGTCTATATACTCAGTGCACTACCACTATATTTCACTCAGGTAACCCTATTACTGTCTTCTAGCATTCCAAGTACTATGTCTCTATATAGCAATAAACAAATAATGAGCGTGGGTTAAGGTTTACAGGTTAGGTCCTATGTCGGTGGCTGTTTAACCCCCGTCCCGTCAATCCTAAAGGACTAGGCTGCCAATCACCGGACCCCCGCTAAATATATCTCACTCAGGAGGTTATCTGAGTGGGACATATTTAGTGGGGGTCCGAAGAACCAACGTTGATTGGCTGACTGTATAGCATTCGGCCACTCAATGCTGGTTCTGCATCGAACTTTTACATTCGAATAGTGAGTGGTACTCGATCAAGTACGAGTATTTCGAATACTGTAGTATTCGATCGAATGCCTACTCGATGGAGTACTACTCGCTCATCTCTACTCTTGACTGATGGTCTTACAATAAGAACATTTTCAACCATACCAATGCCACCAATGTCATCAGGATAAGTGCAGCATCTATAGTATCCCATCATCCTTACAGAACATACCTTTAAGGATGGTAACATTCCATAAGTGTCTACATCCTCCACAGTAATGGATCCTCCCAATTCAACAAATTAACAGTTTAGTTGTTAGCAAGAAATCCATAAAAATTAATTTGTGTCCAGTTGGTTTATATTTTTATTTGAATCTATTGTTTAATGCATTAGGGGATGTAACTTTGGAGATGTCATAATAAGAAGAATCTGAAGTTACAAAACAGCTAATGAGTTACATATGAGGTGGTTAAATATTATAGGGCTACATATATGGTTGACAATGGAACAACAAGCACCATAACACTCATAAGTACTATTAATCCATCTCGGGATTTTGACAGGCAGGACCCAATAACTAGCAAGCTGTAATTCATTTCCTTGGGAACATTTAAAGGGGTTTTCCAGAACCTATTAATCAAAGACCTATCCTTAGGATATGTCATTAAGTGAAGATCAGTGGGGGTCTGACACCCAGGACCCTCACGGTTCAGCTGTTTACATGTTTTCTGAACAGATCCTAAAATGTAGATGTATTATTATTTGCTTTATTTTGACGTTTTAGGATTATATTGTCATGACCTGATTGTTTGTTGGTGTACTGTTCTGTCGGGGATTTGATCCGGGCTTCTGTGATCGGCTGCTGGGTTCCCTGCCATTGAGCCATCAGTGTGCACATAGTGTTCTGGACTTCTGAACACACTTGAGGTTATACGAGTCTAACCTCAGGTGTTATGGGTCGCCATCATCCTATGGGAGGATCTGGGGGCCTTTATTAGGAAGAGGGCTGGCTCCACCAGTTGCCGGTTTTTGTGGTCCCAACCTAGAATTCTTGGCCTTAGGAGGAAGAGGAGTTATTTACTTGTGCTTACTGACTAAAAGGAGTTTGAGTGTTATTTGTGTGTGAGTTGGTTTTCCCTCCACACTTCTACTCGGCCCTTCCCTTCACGTCTGTTTGCTTGGCACTATCCGGTTGTTTGAGGTGGGTTCCAGTTTATTTTTTCCCCAGTCTCGTGTTTGCCCTTTCCTCACCTCTCCACTGTCCCTCTCCTCATTCCTCTTGTTTTGTACTTTGTTGTGCTGCGTGTCAGTTGTCCAACACCTCCCGTCCTGTTTGTTTGTCTGCAGCGGCACCTTTATTTCTGTAGGGGTCACCACCCTAGAATCCCCAGTCCCTAGCTTTCTTGCAGCTCTTGCCCTGTCTGTCTGTCTGTCAGGTCTTCGTGCTAGAGAGCCAGGAGTCGTCGGGGCCAAGGTTAGCTTGGAGACAGCTGACCACCACCCGTAGGCAGGGCCTAGCTAGCCACCGTAGTGCCAGGGATAGTCTCCTTCCCCTGTCTCCTTAGTGGTGCTATCTGCAGCCTGGAATCTGTGTCTGGACTCTGACACGAACGTGACATATATGTTGCAAGATACATGTCATTCTCACTAAATATGTTGCCTATAATATATAACCCCAATTTATTGCATTTTAATTTTTTGGGAATTTTGAGGTTTTTTTTGTATTTTTATATTTCATCACATTTCCTGCTATTTTTCTTCTACTCTTACAACAGGAGAAGAGAATGTTTCGGCTCTTGTTCAGAACATCCTTTCAATGATTACTATTTTCCTTGGAATAAAATATTCCTTCTTGCTCGGGGTTATCACTTTTCTAGCAAACCCGGTTAGAAATCAATAGGGTCATTTTGATCCCACCAAGGTTCATCCTAAAAACAAAGATAAGCTTTATCAATTGTCAAAAAATTTTGACTCCGGAATATAATACATCCAAATCAAAACATTTTTTTTTTTCATTGCCCAATACATTAGAAACAGTTCTAAGCCCATACGGAAGAAAGATGTATCATGGCGAAGGAGCAACATGTGAAGATGATTATGCTGT